>NW_011369945.1:17014848-17042320 GCF_000735185.1 Notothenia coriiceps | reverse complement strand
CCCGTCCTTCCCCACAACCCATCAGCCATTCATATCCGGAGGAGGGGTGCGGGATCGATGACATGCCAGGATGCTATTAGAGCGGAGGCAGCCAGGCAGCCACAACTTCAAAAGCAAAGTGTGGGAGGAGAAATAACACGAGGTAATTATCTGGGCCCCGCTAGCTACCACCAAGGTAATCTGTGGTGGAGGACGGGAGGACGGGGGGGGTGGCATTCAGGATGCCTCTCAATATTTAACTCAACTCACTGCACTGTGCTCATTACAGCAATGCTGATGGAGAAGACAGAAACTTTCCCTGACACACATTTCTGCTCATTTCATTCTAATAAATACATTTTGGACCTGACATCTTTATTTAGATCAACCTAAAGCAAAATACTCTGATAGCTAAAAAACAAAAGAAAGTTATACAAAAGTTAGATGAGATCATTCTTCTATAGTTTAACCGCTGCCAGAGTTTACAGTCAACACAGGTAATTAACCTTTTTAAAAAAGACTAAAAAAGTAGCAATCAGAGTGAATCACATCCCAACCTGTCACACTGCTGCTGAAGCCAAATTGCCTTGCAAGGTGAGAAGCCATCTGCTTTTCCAGTTAACTTAACATTTATTATGAGTGAGAAACATTACCCGAATGCACCAAGGGCATCTGGGCACAAGTCATCACAAAGTCAAGAAAGTTCCACTTATCAAACTTGGGCTCACGCAAGTGGATTTTAGTGGTTAACAAACATGAAATTAACTAAATTCTAAATAAATAACATATGCACCGATTTTTATTTTGTGATTGCTCATTTGGAAGTGCACACAAAATCTAGAGTCACGGCAATTTAATATAATTTGCTCTCTCTGTTCCTGAATGCTTCTCATTTGTGTAATTAAATATAACGGCAATAATCACTGGTGCCACTATTCAACTCCACGCCTAAACGCTCAATCCCTGAAGACTAATTTCTAATGGAAAGAAAATGACCACAGCGAGGAATATATCTTACTGCTTGGCATACATATGAGAGATGAAAAACAAAACAGTGAGAATAGTCCGCAAAAGCAAAGACATAAACGCTTTAAAAAAGGGAATAATTATAAAACTGCAGGATCAGCAAGCTACCTCCTACGTGCCGCCGTAGGCTTTGTGCTGCTGACTTTTTTCTGCTTCCAGTGCAGATAATGAGTTAAAGGTCAATAGACTGTAATGACACCAATTACTGCAATATATCAAATCAACACTGTAGCTCATCATCAGCGGTGCTCAGCTGATGCTTTGAGATATGAACAAAGCTAATGGTAGAATAATGAGTACAAACCATTGCCATCAGAAATAATCGCGTGGGGTGGTTTGGAGGTCATGTGCTGCACTGCTGTCAGTGGCAAGGGTCACAGGGGTCAGGGCACAGAGGAGGAGCAGAGGTCAGGTTCAGGTTAAAGAGCAGCGTTAGCTTTGAGAATTTCTGCTCAACCTTTAGAAAGTAAGACCTTTGCATAAAGACAGGAAGAACACAGTGTATTTTGGTAGATTCAGCACAAATATAATGATTATTAGCATTCAATGTTAAAACTAGTAAGCCTAGCTTGGTATTATAGCTTGTATCTTCCAACATCCTCCATGTGAAAACTACATAGTGATTTGCACTTTGAAAATGTGAAAAAAATACAGGATTACATGACCAATTCCAAACGCTCCTTTCCACCGCTGGCTTGCTCTATATCAGCGCAGCAAGAGAAAAGAATAACGAGAAACAGTGAAATCTAGCTAGTTAACTATCGATTTTGAGAGAAGTTACCTAAAGTGAGTCCCCTGGGGGGCGCCAGAGAGCTTCAGGGGAGGCGTAGCGTGAGGCACAAAAGAACGAGAAAAAGACGAGTAAAGTGACACTTGCCCACTTGTGGCTGTCTGTGGAGACCGAGTTCCCCCACCTCGCCAAAAAGGCTGTAAAAGTGCTCATTCCCTTCACCTCCACCTACCTGTGTGAGTGCAGGTTTTCCGCATTGACTTTGATCAAAAGCAAGTACCGGTCAAGGCTGCAGCCAGAGGATGATCTGCGTTTATTCCTGTGTGCATCAAAGGAGCAGACTCATTGTTCCCACTAAAGTAGGGGTGAGTGTAATAAGGAGGCAAAGTTGACGTTCAGTGTGTTGCCGGGAGCATATAGGATTTATCCACCATGTTGAAACTGTTAAAAAAAATATGTCTTGAGAATACGGAGTGCGAAAATATACGGGTTGTGCTGCAGCTAGATGTGCCTGTCCTCTGTAAGAAGGTGTCGGCGACTGACATGCAAGGAAGAACGGCTGTCCACAGGCTGTTCCAACTTTAACAACTGTATTAACTTCCAGGCTAGTGAATTGAACATGCAATTGTGATTGGGTGTGTGGTATATTTTCATGCACGGACACGCATGTTCCACAACACACAAACTGAACAACACTCAATTTTCCGATCGCTACCAGCGTCCTTGCGATCTTGTTATAATAACAAGTGCACGTTACTGATGCAATATGGTTGAGACCATTCGGGCTTATTCTAGAGGGGTGCAAGGAATAGTCCAAGTAGTGGGGGAGTTTTATACAATATGTTTAAAACATAAAAATAAAAAGGTTTAAAAAAGTTATTGTTTAATGTTTTAAGGAGGTGACGCTACTCAGCCAATCAAAGTCGGTGCAGTCAGCACGATAGATTCAAACACACACAGAGACGAGACAAGAGGAGAGAAACAGTCGGAGTCATTTCAAATGGCGGAAGGTAGACAGCGAAAACAGAGCATTTAATGACATTTTTTCTTACTGGACCTCTTTGAAATGCAATTGAATACCCCCGCATTATAGCAACAACAACAACAATAATAAATATCAAAAATAATTGGAAGGGGGGGCGCGGCTGTTCTTATGTTCTCTGAGGGGAGGCTCACCTTCCCACACTTTGAAAACCCCTGCTCTATACGATATGAAACCACCAGCACAACAAGTCTTCTTCAGTCAGCAGATAACATCACAACCCGGACCTTTTATGGTCGCTGAAGCGTACTTCATCAGCACAATGTTAAGAGTGAAATGTATTTGAAATACGTTGGGTATTCACATTCTGGAGACAGTCCGAGGATTCAAACAGACAAATGTACTTTCCCCAGTTGACTTCCCTTTTAGGCAACAGCTGACTGCACTGTGGATGATCTGCTATGCCGCCACATCTCTGAGCCGGAGCCCACAGGTCGGCCTGAGCCACCTCATTCTCTGTGATTTATCACTCATAAACAACAGGGCAGGCCAGGGGCAGGCACCTTTTAACAAGGACAAGAACACTGGTCCACTTCCCCCGATGACACCATGATGAATAAACTCTCCAGACTAATCAATGACACCGTGGCGTCAGGAGCCAGGCTGCCCAATGGTTGGTCAGACAGCCTCGCAGCACACACATCTCAGGGCCAGCCTCAGTATATTGCAGCAGGTGTGGACTCAACTGCTTAATAACCAACGAAGAGCACAAACATGGAAAAGAAAGGATACACAGATTGCTATTCTCCCCTATTTGTTACACACACACACACTTACATTAATATGGGTTTCATGGCAGGGGCAATGACATTGTTGTCTATTGTATGCTGGTACAATAAGAACACCTATGGTAAACTCAAAAATTCAAATGTTTGATATTGCCAATATTAGAAATTATAAATATCTCCAATTGCTTCGCAATGCCTGTGCAACATCAAAGATGTCTACTGCTCATCCTCACATGACAGCTTGTATTGTACAGGAAGTTGCATACCATAAGGAAGTAACAATTAGCAGATTCAACATCAATGTGAGGTTTAAAAGCACATTACTTAAAGTCAATTGTGAGAACCAATTGCATAAAGGCCTGATTGTGCTTGTGTGTGCGTGCGTTTCATTGAGCCAATTAAAAGCGAGAAGGCAATCTGTTATCCAGCCTTGTGTAGAGTGGCTATTGAATTTTCCTACAAAAAGTCTGAGTTAAAGTATTTCTCTGGAAAGATACAAAAAAAAGTCAAAATTATCCGGATATGTGCATGGTCATACTGTGGTTTTATCTGACTTTCGCATGAAAAGCTAGAAAGTTTAGTAATTTCATGACTGTAACTATGACAACAATTAGTATCAGTGTGTGTTAATGGGGAACAAATTGGGTATCCAAAAAAAAGTTGGGTGGCTACATAAAAGATATAGTCCCCAGCTGAAAATGTGTCCAAACAAGAGGCAGATAGTGTACGGTTCAAACCTGCAGTGCACCTCCAACCTATGCATATTATAAATAATCTGCAGATGTTTGATGGAAGAGTAATTATAAAAGAAATACCACATTTTTGGGTGTGGGCATTTCTTTTCGAAAGGGTCAAATAAATATATTTTCTACATGTATAACTCTGCTCTTGATTGACTGACAAATTGGTTAACAAAAGAAATCTCCACAAGCAATAGATTCCACAAAAGCAAAAATTAATCCCGTGCCAGTAAAGGCTGATCTGACAAGCTACCACCTCCACACCTGATATTTTTGTATTATTATAGTTTTTTAAAGATGTTGATGTTATTTAAATGCTTCAGAGGCCTTTTCCTTCTGCCAAAATGAAGACCCTGAAGGGTTATGTCTATTGCTGTTTGCTCAAAGGACTCAAAATTGATGGAGCAAGCCATGACATGCATCCCATTCAGAGCTGCCAGTAGCAGTCAGTCCAGTTATCTGCTGAATGCTTCTGTATATCTGTTGTGCCTATAGAGCCGCTCCGGCTGATTGACAGAGAGAGGTTCTGGCTCCTGCCAGAGAAGCATGATTGACGTCCTTGAGATGGAGGAGAGCCAGTCAGGGTTTTACTGTCATATCTGGACATGTAGAGGTCTCCAAGATGGCAGAGGGTTGAAATGTTTGAGACTCAGCACTCACACGTGGAGACTGCACAAGCCACTTAGATCTGTCTGTAATATTAAGCAATTGCAGATGTACACAGCATATCTGTGGTTTGTAGTCCTGAAAGTTTCTCATAGCAACATAACTACGCAACCTACTTCCTTCAAAACCACACAGACCAAATACTAAAGCATCAACAGTTTCACTTTTACTTGCAGCTGACATTAGTTAGCAAACAGGTCCTGTAGGTGAGTATCTGTATTTTTAAGTAGAATAGGAAATATCACCAGAAGAATAGCACAACAGACAGGCAGGATCTCATCACTCATCATCACACACATTCAGACACACACGCACAGCAGCTGCAGATGTGCAACAGTGGAAGACTGCGACTTACTTTTTGGTCGTCTTTCTGGCTTTCTGGCTGAGCATCAGTGCTGTGCGTGTCAGCAGAAGGCCTGCCGCTGGCATCCGTCTGCCTGTCGTCGTATTCATCCTGCTGATTGGCCCCTGACCGAGGAGAGTCTAAAGGGCGGGGCTCTGGCTGTTGAGCGCCACTCTGAAACTCCATCTTCCTCTGCAGCGCCTTGTAAAGGAAGAGCAATATTTCAGGAGAGTAATTCAGGAAAAAGGGATGAAATAAAACAAAGAGCATTAATAGATTTGTTTTCACAACGATCTCTCCAAAATACACTGTGCAGATGAGCGCAGGAGGAGATTCAAAGAATCTTCACTAGATATCGTATTAATGCAATGTAGTTAAACACTTTTGCTATGAATCTTCACATGAAACTTAACTGTAAAGTAAATCCCCTACTCAAGGTTTCATCAATCATTTTTGTGCAAACCAGTGAGATATCTGACATGGAAACTTTACAAAAGATCATACTAACGCAGTAGGAAAGTCTACCTTACAAGAATATAATTTTACAAAAGTATAAATACATAAGGGTATAATATATAAAATTGTTTGAGAAAGCCCCTTTTGCTTTCGCCCGCTAAATTATATTTCATTTATTTAAATGTTTTTACTTATAGCCACTGGATCCTTTTTGCATCATACAAACACACTGTAAAATCAAACACTGTTTGCATTTATTACAAACATTTACTATGTATGACAACAAATATGCCAAATAAAGAAATAAGTGTTGGTCAAACATCATTATTATTAATCCAGAATCTTTATAATGGACATAACTAGACAGATACAAACCTGCCATTTAAGAACTCTGGTCAGGAGTCATCCATCACTTGAACAAGGAACCATTGGACAGCAATATTAATTACTTTTGATAAAAGATAATCCCTCTCCTGATATAGGAAAGTAAAAACCTAAGATTTGTTTTACCTTTTTTCGCAAGCTGGCTTATTGGCATGGCTCACTGGGACACTTAATAACACTTAGACATCTCTAACAAAATGGGTTTAGCCTGTGGTTTTCCTGGTCTGGCAAGTCAAAATGTATTAAAGTATTTTAACTAACATGGCCATTCAGTGTCTATATATCTGGGTCAATGCACTCAAAAACTAACGGTGACTGCACAAAACCAAACCCTTCACACTGCAGGGTTCTGTACTGCAGCTATTTCTGACATCTGACCTCATATCTGGCTCTGGAAGGGTATGATGAAAACCAGCCTTTTTCTCAGCAATGATGTTCACAGGATTTAAGATGAATTAACACGTTATTAATATATTCAAAACCTGTTTCTTTTGAGCAATGTATGGGCTTGGTGCATAAAGAACACATTAAACGATGTTAGCCTGATAAGCTAAGAAATAAGAGGTACATTGATCTGTAGATTAGGCCGAGAAGACTTCCCTTGTTGTTGTCAGAGAATGCTGTAAAACAGTGCAGTGTGTTTAAGGAAGTTTCATATCATTTTATTATACGTGAGTGAAGTGTCTTTAAGTCCCCAAACAATAAACCAGAGACAAACAAAGTAAAGAGAAAAGCCATCTACCGAAGGGCAGACCTCCAAATATCCATCTGAAATCAGCAGCACGTTGAAGTTTAGCACGAAGTTGCCTTCTTTTGCATTCTGGCGCCATAACTAAGTTATTATGAGGACAGTTGCTCGTTCTCTCACCTGATATGAGTTGCATTTATGCATTTCCTGAAGGAAGTTTTACTAAACATTTTACCGCTACAGAAAATTGATAGCAGCAGCCATGCTGCACGACATGGCACCTTGATAGAAAGAAAGAAACATGGCGCCTTGACTTCAAAGGTGAACGCACCTGTTGGCCCACTAATTAGCAAATGTCTCGTAGCCCACTTTGAGATGTAGGCCTATGTATTCCCGCGAGCATCCAATAGACAAAAAACAGTTTCAAACGCCCCTAATTTTAACAAATAATGCAAAACTACTGTAAGACTAGTGCTTGATGTTTTTATAGTTGTTTGTTTCTCCTATCTTTATAGGAACAGTTTCTTAGCTAATGAGGTCGAGGGTCAGCTCTGGATTGAAGGAAATAGCACCTTACTGAGTGTGCACCGGCCGGCTTTGCCTCCAGTTTATGCTAATATTAAAAAGGAATCTGCATTTATCTGCACTGCACTTAATAAAGCTGAAAACAGCTCTATAAACGTGTATTGCCTATCGGCGTCCCGGCTTCGAGAGCCTTTAAATCACCAAACAAGGCTCCTTGTGCTGAGTCAGTGTCATTACGGTAACTTCAACAGCGTATGGCGCTGGCACATCAACATAAACAAGTCGCAATATAATGCCAAAATACCTCTGTCACTTCTTGGCTCCTCGATATGTCAGAAGCATATCAAGAGGCAGATGCGGTAGTGCAACTTGCTTTACATCTCTGTTGTTTCGCTGACGCGGGAAGCCACGGTAGTCTGGGGCAGAACAACAGGGAACCGGTTCATTTAGTTATAAGTTATTCCGTCAGAAATTGGCAGAGAGACACTTCAGTCAGCGCTGACAAAACCCGCTGCTGCTGCTGCTGTCACGTCGGGCGTCTCCCTGTCAGCAAACCCTCCTCCCCGTTACACCGAGCCCGTGTCAAAAATGCTGCCTTCAGGCTCTCCTCGAAAGATTCTGAATCATCGACGCAAGAAGTTGCAAAATACTTTTTTCAAGCGAATACATTTGTTTTGATTCCCCAACCTGCCCAAATATAATACATTATTTTTGATGCTGTAGTTTAGTTCAGGAAAGTACAGTTTTAAATCAGCTTGAAAGTAGATAGAGGAAAATAATATTTTCTCCTGATTGGAAAGTTCTGAATTTGCCCTGTAGCCTACTACTGTTTCCCAGTCGAGTCGGCATCTACAGTTTATGCTTAACCTATAGAAATTCACCGGCTTTTCGTTATTTATTTTTTGTTTATTTGACATGTGTGTTGCTGTCAATCGAAATAAATGATTTGTTTTTAAATGTGGGTATAATGCTCACATGGTGCAACTGAAACTGCTACTAAACGGCATATCACTCATATTTCCTACAGTATATGAAAGCAGCAGGGGCTTCATATAATGTAGGAGGAGCCGACCTAACCTGCTGGAGGTGAGGTGAGCCCAGGACAGTGATAACAGTAGGACTAATAGCTTAACAGTAAAATTAGATATATTATGTAACATGCACAGTGTAAATAATGACTGTTATAATGCTTGTGGTAGTAGTATTATAGTCCTGTCACTGCACTAAATAAAGCAGAATGGGTGTGCAGAGTCAGAATTAGACAATTAAAATGATCTTTGACGTTATCTATTATAGTTCAGCCTAAGTTACTTCAACAGTATATCCCATTGTTTAAAAAAAAGCATTTGGGAAGGCAAGATTGGAAAATATTCAGCAGTTGACTACATGTGAAGTTTAAAATACATTATTTCTCATCTCTAAAATTATCTTGTGAACAATTATCAGTAAACCTCAAGGATGGCCACAAGGTGGCAACATAAACTCAATAAACACTGAGTAGAATGAGGCCTGTGGAACTAACTCAGTTCCCATTTGTATAGATACAATAATGCCCGTTAAACCAGACTCTTTCCAATCATAAAATGTAATGAAAACATGGTTGCCGTATATATTTTTATTCTACAGTGTGCACATATTTCTAGTCTTTCTGTGCTCTTTGATCATTGTTGAGCTCTGTGTGAAGTGTTTACCCTAAATGGAGACTTCCAAGCTGCTGAGCTGAGCTATAACATGAGGGAGGCATCACATGGGTGTTGGCCCATTGTGCCATCTTCATCTCCTCCCTGTCTGCCTCAACTTAAAGGCCATACTGGTGCATCATCCCTTCCAAGAAGAAATGTCTCACCCAAACGAACAACTGCTCCAACAGGCGGGCCCTCATCTGCTCTGCCGGAGCTGCCATTGCCAGAGAAGACAGACAGGCAGGCAGAGAGGTAGGTGGATGGGCAGGCTGAGGGTGAGGCGCTGCGAGGAGCGGAGCCCTGTACGCTCAGGCCTGTGGCATGTGTCCTCTGTGCAAGCCAACAGGGACGCACAGTCAGGCATGTCAGTGGTCCCAGCCGGCGCAAGCAGATGTTTTCTGGGTATTGTTGTTCCGCTTCTCTGGTAATTGTTTTCCTTCAGGGCCAGCCAGTGGGACAAGGTGCCAGGTTGTGTTGTGGGAAGGAGTTATGGAGGGATGGAAAGACAGAGTGTATTATCAATCAGGAAAGGCTTGGGAGGCTGTTCTACACAGACTGTCCATCTTTCTCCGTGTGCTCGATGTGGCTTGAATTACAACAATACAAACAGAGAAGCTTGGGTATCACAATCATAAGGAAAACGCCTGTGGTAATGATGATGGAGCTGTCATTTCAAAGCTGTAAAGGTATTTGTTGTCCAGTTGGGAATGTAGTAGGGTCTTAAAGAAAATGCAAAACGGATTTTGTCAGCACTCTCCTGGCTTGGTTGTCATCATAAAGGAGGGAACCTTGAGGGATCAATAATATATTATTAAAATAATATACGTTTGATGATGTACAACCATATATATATATATATATATCCCTTTAATGTGTAATATTATGTGTCTAAATTGGTATGTCAAAGTTTAATAATTCAGATGAGTTCAGGGTCTGATGTCAAGTTTTTCCTCAACAGTTTTTGCTTCGGCCAATTGAACATTTTAATTAGGTTGCATTATACAAATTACATTTCTTTATATATCTGCCGTGGTGACCTGCAACAGCCAACATTTACTCTGTATTTGGCAGGTGGAAGGACTCCTTGTATTCCCTATATAAGTTTCTTAGCATCAAATTCGAGATTTTAGCCTCTTGGTCAGTGTACCCTCAGTCACTTAGCACGTTGTTATGTTACAGAAAACAGCTAATTCACTCCCACTGTTTTAGACACTGAGTGTTATCCTGTGATCCCATGTTGAAATTGCCCTCTTAATTAGCACAGTGAACTACTGAGACCTTATTTTAGGGTCAAATGTTTTCGCAGATCATGTTTAGATCAGAGGCAGAAAACACCCACTAGGGGGCACTTTGAGACTTTGGATCAAAAGCACGAGGTGGAGAGCTGCTAGAGTAAACTGCTGTATACTATAGTTTGGGTTTTATGAGTTGTAAATTGTATGTACTTTAAGTAAAAAGTGTTCAATGTTTGCCCTATTCACATGGTACCATGTCAGTTCTCTGTTGTTCATCGTAAGACACTGTTGATGCTTTCAGAGATTTTGTTCGAGAGGTTTAATGGAGGATTTTATGAGACTGACTTTTCAGCTACTATAGAGCTCAATCGATTATTTGAACTCTGTGTTTTTCCTATTGTTGAACACAAAATATTTTCAATTTCCACTTTCCAGAAGCAACATTTCAAGAGAGAGATCTTGAGTTATGGGGAGGCTGCTGTCGTGGCATGCCACACTCCTGGGAAGCTGCAGCTTTCACTAAAAGCCAGTGTCAAGATGTTAAGCTTTTTACAGGCTGACGCAAGATGTAAGTAATTTGGTCCGATCATGTTTTCATTTTTATATATAAATATATAATTGTAGGTGTTAAGAGCACTGTTAAGAGCATGTGTGGAAGGCAGGCAGAAAAAAGCTTCAGCAATGGAATCTGCTGTTCACACCAGAGCATTGGATGAAGATTGTATTTCATAATCTGCCTTCACTGCCAATAGATGCAAGAGTAAACACAACCAATGTCACATCTGCCTTTTCACTATTTTTGACGCCGTGCAGCATCCATTTGCCTAATCCCGTAGTGAACATCATCCATGTCAGACAGAGTGTTTAGACCTTGTTGCTCTGAGTGTGTTTCTGTTTGTTTGTTGAGCCTTTCTCCAGCCGCTCCTCTACTCTGCAGACCGACAGACAAATGAAAAGGCATCTGAGGCCCTGTGGCTACGGGGTCACACAGCAGCCTTGTGAAGTTGTGGTTACCAGCACGTTACGCTGTACGCTGGCAGGACGAGGCACAACAGTCCAGCCTGATTACAGAGTAGCACCTTTGGCCCCTGTATTTCTCACACCCACGATGAAGGAGTCACAGCATCTGTGGGATAAGCCTGGTTTGGATGAGATGGATTTACACAGGAGAGAGTAGGTAGCATACCTAAAGAGAGAGAAAGAAGGATGAAGCAAAGGGAAAGTTAGGTCATGCTTTTTGATTTCTGCTTTAATAAATATATATTTTTTACGACAAACCTCAATGAGATAAAGGACAAAAAACTATTTTCTTTCATGACCTACACATATTATTTACTTTTATTCAGAATCAGAATACCTTTATTCGTCCGATGGAGGGGACATTTACATTGTTATAGCAGGTAAAGAGCCAACAATATTTTAATATAATTAAGAATAATACATAAAAAATTACACAACTTACAAAGTACAAAGTACAAATCCACAACCATTACAGTCTTGCTATAGCAGCCAGGTATTTTTATTTGGGTTTACATTTGTTTGTTTGTGCACATGCATGTCTGCTCCTCACTGAATCATACCTGTCAAAATGATGTCACCCATGACTCAAACCCCACCCACTGTCACCATGACCGACAGCTCAGGCAAAGTTCAGACACCACGCTTCAGATCATCACCAGAATACAGCTGCTGCTGCTGCGGCATGAGAGAATAATCACCTCTGAGTCACACAACAGGACCTAGAAAAAACGTAGTCACACATTATTGTTTATCATTGTTTACTGGTCAATGGAAAAATGTCAATAAGAAAAAATAGGTATCTCAGAATCTATATATTTGTATTCTCATAGGAAAATAGAAAAAAGGTAAATCAAAATAATGAAGCATAAACACATTTAAGTATAAAAGGATAAATAATTGTATTAATTATCTGATGTTTTATATAGAGTACAATTTTACATATTTCTCAAATTTCATCTCCACTTTACCCTGTTTTTATATTTGCGTCATACATATTCAGGACAAAAGAGCAACGTGTTCCAAGAGAAGTGGTGTTGCTAAAACTAGCAAGAGGACAAAAGAACTGCCTGCTGATATACCATGTGTCAACCGCCCTGTTAGTGTGTGTGTGTGTGTGTGTGTGTGTGTGTGTGTGTGTGTGTGTGTGTGTGTGTGTGTGTGTGTGTGTGTGTGTGTGTGTGTGTCGCTCGTGTGGGTTTTGGTACCTACGAGCATGCACTTGTATACATTTCTGTCAACCACAGTGTGCAAAAAGGTGGCAATTTTATTTTCCTTTCACAGGTATGAACTGTAAAAGAATTACAGTCTAATTTGTTTTATTATGGGTTTTAAAAATCTAACCAGAACAATAAATGACAAATAAATACTTTAAGATATGAATTTAAGTTTCCTTAATCTAAATTATGAGAAGTTATGAATTGAATATTTCAAACTTGCCATCCATCAAAAATGTGGAATTTGAACACGGAGATTGTATTAAATGTTTGAACAATTTTGTTTAAATTTAATTTCATGATGTTAAATATATCCCATTAACAATGGAAGTCCATAAATAAATCCTGATTTTAAATGTAAGTCTTGTTTTATGGCTTATCAGAAAGTCATCAAGGCAAATCCACATCAGTGAATCCAGTCTACCACAGCGACTGCATGTGTGTGTAGGCCATGTTACTTCATGTAAAAACTGCAAGCCCAAGTGTTACTTTGTGTGTGTTGATGTTTCCAAGCTGGGTTGAATCATTAGGAAGTGATTCTCTCTAACAAGGGCTAAGGAGCTGTCAGGAGACATTCACAGGCAGGTTTCGCCATGGAGAGTGTGAGGAGTCTTATCAGGGTCTTAGCTGTTTTGCTGCGCCTGTTTATAAAGAGCCTGCTTTATTTGGAGTGAATGCATTCTAGCAAGGTCTCTGCTGTTTCTGTGCGTTGATTAAAAGTGTTTTCACGATTACCCGTAGTGAGTCTATTCCAGCCTAACAGGGTTACTAGCAGTTTTAATGAAGGGGAATCATCATTACATGTGAAAGGGGTTCGTCGGGGTCTCGTGCTGTCTTTCTCGGCCTGCTTGTTGTGAGTGTCACCGAGAACTTTGCCTCAATGGGGTTAGATTTGACTCTGCACTTGTTTTTTTAATTATCAAAAAATAAAGAGACTAATCTTTTATTATGACATAATTATCATCATTCATATAACAGTTTTGTCCTGTGCAAAACATCTTTTCTTAAATAATTTTGTAAACTCTGTCATATCTTCATTTTTGTCCCTGTGTGTGTTTGGGTGTTCTGCGTCTCCCTTCCTCTTCTTCACTTACAGTTGCGTGCTCGCTCATGTAGCTTTTTTGCTCTGCTCCTTTTGTTGGCTGTGGTCAGCTTTTGCATTTGCTGGTGTGAGTGAATTTCTCACAGCTTCTCGTAAATGTGTTTTTTGAAAGTCCTATTCAACATTTGGTGCAACTATAATCGGCACTAAGCCACTACGCTCATGCAGACGTGTCTGTGGATTCACACATTCAGGCCTTCAGAAGTGTTGTGCCATCTCTTTTTTATTTTCTTTCAGTCCAAGTAGCCACTAAAGAAATGTTTTAAGTTTATTAAAGGAATTCAGGCATGTTGACTGAATTAAATCACTCATCAGAAATGAGAAAAGCAGTAAGATGGCTTGCCTCACATTTTGCTCAGAATAATGATAAATGAACAGTGGTTGTAAAATAGCAATATGTATGACCTCACACATAGTAAATATTGTTTAAACTGTTTTATTAACTATTCATATTATATGAAAGACAACTCAATTTGAAAAAGGTAAATGCTCTTAACCAACATTAAAAACAGTTCACACATAATTGTTCCCATGTCAGTCTAAACCACAGTGAAAAAATATAAAGCCCTTTATGTGTTTTTATTAATGCATTCGAAAGCTTCTAATTTTATTGGGTAGATTTTATAATTGTAGAAGTGTTTTTTGGCACCATTGAAGTTCTCGTTATCCACAATCTACCAATCGTACTCTCACTTCTCTATTTCACAGCCTGTCGTCTTAATTATAAACGTCAGTTCAGGCCTCAGAGTCAACTATTTGTGTATCATCGAGAATGTGTGCCGTTCTGCCCCTGAGCACATTATGTGCTTTTATTATCAAATCAAACAATTATACCTCCAGCCCTGTAGCAGAAAATTACATTTTGACACAACGGTGCAGCTTTGATTAATATTTTGTAACATCTGACTTCATGCTCTATCGTTCTCTGATGGGGCCAATAGAAAATAAATGGATAACTTGTGAAGCTATAATGAAGTGACTGTCTTGTTATCGACAGGGGAGCCGGCAATGCTTTAGTGCAAAGTAGAGCTTCCAACGGAGGCCCTCCGGTGCACAGATTATTACACTGGCCGTTAAAATGAGCTAATGTTCTGCTGCCAGTGCACCTCTCCAAAGGGACAGAAGCTGAATTCCCCTCTCACAGCTGCAAAACAGAGGTGTAAATTAAAGCCCAACAAAGTTAAAAAAAAAGGAGAAAAAAAACTAAAATCCAAGGCCAGGCAACAGTATTTCTGTGATTAAAATGTGGGATTGCCTCTGTTTCTGGTGGAAACTGATGCGGGTGTGAGGCTTTTCTTTCCGTGTTATGTATGACAGATGATGCTTGTGCAGCTTTTGTTGTGAACTGTGTATTTGTGTTGTGGACATTTGTAGTAATTTGTAAAACAAAATATTTCCAAACAAGAAGTCCCCTAGTTTTTTTTAAATAATTTCTTTGCTGAGTGTGAGGGATTTCCTTTGACTTTTTTGCGTTGATGATATTATTCGGATATGTCTGATATTTTGTGGAATATTATGGAACCCATGATACGTGTGTGTGGTATGATTGGTGACCATGGTTCATATGTACAGATGAGCAGTCTCCAGAGCAGAAGACTTGGTGTAGGATTTGTTGCTGGTGTTTATCTTTTCAGTCTTAAGGTGCCACCACTCCCCCCAGGTTCTTATTAGCAATGACAGGGAATGTCTGATTTGACAGGAGTGTGACAGGTGTAAATTTCACACACACAATTCAACTCCACACATTAATCCAATTAATTTTGATCATGTTCTCCTCTCTCCCTCTCAGCCAGCAGGTTTGATATGTTTGTACGCATTTCATGGAGAAAATTATTTTATTTTCAGCCAGTTTTTTAAATGTGAATTTGTATGTCACACAGGTACACATTGTACAATTTCTGTGTAATCCCAATATACATTTTTGAACAAAATGCACTGAAATCATGAAATTATAAATTGCAAATATCAGAGAAAGCAAGGAAGATGTGATCATTAAAGGGTAAAGAAAAAGCACTTCACAAACATGGAAGCATCTTTGGGGGTAGGGAGTTGGGAGTTAGGGGGATAACAGTGAAAAAATATTCCACTTTGAGAATGTGCAAGATCTCATGCAGTTGCCTCTCTCTCACTCTCTATCCCTCCTCTCTGTTGGCGCTAAATCACACGTTAGTACAGCCAGTGGATGTGTTGACAGTTTTACAAACAGAAATGTAAAACGCCATACTCAAGGGGGTCTAAGAGATAAGGGGGGGAGCTGAACAGGGCAGGAAACAGAACAAACATGGCCCACAGAAGCATAAAATGCCACGTAGAAACACCTCAGCCGGGTTATTTTAATTACATAGGGTATGCCACACTATATCCACGAGTGGTGTCGGCGTATGGAGAGGAAGCTGCTCGATACTCCTGGGAATTACTATACCTCGTTGCCTGTAGAGCAGATGTAAAGTGTGAAAGGTGTAAGAATAGGATGAAAGCATGGTTATCGTATTAATGAATGATCCCTTTACTTTGCGCAATAATGATAATAATAGCTCATTTAAAGGGTGTGAAACGCTGATCCAAACCCATAGCCACACAACTGTACACTGATTTAGCATGCTCCCATAATCTTACTTTGCTATAATGATTATGGCCAGCAGAGAGATGTTTTTTTTTTTAGCCTGCAGGTTTAGGGACATATAGAAGGGAGGTCTGAATGACCCTGCTACTGTTCATGCCATGGAGGAGAGATATATATTGTGCCAGAGCGGTTCTGATATTATACACAAGCTTGTTCAAGCATGCTTAAAATATAGAGATACATATTTTTTCACATTTATTTTAAAGGGTGTGAACACCCAGGACTTCCAATGTTCCTGGCCTCTCAGAATACAACTTGTAAAAAATTGTTTTTGCAGTGTTCTTAAACACATGAGGCAAAAAAATATGATCAGAGTTTCCTATCAATGTGTCGTCAGTGCAACAATTTAAAATTGTAAAAAACAACAACACCATCTCAAGTGTAGGTTCAATAAACCGAGATTTTCTAAGAGAAGAGGCAAATGGGGAAGGAGAATGGGAATATTCAGATTATTTTGTTGTTGTTTCGTCATTAAAGACAAGCAATGTATAGCAGTGACAGACGAGGGGCCTTAGATTTTGAGCGTCACTTAGTGTGTGTGTTTATATTGTGTTTGTACCTACATGTGAGGGAGTCTGCTTGTGGCTAAATGCGAGTCTTTTTGATCAGATGGAGTGAGCTTGGCGTGAAGACAACGATTGGCTCCAACTGGTCCTGGTGCTGGTAGGACCCAGGCCTTGTGTCTCTGAAAAGGCATCATTAGAAAGTGACAAAACTGCCAGGGGCAAATCTGGTCCTGCACAATGATCAATTCGGCAGAGAGGATTGAATTAAAGGGGGAGGGCGGGCTTTAAAGAAGGGGAATTGGAGGGAGTTGGTATAGTACAAGCCCCCCTACTGCTTTAATTACTGATGTGTGCGTCTCCCAATTAACAGCGCACCTATGGTCCACTGGCTGCTCCGGGCCTGCACAAAGCTGGAGAGGAGAAAGAACATTCTGCGGAGAAGCAGAGAGAGAAACGCAGAGACACACAAACCGGGGTGCTCATTAGCGAATGGTAATCAGCGGTCGAGAGGTTGGGCACTCACCTCACAAAACGCCACATGTCAATTTGTCCCCTTCCATTCATGAGCCCACTCTCATTTTACTCCGCTCCCTCATGTTCCCTTGTTGAGGAGAATTGGATGGAGCGCCGTGGGGGGAAACACTCGAAGGGAAACGTAAACACAGGCCCAGAGTAGGGACTGCTTCGTCAACACGGGGGACCGCACTTCTCAGATGTGGCCCCTCGGCTTCTTCTCATCCATCTCCGTCCTTGTGAGACATGACTACCAGCCTTTAAAGTTGACTTCTATCAATGTTTCTGCATTTGTTAGCCATGTTAGCTTTATGTACCTCCCTGCTACTATTTCTACTATGTCAAATGTAGTATATGCTATGCTACACCTTACTCAACACTTTCACTGTCTATAGCATTAGCAGAGGTTCACTTAAACAGTGCCAGTCACAGTTTGAGACCTATCTCCCTTTTTCAGTTCCTGTATTGTATAGAAACAGTATGATTATAAAGTAAAGGTGAAAAACCTTTTAGTAAACTTGCCACTTTCAACAACTTTCAACAAGCCTAGTGTTCACAATCGACTTGTGATAAACAATTTTTTGCGAAGGTGTAGGTGAGAAGATGGATAAATATTGGTATTTAACTTTATGACTTTGATCATAGTCGAACTCAGAAAGAAAGTGAATGTATGTATTTCCCAAAATGTCGTACTATTCCTTTAAGATGTTATTGCTCAAATATGTCTCTTTAGTGGGGGATCAGGTACTCAGATATACACCTAATGTATTAAAACCACAAAATGTCCCAGTAGATTGTTTTTGAAATGTAACTGTTTAAAGGCACAAGTAAACATATTAAGATCCTTTTTAAAGGCTCCTGGCTGGTCCACTGCAGATGGAGATGTTGTGGGAGATGGTCAGGTTTTTTGTGGCATCATGCATGGCTATCCTCCAGCTGTGAAGGTGTGTGTTACACAGACTCTATACTCCTTGTCTCTCAGATTGTGAAAAGACACTACATCCAGCATGGTCCACTGGGCAACAGGAGAATATATAATGCACCAAAGCCAATTTCATCTGATCTGAAATTGGGTAAGGTTGGCTCACGCTCTCACATTCAAAATTTAAATCAGATTTCTCTCAGTTGAGTGGAATCAATGCGACCCTCCATCTTACTATGAAATGAGACGTAGTCGTCCTCATGGATTATAGGTGGCTCATCACGGGATGACAGCGCTGGTATATATCTCTAGAGATCTATCTCCATTCAATTCTTGTGATCTCCATCTATCTACCACTCAATCTCTCTGTCCCTGTATTCATCCCTTACTCTCTATCTCTGTGTTTGAATGAGATCTACGGGGGTAGAATAAAGTAGGATAATCCATATTTAAATCAGAAGAATCAATTTCAAATAAAACCTCATAGCAATTGCACACATCCACACAAGAAAAAGACAAAAAAAAGGGTTTCCCTAGTTCAGTAACAGGTCAAGACATGCTGGATAAACATCTTAAAAATTAAATTCTTCTAGAAATATCTTTAAAAAGAAGTCCCATAAATCAAAGTGGAGCAGGGCTTTGATGTGTTGAGCTATTCCACATCCTTTGCACCTCCATTTTTCTCATCATTGCAGCTTCAACAAGGTTTAATTGGTATGGAAATAGAAGTGGTGAAACATGACAGGAACTTCTCAAGCCCAGCTATTTAGACCCATTATTACTGTATACTGTCCGTCAACCAATTATCGCCAATCTGCTGCAACCCCCCACTATCCTCCTCCCTCATGATTTAAGCAAGCCGCATGCAGCTGCAGAGAGCCGGCTACGGGTCGATAAAAACAACTTGTAATCCAGTGTGGTGCAAATTGAGTTTCTGTTGGGGAATAATAGTTTGAAAAGCTTATTTGAGATTTGAGGCCCCCCACCTGCACTGCCTCATCTACTTCACACTATGAATAAATAATAAACCAGCAGTGGTGTCCCTAATCTTAACCCACTCACTTAAGGTTGTACTTCTTTCCTATAATTTGTATCCCAAAAAATTTGGTAATATTGGGAAATTATGTTATTTCTTTCAGAGAGAATCACCTCAGTCTTTGTCTGTGACAGCGTTTCTGTGTGTGCTTTATTTGCACATAGCCAGGAAATGTCACCTTGCAAAGAATATTCACAGCTCAAGCTGTGTGTGTTTGCCACATAACGGAAAATGACTGGACCTCCAAAGAAGCAGATAAAAAGATGAGAAGTTACATCTGCATAAACAGATTTCACTCTCACCTTAAAACAAATATATTTTCCAGATATTTGAAGTGTGTTTATGCGAAGTTCGACTTTGCATTACAGGCACCTTTCTCTGAGGTGAAAATAGGGTATTAACAATTCAGCTAAATCTTGAAAACACAACTGCATCGGTGCAGTACTGTTACTCTTCCTGAGAGAATCCATCCCTGGCACACTCACTTGGCATGGCCCTCCAATGGACCAGCTTGTTGTCTGGGCCATTGTTAGCCCAGGAGGCTGGCCTGAGCCCTGAGGGCTTGGTCAGCGTTTAGGGTGTTTTGCAGGGTGGGGAGGAGAGGGAAGGATGGGTGAGGGGGGAGGCTATAGAGATGGGTGCAGGCCAAGGCTGGGCACGGCTCAATGCCAGGGTCTCAGTGGGACACCCTCCTTTTTGGGAGCCTCCTCGGCCCCCTCCTGGGGCCCCAGCAGGGTGCAGGGATACATGGTCAGTGCAAGACAGGTCCATCTGCCCCACTACCTCCACCCCTCTCATGCCAGCACCCTCCTATCACCTGCTCCATCGGCACCTTATGGAAATGACCTACTGCTGCCTGACCTAGCTGACACGCATGGCTCACCTTCAGCATATGCCAACGTGGCCTCTGTGTCATCTGCGATAGGGTTCATAAATGATAAAGGCCACTTTAGGCCTTGAATACTAGACACATATTATTGTTATTACATCCTTTAAAACACACAAGAAATGCATTCTCTCATAAGCAAAGACCACTTTTCTGGTTTCTAAAATAACATAACTAGAGCTAACATTGAGACTTTGTATGACAAATGCATACATAACGTTTTCTTCTGTATTCTTGATTGCTCTTCCTTTGAAAGTGTTTGCAGATGCAGGGTCGGTTGTTGGCCATACAGAGCAGGGTTCTGCATGTGCTATCTCACTGCGAACCCACTGAAATTCACAGCACAAAAACACCAATCTCACGAGCAATAAAAAATGTGGAGTTGAATCCTAAAAATAAGACGTCCTGTGTTTGAAAAGCTAACACCTTCTTCAAAAAAGCTCTGGTGCGAAGAAGAGCGCGGCACTTTTGACAACTAAAAAAGTTGTGCATTGTAAGACATAAGCAGCAATGTTTTTTTAACGATGGAAACGCAGCCTTTAAGTATTTATTTCACTAAAAGAGATTTAAAATGGTGAAGTTTAATCATTGTTTAGTTATAACCATAATGCTTCTATTGAGTTTTTAATTACGAAAACAATAGGGAGACATTTTGGGCTACCATCTGTTAAAACCACTTGCATTTGGAGCCAAGTGTTATATCTTTATCGAACTAACATCTATTTCCCTTTTTGGGCGGCGTGGTGAACAGGCATGGTTTTGAGACTTTGTGTAATTATAATTTCTGTCTGTCTAGTTGGAGGTGTTAAACAAAGCGGGCCTGAAAAGGAGAACTTCGATGTCGTTTAGAGGTACTTTTTCCTTGCGGTGTGAAAAGTGTTTTTATTTTCATTGGCTACCAATTTGCATTACTCCATCTTCTCAATTCCTGTGTAAGTTTCTCAGAGCAAAGGTTCAACGGTCAAACTCTATTTTAGCCTGTAATTTTTCTGATGCAATGTTCTGTCATGTTGCATTGAGACATCACACTGTTAATGCTTCAATAATTCACCTGGGGATGTAAAAAGGAATGTAACATCCAACAACTCTCATTACTGGACTTTTTCTTGTTAGTTTTAACTGAAAGATATGCTATTTTAAGTTTCTATAGATTTTCTACAACCATTTATTGTTTTACCAGCTCTGGCACCTTTGAGCTTTGGGTAAGGCCAAGCACTTGTGTTTTATGTGCAATCTAACTCAACTATTTAAATATGTTTTACTCTACCCTTGTCATACAAATAAAAAACAAATAAATAAACATCTCCTGCTGATATTTACATATATTTCTCATCATAAACTGAAATGTCTCACCCTCCTTCAGTGGGAATGAAGAGATTTGATCTTTCACAACCAGAGAGCTCATTTAAAGCACAAACAAAATGAGCTCTCTTTCCTCTGCAAATGGAGCAGGCGGCACAGTCCATTGTGCTGCGGTGGCTGCCATCATGCTGAATGCGGTGAATAGGGAGCAGTCGTGCCCTCTGTGTAGCCCCAGCTGTCTTCGACTGATGGGATGGAGGAGGGGGGAAGACGAGGTGTAAGGAAGTTCAGGAGGCCTGCAGATTTACAACAGAACAGAACAGACTGTCATGTTAGTCATCTTAACTAACCAACCAACCAGCCAAGCAGTGGGCTGCAAGCGCTAACACACGGCTCCGCGGCTAAGAGCGAGCTAATTAATGCAGCCAAATGAGATCAGCGGTAGAGGCCCGGGCCAGGGCCATATTGCTAAATAGCTTCCTTCAGTACGGTCTGTGTAGTGTAATTACCACCAGGCCACCTCACAATGCCGCCTTTATGTCCCACTGAAAGTGATTTCATGTCCCTCATTCCCCCATTAGCAGCATGTTTTTCATGCGTGATGAGAGGAGTCTGTCAATGGTTATTGTTTGTGTTTGTGCAAGAGAGTGCCAGTTTGCTTTGAATATAATGGAAGGCTTGGTGAGTGTATTGAAACGGGCACATGTTTATTCCCTTCAAGGAAACCAAAGCTGTAGCCCACCAACACATAATGATAGAATGTGAGACATTACATTAGTTTAATATTTAGTGTTGGTGATGCTAATATGTTTTTGCTTTAAAATGTCAGTATGTTAGAGATCTGCAGGTAATTAAAAGAATGGAGGAATGTTGCTGCAATAATAGGAGTTACGCTTGTGTCTCGTTGTACACATCAATGTTGTGTTGCTACTTATAACATGACAACAGATCCAAACAAACTTTGCAGGTCTTTTGTTTGACAGCCGATCATCATCGTCAATGGATTTAACTGTAGGACATGTTGCATGTTTGACAGAGAAGGAGTGCATTACAGTTGCTGATATAGTAAATGGTGAGTTATTATCATAGCAGAATCACTCCCTTAACCCTAAGTGTGATTCACTGTGGTAAAAAAAAAACTAAATATAAAGACACTGACAACTTCCTGTGCCTCTTCTGGGTTCAACGTCTGTCAATACTTAGATCATCCGTAACTGCGTCTCAAGTTAATGTTAATTTTGTTGCATTGATTTATTTGATATTAAAACTAAGAGAATAGAGGGGAAAAAAGCAGGGTTATTTAATTGCAATAATTAATTACCTTTTTTTCAGGTTAACTTTACTCAATTACTGTGTTATTTCTCATAATAGTTTACCTGAGTACTTTATGCTATGTTGTAGCTACTTCTATTACACTACATTGTTTAAGTTAATATTATACTTTTATTGCACTACATTATTTTACCAGTCATAGTTACTACCTAACTTTAACACAAAAAACAACAAATGATATGCTTTTATGATGTGATGCAGTACGTTTACTCCTAATATAACTATTCCTTAGTAAGTGATAAAAACCGAATTACATCAATATAACACTTTGAAAATAACCATTGTCCAAAATGAGTACTTGTAATTTTGCTGATAATACTTCTGTTTTTATACTCACTGTTCTTCAAAGTAACATTTTTAAATTCAGTCATTTTAATTTTTAAGAACAAACACTTCTTCCTTTAAGTAAATAATCTGAGTTGTTTTTCTACCACTGCCCATCGTTGGACATATTTCGGTTTTGCTCAACAGAGAAGAGACCCACTATAATAATATGTTTCTGATAATTATTGAATACACCTATAATCAAGTAAGAACATGCAGTAGATTAAGTTCATATGAGTAGCCCAGTGTGTTCCCCTTTCTTCTCATCCATATGCTGCACTGTCCGCCGTCATAATCCCTCAATTCAAGTCAGCATGAATATAGACACCAACAAGCGTTTGGTGTGTAATGTAGCAGAAGCATCTAGCCGGCCGCCACTATAGTGCCACCCTAACACTGTCAAAGGTGCCACGTTTAGCCCCAGGCTCTGCTCCTCAATCACTGCCTGGTTCACAGGGGCCAGCACACCAGCAGGGCCCACTAATGCTTTACTAAGTCTCCCCACCTTGGCTCCTCTGATCCCCCTCCTCTCCTTGTCGGGACAGGCAAAACCAGCGTCTCCCTCACCCCCGGGTCCCTGTGAATCGAGTTCATCCCCCAGCACTAAGGGAGAGAAGACAGGCCATGTTTTTTTGCTGTGGCCCCCGAGCAGCGGCTCTCTGCTCAGGAGGGAGGGTCCCGAGGCAGAAAACACACCGACTGCTACAGGAACCCCCCTGACAGGACATGTGTGGTAATGGGCTGCTATGTCCCAGACCTGTCACTGTGGAGCCCTGCAGGGTACGGTCTGAACTCCATCTGCAAGAAAGAAAAATATATTTTATATTTTATAGTTGAATGGAAGTTAATGGGAAAGAAAGTATGTTTTAGATTAGGTTGAGATGCATTTGACCCCTTTTGTTTTGCGTGGGTGTCTTGGAATATGATTATAGTAGGGTGAAAATGAAGTACCTTTCAATTCAGACACATAGTTGGTAGAGAAAGACAGAGAAAAAGAGGAATAGAATAAATGAGGGAAAAAAAGAAAAACCCATTACATTGAGATGACATTGTAGAAAATAAGAGTACAAAAACATAGCAGACAGGAGATGAGAGATGAGTGGAGGAGCCTGGGCAAACCATATAGATCACTTCCAGTATTCACAGGTCCAGCTGGATAGGAGGTGAGAATTCAGGGTCATGCTCCGACACGACTCCCTGACTCCTAATTTGAAGATTTTCATTTTCAGTTCCCGAACCGTGGGCAAGAAATCGTACCTGTGAGAAGCCTTCAGGCAGAACAGGGGGAGGTGTCGAAGAATCTGTTTCTGTCAGAGAGGAGGCTTCTCAACTTGCCTTTGTTCCATCTGTGTGTCTTCACAATCACAGTCGAGAGTCCTAAGTTTATGCACTTGGAAAACTTTTGTCTGAAATATAATATGCCCGTACTGCACATGTATCTCTTGTGCATAACAGCATGTTTCAACTCTGTTGCCACACAAAATCCTGATATAGGATGATTCGTTGACAGTTTTTTTTGTATCGTGCCTTTATACTATATTTGCATACGGCAGACAAGGTCAGGAAAATATATTTGCATCTGTGCTATAGAGCTCAATTTGCGTTGGACATATATTTAATAAAGCATAAATGTGCCTTGATGTTGCACTTCTTTATTTCACCAGTAAAGTATTATCTTTTTTTAAGAAAGACCTAGCCAAGATACACATGTTTAACATGTTTCTGTCTGTTGAAGTTCTCCTGATACCCTCCCTATTATTAATGATTTAAATGTTCTGTTCATTGAAATATTTTGCTATCACTTCTTAAATCACTTAGTTATCGAAGGAACCTAATACAATCAAACTGGGTTGCTGATTACACACACAAAACCACACACACACACACACACACACACACACACACACACACACACACACACACACACACACACACACACACACACAAACACACACACACTATCTATCACATTCACAAACTGACACTTTTGTCTCATGGCTTCCGCTATGAGGTTACTACAAAAATAACTTCCCCACAGTCAGTTGACTAAATCAAGTCTCAAGTCTAAGACAAGCTTTAAGTATCGAAGGAAAGCTTTGAGTCAATTGCAAATCATGTAAGATAATCATTTCAACATATTCAACAGGCCTGGTAAATAAATATTGAAGGTGGTGGTGCTGTTTTTATCTATTTTGTATTTTTGATTCCCCCTGGTCTTGATCCAGGCTTTAAATCATTGCGCACATCTCAGATTTTTTACGCTGTTCAAACAAGTCTGATGTTGTGCCCATTGACTGCTGAAGGAACAATTGACCAATCAGGATTCAGTCAACAAGGTTACTGTAAAAATGAGGAATTGTGTCCACTGTCCACTCACACAGCAAGTTATCTTCAATAATGAAAAACACAACGGGAACATAGCATGGATGCCATCGACATAGCTTTACAATTGAACTTTGACATCAAAATAACATTTATCAAGATATTTCTTCTATCAATTAAATAACAATCATTAAGATAATTGCTCCCAGTAACAGCTAGCAGTTAATTTATTTCAATTGTTTTATATTTGCTTAATCTGTAAATCCATTCCTAATGTGTGTCATCCACCTAAAGCCTCTGTAAGTGTATTTGTCCTGTTGTGTTTGCCTCCGCTTAAATTGCTTTAGTACATATCTTTTTTGATATTTTGTTCCTACCATCCCACATCTTACAGTAAAGCTGGGACTTATTGTCTTAGCGGTTGTCAGGGGATTCGGTTGGTCTTGTGCTTTGAGGAGGCCTCCGCTCCTCAGGTTCACTGAAGCAAGGAGACGACATCTTCCCTTTCCATCCAGAACCTCGTAAGAGAGACACAGAGCAGATACTCACACACACACCAATCCCCAGACACACACTCTCTGACCCCTCCACCTCGAGTCCTGCTCCTTGTACTCGCCCGCTCCCCCCCACCTTCTCCTCCTCGCGCCCTCTGACGAGAGGAGCTTTATTGAGCGGGAGCTTGAAACCATGCTTGTATTGTCAAAGGACTTGCCGGCACTTACCTCCACTTGAACATTTAGTGCTGTCTTGCTGGGCCCGGACAGAGAATAGCACTATAGGGTCACCGATGAATTGCTATTTCTGGACAAGGGATAAACACACTGCTTTGTAGGGATTATCCCTCCAATCTGTGGAGGCAAAGCTGAGATTTCTATCTTCTGTTCGTACAGTCCAAGTTGTGTTAATGTGTTTGAATGTGTATTCATAAAGGCTTGACTATTGTGTCAACCAACAATGTCATAAACTGTTGATTCAAGTCAAGCCAAGCTAAGCTGTCAATAAAATCCTGTGAAACATGTGTCTTTCTACATGTGGTTCTGCTGTTGTTGAGTGTTGCCAGATAACGTTAATTCAAATACCATACAAACTAAATGGACTGTTAATATTAGTTCTAACTAACTTGTGAAATAATAAAGTTAATCAAATAAAAAGAATATATCAGCTGCCTGCACGACAAAGTCAACCTCTGCAGAAACCCTGAAACTTTACAGAGGTTTTTCTTTTATTAAATATTTCTTTTATTCCTATTTAAGTGTCATATTGATAAACAATAAGCTTTGGCTTTATGCTGTAAAGTTATCTTGTTAGTTATAGTCTTGCTGCTATCATATTATTTGTATGTAATTGTTCATCACTCTGCTAGATCCCTTTTTTTCTTTTTCATTTTCATCATCTAGAATTGTTATCATGAAAGTTTATTATCAATATGTCATTTTGAAAAAAATAACTTAGACTACAAATAAGTTATGACAGAATTAACATTGATATAAAATGGAATATGGATATCTAGTATATATGCACACATATGTGGGCTAAGACGAGTAACCTGTGAGAGCTTGATAGTGTGTGAGACACCACAAACAGCTGTCTCTGTGCATGTGTGTATGCCACACATGTGTGTGTCTGTGCATTTTAATAATAAGGTGTTGACTCTGCCCTCTAAGGCTCACCTGTGGGGATTCCCAACGGTGTGTATTCGGACCTGCGTCCATGTGTGTGTTTGTGCACATGCGTGTCTGTGTGTGTGTCACTTTGGGAAGCACATTTCTGTGGACCACAGCGCAACACCTGCCAGAGGCTGTGGCTGTTTATGACAGAGGCTGTGTGAGCTGGAGAGGACACGGTGGAGCATTGCCAGCTCCACACACACACATGCACACACGTGCACACAAAACAAAGCAGACAAAAATTGCCTGTGATTTTTATTGCAATAATTCATATTGTGCAAACACAAAATCACACAAGCAAACACTTCTAAATGGCCAGACATCACACCTACACTGTAAAAACTATGAGAAAACCCTCCACTTTACACACACACACACACACACACACACACACACACACACACACACACACACACACACACACACACACACACACACACACACACGCACACACACACACACACACACACACACACACA
>NW_011369945.1:17014269-17014762 GCF_000735185.1 Notothenia coriiceps | reverse complement strand
TGAACGGCCTGTCGTCATTGGTGGCCCCCTGACGACCGCCACCGCCCTTTATTTTGTATGTTTTTAAACGGCATAATTTAAGTTCCCCCCCGCCGTTGACAGTTCACTAGCGTTCTCTACCAATTTCTGTGGGCTGGGCTGGGTGAGATTCCAGGGTTGATTTTTAGTCCCAGTCCGCCCCTGCCTCCACCTACCTGTGTGAGTGCGGGTTTTCCGCATTGACTTTGATCAAAAGCAAGTACCGGTCAAGGCTGCAGCCAGAGGATGATCTGCGTTTATTCCTGTCTACATTGCATCCCCGCTTCATCCCCCCTGTGCGCATCAAAGACGCAGACTCATCGTTCCTACTATAGTAGGGGTGAGTGTAATAAGGAGGCAAAGTTGACGTTCAGTGTGTTGCCGGGGGCGTTTAAGGATTTATCCACGATGTTGAAAAAGTAACATTTAAAAAAAAAGAAGATGTTTAAAACATAAAGATAAAAAGGTTTTAAAA
>NW_011369945.1:17008961-17014218 GCF_000735185.1 Notothenia coriiceps | reverse complement strand
CGGGGGCGTTTAAGGATTTATCCACGATGTTGAAAAAGTAACATTTAAAAAAAAAGAAGATGTTTAAAACATAAAGATAAAAAGGTTTTAAAAAGTTGTTGTTTAATGTTTTAAGGAGGTGACGCTACTCAGCCAATCAAATTGGTGCAGTCAGTGAGTCAGCAAGATAGATTCAAACACACAGAGACGAGACAAGAAGAGAGAAACAGCCGGAATAACTTCATATGGCGTGCTCAAAAAAGAGAAAGGTAGACAGCGAAAACAGAGCGTTTCATGACATTTTCTCTTACTGGACCTCTTTGAAATGTAATTGAAATTATAGCAACCACAACAATAATAATAGTCATAATAATTGGGAGGGGGGGCGCGGCTGTTCTTACGTTCTCTGAGGGGAGGCCCACCTTCCCACACTTTGAAAGCCCCTGGTCTAGCACATTATTTTTACACTTAGATCTAAAGTAACTGTCCTTAAGTTAACTTAATGTACACAATTTCTTGTGCTAAAGATGAAAGTTAACTGAATAAATTCATCATTTTATTATATACAATGAAACATTACTGGCAATTTTAAGATATTCAGATAGTTTGAAACCTTTTTTTGATGGATCTTTTTAATACATCTGTGTGGCACTTTTCTGTGTGATTTCAGAGGACGAGATAGACACTACACTGGAAGTTCTTTGTTGATTAGTTTTGCTGGATACACTGGAGGAAACAATATGACTATCGAATCCACCAAATTGGTTTAAAAAGTTTCCAAAACTCGAAATAATTACTTTCTTTCTGTTACTTGTAAAATCTGCATCGACAATCAGAATACCTTTATCCATCCCACAGAGGGGACATTTAGAATAGTTACAGCAAAGAGCCAAAAACGTCTGTTGCACAGGACGTTGAAAACAGTTTTTAACCGACTATAATTACAGCTCTTGCTGCATCGTGGCCTGTCTCAGCAGTCACCATCTCAGCATAATCTCTCATTAAGAATGAAGGACATTTAGGTTGTTCAACTCTAATCCAAAGTGTTTGTGTGTGTCCTCAGCCAGGTCAGGCTAGGTTGTGGATGAACTCACTGAAAGTAGGAGAGAATAGAGGGCAAAGAAAATTAGAGGGTAGAGAGGAGAGAAAAAGATGACGGGAGGAATTCAGGAGAGGTGAGGTGTGAAGAGGAGGAAATAAGTAGCTGAAGGGAGGAGAGGGGAAAAACTAGGGTGAACGAGGGGAGACTTGTACTCGCGCTGAGACAATTAGTTCCACCTGCAGCTCACTCAAACTGAATACCTGTATGCCTGTGTCAGGGCGTGTGCACGAGCGTGGGATGCACACACCTTTTGTGTGTTTGGTAATGTGTGGTGTACATTGTGTGTCAGTGCATCTTTTTAGGCTGTGAGCAGTGTTTTCTGGATGTGTGAGTGCATTGTGTGAGAGAGACAACCACTGAACCAGTGAGAGAGGGTGAGAAGTGGTGGATTGAAAGATTGGACTAATCAACATTTAAGAAAAAGACAAACGATAAGTAGAGTGATAGGTAGACAGGTTGGTAACGTCATTTTATTTACAGTTGATCTCGATATACTGCCTCAGCCCATCTCTGTTTTGCTTCCCCCTTCTTCCTCTTTCTGCAAATGTTCTTTACTGCCGGCATGATACTCATTTCCTACCTCATCTCGACACACCGAGTCAGTCCCTGCTGGTCTGTTCCACTGAATAACTTTCATCGTCATTATTATTTGCAGAATACGCTTCAATTTTCTCCCTGTAACCACAGCACAAAACAAACAGCCCAGGAAGCTGTGTGGGCTATTATCCCTGCTTTTCCATAAGAGGGCTTTTATCCTACTCACACACGCATACACTTGGATTTTAGTTGATGTTTGTGGTCATGGTTGCTGTGTTGTTGTTGTTGTTGTTGTTGTTGCGTGTTACATCACCTGTCTGCAAAGGTGCTAAATTATTGTGAGCTCTCTCAAACCCTCACTGCTGTTTTCTTTGTTGCCTTGTGACACTTTCCCACTAAATGGCCTTTAAATAAATATGATAACTGAATATATTAATAGTTTTAGTGTCTATATGTGCGTGTGTCTCGGAGGGACTATTTAGCCCCAGCGTAAAAACCAGCTGTTTAAATAATTGCTCACACAGCAGCTGCAAAACAAAAACACACAGTCACCCAATACACAATGATAAGCATGTTTCTTAGACATAAACTGCATCAATGAATCTTTAATGGGGTGACTTGGTGTTGAGTCATAAAGCATCAAAACTTAAGAAGAAAGACTTTTCTTTTTCCCAGCAAAGGGCCTCATAAGTCTATAAACCAAACGGCTTTATGACTGCATGACTTAAAACTGCGTTTATGATGTGTGAAAACCTTGTTATTTTATTATGAAGCTGTGACGAGCAACAAAGGTGACATAGCACCAACCTAAAATCACAGTATGTCAGTAATGCTTTCAAATAGTAAAAGCTAATGATTTAATGAATCCACAATAGTTGTCTTCTTTGTGGTGGGACCTTGATGTAAAAAGACTTCATTACACATAAAACAAGTAAGTGTGAAGGAAAATGAATTCAAGCATCAAAAGTACTCATTACGCAGGGCAAACCATTAAGAGTGTCACATTTCAGGATGATAATATTAATTTAGCATTTTCATAATACATCCCTGCATGCAGGGCATTATGGGTATATATATGAAATAACACTACAACAAAATAAAGAACAACTACTTCATCTCAGAAGTTAGGTGCCGAAGCTGACTAAATCTACTTACACAGATGAATAGTAAATGCAAAGGACATCGTTCTTATACTATATATACAGCTCTGAAAAAAAATTAATAGATCACTCCACATTTGTGTTGAATCTCAATCTGTACATGTATGGCAGCCATTCCATTCCAGTGTCTGTTGAAACCCAACACAGAGAAATGTTGTCAGTAGTTTATAGAATACAATAAAAATACTTTTAGTCAAACACAAAGCTATAAATATTAAAACCAGAGAGACTGATAATGCTGCAGAGCTGTATATGTTTTATTGTATCTAAATCTTGAAACACAAGCAGTGGAGTCATTATAAATGGCTGTGGCCTTGGAGGCATCACTGACTGATGACAGGGGATGGCAGGAATGAGTCCAGACTGTTAGCGCTGTACAATAGTTTTGCCTCTTAAACCCCAAGTCCTTGAATGTATCGTCTCCTCACAAAAGACACAAATGTCTTTGGTCCCACAACGGATTAAAATGATCTGTGCTGTGTGGATACTGCAGACAGAGAATCAATAATCAGTGAAGCGACCCATGCTACCATTTACAGATGGAATTCTACTAGAAACTTTTTATCCAGGAGTCCTAAAGGAGAGAGACCATGCTCTGATGTCCTGGTGAGAAAAGGAACAACTGGGTACAAATGTGCTTGTTTTGCCATTTATGTTGCAACTACTGAGAGAATGATAGAATCTGCTGAATGAGTGGTTTTAGAAACAGATATGCTAGTAAAAGCTGAGATAGTGCACAGTCTTAAGGCTGCTTTTAAGTACAGTCTGTTCTTAGGAATACGCTTATCTAGTAGCAGTAGTTAAGAACAAATACCTTCTCTCAAAGCGTGCTTACTCAAGCAGGTCTCTGTCTGGGTGAGAAAGGTCATGGGAATCTCTACTACACTCTTTTGACACTTTGCCGGTCTATGACAGAGCGAGGCAAACAACTGCTGACCCTCTCAGCGGGCACAGATGACACTGCAGATATTTCTAAGGGGTAGTAGAAGTCTGGAGCAAACCCGCCAGTGACTGACGTTGATGCTTGTTAAAACACTTCTGTGGACCTGGATTACTACGCTTTTTCAGCTTTGGCGGGAAAAAACACACCGGTTGAACTTTTCGGTTGGTGGATGGTGGGAAGAATGCTCAGTGTGTTGGAGATAATGATGCTTGGGAACTTTAACAACCCTCCCATTCTCACCGCTGTGCCTATTATTTTATAATAATGTGACGCTTTATTGATCAGCATAAGGTCCCTGTGCCCCTCACCTACATTCAGGTCAGAGCACAGGGCCGAACAATACGGCCCCTGTGTGAGTGATGTGTCTCTAATAACTGAGCCACCCGCTGCCTGTTATATCCAGGAGGGGATGAGTAGGCGGGTGTGTGTGAAAGTGTGAGACCTGAATCTCTATTGTTTTCTGCACATTAAGCTCCAATTTGTTTGTCTGCACTCGACGATGACAGCCGGCCGACTCATCTCGCATCGATGCCAATGTGGTGTCATCAGCCAGTTTGAGTGCTTTGACAGAGACGAGGGGTGGCGTGCACACATCCCTTCAATGCACCTGTGCTCATAGTCGGGACACAAACATGCAATGGATTGTTTTCACCCTGGAAGAGGTGTTATCAGTCAACTCATCATTAGAAGAGTATGTAGTTACCATGGCAACGTACACTGTAGCTCGGCCAAGGGGCTCGATGGGAAATGGATGATCACTGTGTGTGTGTGTGTGTGTGTGTGTGTGTGTGTGTGTGTGTGTGTGTGTGTGTGTGTGTGTGTGTGTGTGTGTGTGTGTGTGTGTGTGTGTGTGTATCGTCGGTTACATCACCCAAGCTTAGATATTAGGAACGAGAAAGGGGTATTGAAACGGATGGATTTTATCTCTTTCGAAACATCCGCCTCTAATTTTATGTCGTCACTACGATTCGCAAATCGTCGCCCTCAACGGAGATCGCTTGTTATGAAAAAGGGCGCATGTCCGATCCGGGGTAACTTAGAGATTACTGTCGTAACGACAAAATTACTCATACAAGAGGTCTTAGTTTGTGGAAATAACGACATTAATCGGTAGAATGGTTTGTTCCGATTACTACTGGAAAGTTTACTCTCAAAGAAGGAACGCTAGCAGGGAGACAATGGTGATAACGGGAGTATACCCAAAGAGGCATCTTCAGGGTAAAAAAATGTCCGTCACCAGTGTGTGTGTTTTATTTGGAGTCCTGAATTTGAAAACGTTTGTTTGTTCCAGATTTGTGTTTACGGTGTGTTGTGTAGTGTCTCCGTGTAAAGGGGGTGTCAGACGTTCTCGCTGGTTAGAACAACGAAAGAGTCCTAGTTTTATATACAGAAAGTGTACATAGTGAAAGAAAACCAAAAGTCAGACAGACATGAACAGGAGAAAAATACAGAGTTAGGGAAGAAAGGAAGTAGAAAATATAGTGGTCGGTGTAGACTGTTCGTTCGAGTTGGTCATAAGGGTACGGGCGGGAACTA
>NW_011369945.1:16975634-17008916 GCF_000735185.1 Notothenia coriiceps | reverse complement strand
CAATCTTATATTAGCAGCATCAGAAGTGATTTTGGAGGTGCTCCTTCAATGCTCAGGGCGGACACACAAGAAGCGCCTCCAGAGGATCTTCCACTGCTCAGAGACCAACTCATCTGAGAGTGTAAGGCACACGACACCTGGAGGGAGAAATCAAATGCTGTTAGGGCGCGGTGGGAGGGGCCCTTCACGGTCTCTACCTCTGAAACCTTGGGTCCAGACCCCACCCAACCCTACCCGGATGCAGTGAACCTCCTCTCTGTATCCTTCCTCCCCTCTCCCTCTCTTCAAAGGTCATCCAATCCTGGCCACCCCCCAATCCACCCCCAACCATGGAGAGAAAACAGAAGAACGACTAGCTTTTTAGCCCCTTCCCTCTCTGGGGTGTATCTTCCTTTGTTGTCTCACTCCAGCAATGTATACTACACCTTCACTTTCCATCTAAATCATTTATAGAGATCGTGTTCTCACACATATAAAGTCAGTCTTTATATAAGGACTGTCAAATTTGACAGCTCTAGTTCCTCATTTCTTTACAGGGTGAGATTTAGCGTAACAAAACATATCAGTTTGATTATGACTTTCTTGCAGGGATTAAACAACCGAAAACTGTACCGTATGAAATCATGATTTACACCATAGCTCAAGCATACTCACCCACAATATATAAAATGCTAGCTTACACATTGATGCATAGTAGTGATGAAATAATCAAGAGATGATTAAATAGAAAATAGAAAAAAATAACCATATATAAAGTATTCACACTCAACTGAAGATGCAAAAAAAAAAAAAAACATTCCTCAAAAACAAAAAGATTAATATATACTTATTGATATAGGTGTTTAGAATAATACATGACAACTAGCTTTATAAACTGTTATAAGGCTTGAAACATAATACATTTTAATTAATTTTTTTCAATCCTTTTGTTAGATGAAGTAAAATTGGACAATTTTTTAAAGCTGGTAAAAACAAAGTGATTGTGTCCCCTGTTAGTAGGTTAAAGCCCTCAAAGGTATATCTTCGTATCAAAAAAAATGACAACTGTTACAAATAAAGGTGGAGTGGCATTAAACCTATTAATCAAACATTTAATATAAGTGATATAAAATAAGTGTTTTTTACAACACTTCACAAGGGAAGAATCAAAAAATCTTACAATCTTATGATGAAACTAACCTTGTAACTTGCAAAAAAAAAAGAAAAAATGTAGACTTGAACAAAAAGACAATCCTCCCCCACACAACCCCAAAAAATACTATTTATAATTGCGGATGCAAGGACTTTATCTTGGCAATCAGATTATTTTAGGTTGCCCGTTTTACTACCGTTCTTAAGTTAAAAAGCACACCACCACACACACAACACAACCACAAACACACACAACACACACACCACAACACACAACACACACAGGACACACACACACACCACCCACACACACACACAACAACACACACAACACACAACACACACACAACCACACACCACACACACACACACACCAACACACACACAACAACACGCATCCCAAACTATACACCTTATGGGCACTCCTGCATGTTCTGTAATTCCTCTAATTCTGTCACCATGACCCTGGGTAATGCCATGTCACCACAAATGTGTTTGGCTTCGCTTGTTAACTCAGCCATGTTGGACACCCCACGTCTCCTCAGAAACTCTCTCCCTGACCCTGGCTGCAGCCCTCTGGCCTCCCCCTGCCCCCCACCCACCACCCACCCCACACCCCCTCTGTGACACCGGCGTCTCCTTCTGCCCTGTCTCGAGCAGCTACCATCGTCTCAGCCTCAGCTTGGCCTGGAGCCTGATTCAGGTGGAGTAAATATAGCCCGGCCTGACACTGAGAATAGACGCCACATGCACCTGAGATGTAAACAAACCTAAGCATCCAAAAAAAAAAGCCCCCCGCCGCAACCCCAGCCTACAGCATCGCTCACAAGAGCTTACGATATCCACCCCTGACAAAAGACGATGCCGGAATCTCTCGCATCTCACTTTTGCCTCTTCTCTTTCTTTTGCCTGACATGGGCGTTTGCGCCGAGCACCAATTGGCATGACAGTGTGACCCCCAACCTTTTTTGATGCTTGTCCCCACATCCCACATCCCCTGCTCTTTTTCCTTTTCCTCATCATCCATGTCATCCCCCCTCCTCCTCCTCCCCTAACTCTCACCCACACCCCTGCTCTTCTCTCAATGACAATATCCCGGTAATGGTGGCCTTTGTTTTTCTTGGCCCGGGCGCCTGGATTTGTCAGGATGCATTTCCTGCCCGCAGACTGAGGGGGCTGCTGCTGCGTGGCAATCTGGGCTCACTTCTCAGGCAGCTAAACCCTTTGACACTGTGCTTTTTAATTAAAATTACATTATGATTAATCAGGCAGAAGGAGGGGCCCTCCCCCTCACTTGCACTCCCTCCATCTCCTCCTCGCTCCTCTCTCCTACTGCTCAGTTTCCAGGCAGGTTTGATTACAACCTGTGACGGACGTTCCTCACTGCCAAGCTGCTAAAGATGTGCTGGCAGATGCGGCGGCCGGGCCAGCTTGTCGAGCCCCAGGGTTGCAGGCGGCCGGGGAGAGAGGAGGGAAATAAAAAAACAGAAGGAGAAACGATAGAGAGAATATGGCAAGTAAAGAAAAAACAGGTATGAGGGGAAATTCAGGAGCGACAAGCAGAGACTTAAAGTCCTCCAGACACTCCAGAGACAAGTCATCAGGCAGACTGACAGCAGGCACAGCTCCTGCCTGGCCGTATTGATCTGCAGAGCTCTGTTGTGGCACATATACTCACTCCCAGAATAGAGGAGGAGACAGGAAGACACAAAACGGAAAATCATTTCTCCCTACAGCTGTACAAGGCGCCTGGATACAAGAGCCTATACTTAACTCCTGTGTCTAGGCTTTGTAGGGCAGGTGCACTGGTAGCATGTAACCTGGAGCTGCATGTTTGCTTACTCAGGCTGAAATAGTCATGTTAGAAGTATGTAGAGACATAAAAAGAAAAAAAAAGAACCGATGAAGAGCATGTCAGTGAGAGCATAACAGACAGAAACACTCCACAAAGGGCGCCTAAGAACTGTTGTGATAGGCCGCACTGTTACGGCATTTAATCCTTCTCAAAAAATAGTTAATAGTTATTAAGTATGTTGATATTTTTTGTGATAAATCAGATGTTTTACTTCCTCTCTCTCCATGCGTATGTATGTAGAAATGCATAAGAGGAGCTGCTTTACACTCTCTTCAAATCAGGTCAAATGGCTGTTAGCACATCACATACACTGCCATGACCTTGCATGATCTACAGTAGTCGTGAAAGAAATGTCATTTTGCGGCAGTGTCTCAAGGTTTGAAAGTGTGTGACTATGTGCTTCTATGTGCGTAAGTGTTTGAGGTTGGATCCTTGTGTTTATGCATGCTTGTGTGTGTGCATTCACATATTAGTGTGTGTGTTTGTGTGTTAAAAAAGGGGGTGCTAGTGATGAGGGGGTTGAGCAGGCGAGATTGGCGCGTTATCAGAAGCGTAACGGAGTAAAACTCAGACAGGATCTGGGGAAAGGTCAGACGTGGCGCTTTTGTGAAGGGAATCTTACATTTAGTTGGGCTAAGCCGGTCTACTGGCCAATTTCAAACATGCATTGGACCTTTTGACTGATGTACAGTAGAGCATGTGAAATTGACCACATTTATCCTTTTTATTTAAAAATATATATATCTTTACCTGCGCAGTATAAATGTTGCACAGGATATGATTTCTGACAAATTAGATAATAGAACAAAAAAAACGTATTATTTCAAATGAAAAGTATTTCAAAATAGATGAATGTTTCTGATAATTATGTCATTTTCTATTATACATTTTCTTTTAAAATCTTTTTTCTGTGCCCGTCTCTTTGCCTAGCTCTCACCCATTCAGCCCCCAAAGCTGAAACAGGCCTGTATTGAGCGTCCTGTGGCCACATTGACAGGCAGTATTAAAAGCCAGTAGGTGGTCTTTCACTGTCACTGGGCAGAAGCCCCTCGTCACAGCACATTAATTACACACTCTCACCAGCTCAAACAAGCCTCGCCTGCTCATGCATGGGGATGGATTAGCGAAGAGTGTGTTGTTTAAAACCAAGATTTACTCCATGCGCTTGTCCTTGTGTTGCTGCAGCTGAAATCTGGTTAAGGACATGCAATGATAATGGTAACAAAGGGGAAGTGAGCAGCCACTATTTTAAAATGTGAAAATTAGTTGCGTCAACTTCAGTGGACCTTGTGATGTCTCTCGATGAGTGGGCTGCAAAGAGTGTAAAATCTGGTTGCCGTTTTTTCCATTAACTCTTTGAATTCCAGTGTTGTGGCTGCGGTGTGTGAAATAAAATGTCAGTGAGTTATTCCCCGTCAATTCATCCGTGATGACACTCCCTATGTGCACACATGCATGCACAAATATTGGTATTTGTACCTTTACATGTAGGTAGTAGGTATAGTATGTGTGTATGCATGTGTATATAGTCGCAGGTAGTCGCAGGCAGGTGTGCACATGCATGTGTGTATGCATGGGTTGTCACAGGATCCAGTGCCATCGCCTTCCTGCCTGTGACCTGACCCAGCCATGAACCCTGTTGCCCTTACGATCCATACGTATCATTTACCCAACGCCCTGCCTGTCGTCTCGCCTAATGCACGGAGGCGTGAAACACCTCGTAATGCTCAATCACAGCGGGGCACAGCATGCTAGGAGCCATCCAGAGTGACAGCACAGGGCCAGGGAGGCGGCCGGCTGAGGGACCAAATACCACATCGCCCTGAGGGAAAGAGAGAGAAGGAGGGGGAAGAAGGGTGAGGGGCTACAGGGGTTTTGAGGCAGGGGGTAAGAGGAAGGGGAGTCGGGGGGGTTTATTTGATGCACATTAGGTTATACCTAAAATTGAGGCTTTCAGCGTGTGTTCAGGTAAATCTGCTGTTCGCTCAGGAATATAGGCCAAAAAAGAAGGGCAAAAAGATAAACCTCAACATGTTTGTCAAACATAGCAAGACCTTTGCTTGGTCCGATCAGGCTCTCGATCGCTAGTGCTACATGCTAACCAAGTTAATTCCCAGACTGTTGATTGTGACAGGCTTGTATAGCTTTAACAGCTACATAAATGAGTGATCAAAGACAGACACACAACAACTTTAGGATGATGTGTTTGTGGAAACAAGGGTATTGCTGATGTGCTCAGCTAATCCTGAAATTTCCCAATTATACATCAGTCATTTCAAGAACATCAGTTTTCCCCTGCTCACACCACAACAAAATAATAATTATTTTTAAATGTATCCGGTCCCAAAGTCAAGTTTGAGATTCTTAATCGTAAGAAGTTGATTTACCTAGTGTTCACGTTAGCGTGACCTGGACGCTAAAGGCATCTTGTTCAGGCTTCTTTGCTGTAATGCAAGTGTAATAGTGGGAATTGCAAGTGAAAAACATGAAAATAAAGTGAAGACGAGAAGGAGGGAGGGAGTAAAAAAGATGGAGAGAGAGAGAGAGACGCAACAGACGGAAGTCACACTTGTGAAGTTGGAAGTGTGAAGGAAAAATACTTGATCATGTTTAAAGGCAGCTTTTTGGACTGCTGTTTTAAAACCTATCAATGTGCTGCTTAACTCTTTCTGTACTGAAACAGAAATTCAGTTTTTACACCCAAGCAACCAACTTTGGAGGCAACATTGAAAAACACAGCACAGTCTTTTAATTATTTGGATTAAGATGCTGTTGATATTAATAAATTAACTTGTAGCCCAATTTCTTAATATTGTTTAATAATGAGTGTTTTATATTACACACATCCACCATCATCACCATTGAGACATGTTTTTTCTGACTCACCGGCACCTTCTCTACTTGTAAAACATAACTAGCTAGCATGTGAAGAATGTTACACAGACATACATAAGCCTCTGAATGTGTGAGACACTGATGTTGGCCGAGGGATCCATCTGATGCATTTAAAATAAAACAGCTTTTCTCACAAAGCCAGCACCATTTTTTTGTATAAAATGTAAACAAGAGGAGGAATCTGCTTCCACCCTGGCAGAGCCTCCCTTGTCCTTGCCTGTGCCCTGTGGACCGATGCCCAGGACCTGGGCCTCTCCCAGGCCAAGCTGCCCAATGGTCCAGTTAATCATATGCAGCGCCACGAGGAAGCTTATGCCAGTATATGCCTCCGTATCTGCAGGGTGTCGAGGCCAGAACCGCAGCGAGGGGGGGATGACAGACTTGCTTGGCATCGGAGGCCTTGGCTTGGATTTGAAGATGAGTGGACCCCTCAGAACCTGAGCTGGTACCCCCTCTGCCCCCTGCCTGTGTTTCTCCCAGTGTCCAGGTCCTGCTGAGGGGCGGCTGACCCCGCTGGCTGTGTGTACAGAGACCCTGCTGACCAACACAAACACTGACATTACTCTCAGCAGGGAGACAAGAACTCTGAAGGGCAGTGTGTGAGTCCAGCGTGTGTTCACTTCAGGAAGTAAGGGATGCATCAGTATATCTATGCGGTACATATCCACTGATAGAACCTGCTACTCATTTACTCTGACTGTTAAGAGACATTACATAGATCCCTTTGTCAACATAGAATTTAATGGCAATAGCCATTTAATTTATTCACATTGATGTAGACTTAACAGCTACTGCAGAGTCATGCCACATGGAGATTCAAATTAGAGTAGAACTAGAGAATTAGACAAATTGAAAAATTGAAAATACCATAGCTATTACAATTTATCCAAATGGGAGCATTAATCTGTCAATCAAATGTCATGGCAATACATACGATTAGAGATGTATTGACTGGGGATCAATAATGTCTGTTTAAAGCTTAAAGCCAATACATTGAATAATTGTTGAGACATTTAAGTCAGAACTAATGGGCTGAACCAAAGGATCGACATACCACTATGTCGTCACCAGTTGCACACTGCATGGCTAAAAATGAACAAAAATCACAGTTTACATGAATCTATGGAAGAAACAGTCATTAAAGGGGACCTTGATGTCATCAAAGAGCATTTTTTGGGTGTATGCCAAAATAATCTAACTACCCCTTCCCAGTCTCTCACACACACACATACCCATGCTTTTATTCAACATGCAATCATCTGTTTTCTCAACAGCTGAGTGACCTTGTGGGTTTGAGTGTGTGCCTTGCAAAAAGAACAATGGAGGTGTGAGCCTTCATACGAGGAGAAATACAGAAGTGTGCCTGCCTTTAAAACACAGACATTTACAGTTAAGAACCCCTTTAATGTCCAAGATACCAATGTTTCAAAAATGAACAAAATGCATGCATGAGGTAGTTAAATAAAAGGGTGTAGTGTATAGGTTTAAATAGAATCATGAGTGCATTTTATCTGTGTTAATGCATTTTGCATCAATGAGCGCCGCCACAAAAGAGCAGTGTGGATTGACAGCGTAGAAGGGCTGGCCTCTGGCCGACTGTGACCTTTGACAAGTCTCTGTCACTTCTCACCTCTGAGAGACGAGCTCTGTCATACCAACGCACACGACATAACAAGCTCCTCTCCCCCATCCTACTGTCTCTTCGATTAAAAGCTTAATGGATGTTTTAGTACTCTGCCACTTTGATGACAGCATGCTAATCTGCCACCGTTGGATCTCCGTGAGGCTGAGGGACGGGAGGAGGAGGGAGGAGGGAGGAGGGTTTTGGGGGAGGGGGTTAGGGGAAGGGGAAATGGAGGATATCTTACAGGTTAGGAGGGGGCACTGACAATATAATCATGGTGAGACACTGCAGCGTGAGGAATTTTTTTTTTTCTTAGTTTTCACACGCGGCAGACCCAAAGGGGTGGTCCTGGTCAGGGCATCTAGCCGGAGAGCCTGGTCTCACCTCATTGACATGGAAGCCACCCTGGCTGTCACTTTGCATCTCTGACGCCTAGAGAGGGAGACCATGAGCAGCCTGACAGGGGCAGCGGAAGGTGAGGACTTAAAATGCTTGAGACACACTTGGCTCAAAGCCAAACTCTATTTCCTTTACTTTCTGTCGCCCCCACACCCCCCTCCTGACACTTCAGAGCGTCCATGTGAACTTTTATACTTTATGATGCAAATACTTATACTTTATACTTTATGATGCAAAATGCCTGACACTTCAGAGTCTATGTGAACTTTTATACTTTATGATCTTCTAACCTTTACATTTTGGCAGAACAATCTGAAAGAAACTGAAAGGCCTATTTGTTTCTCTACTCAGAGCTAATCATGTTTTTGACCCAATAATATGACAAGTGAGAGAAAGGTTCACAGTATATCGAAAATGTCTGCTTTGTAAGATTAATACCACCAGAGCTACATATGAGAGACACAATGGATTGGGCTGCAATGCCCGCCCATTTCACATTGCCAGCTCTCTATTATGCCCCTCACCCTCACGAAAGAATGCAAACATGGACAAACTGCGTCTTATTAACAAATGCTGCAACTTCTGCGATGTGTGAAAACTCATTGTGAGCATTGTGGGAAGTTTACACTGACTGTTGATTGGTACAAATAAGCTGCAGTTGGTGCTGAAGAGATTCCACACACATTGCCCTCAGACTCAACCACGGGTGGGAGAGGTGCTGAGGCTTCTGCAGCAACCCCCTGCCCAAAGGTGGGCGAGGTGTGCTGAGGTTAAACAACGCTGTCACATTGTTTTGCAGGGAGACGCTCACATAATGCTGTCAATATGTAATTAGCCATATTGAAGTATTCTGTATTAAAGTATAATGTGTAATGCTGTGGTTGTATTAACTTAATCAGACAAAAAACACATCAATTCCTCAAGGTTATGTGTTTGCTTTTTTAATATATTTCATTTTAAACCCTATATTCTTTTATCGCCCATGGGCATTCAGCAATCTTGACGTCTGAATTTAATTTAGTCCAACAGAGTTGAAATGGAATAAAATGTAACTATAGGTCAGTTAGTTTCCAATGATTTGTAATGACCAATAAACAAAAAGACCACCTTCAGACTATAAGAGGCTCGACAAAGTAATACTTGCAACACGTGACTTATAAGATATCACATATTGTTTTGTTTTGTTGTTTTTGTTTGTTTTTTGCCTGTCCTTGTTTGTCTACCCTCCCTCATAATTTAAGCGTATTTGGGTTCAAGAAAAGCGCTATAGAAATATAATTTATTATTATTATTACATACAAAAAGAGGCATGCACACACAGATACACCCACACGAAGAAAACACTTGTCACTTGAAGTAAACCCTCAGGACTGAGCGGTGTGACACAATGACTAATGTTTTGATACTGTGTAGGCGTTGCAAAGTGAGCAAGGGATTCCACATTTGAAGACGTAGGTGTATCAGGAATCAGTGGGGTTCTTGGTTTAGATCTGATTTTACTCCAATAAGTACTGAACTGATCATATGTTGGGGATTGTTCAGCAACAGAACCAAATGAACGGAACATGAAAATGATAAACTATTAGAGCTTCAACTAAGAATGATTATATATATATACACAGAAAAGCAACATCACCAAAATGTAATTACAAACCATTGGGTAAAAGAAAGGTATGTTTAACACTTTTTTGTTTGCTGCGATTTTTCACAAATTAGTATTCAATGTGATTTATATTCTTAGGTATTCATACATTTTAAAACAAGTTTAATTAAAAAACTAAAACAGAATAAAGTTTCCTTATCAAAAACCCTTTCTCTTGTTCCTGGCACGTGACTCACTCATCTGTGAACAAAACTGATAGCATGAGAAAAAAAAAGTGTCACTGTTGCCTCTCAGGTCCACACAGTATCCTCTTGAGAGATCATAACTTAAAGTACAAATCAACACTCTTGTTACTGCATATCATCAGTTGGTGCATTTCAGGTGAAAAATACAAAATAAGGCCATTTAATGTGATTTATGTCTATTCTTTATATGCAACCTGCTTAAACTTGTTTTTTTCAGTTGTGGTTTTATTAGTGTAGGCGGATAGGCCAACGGTTAGTAAGAACAAGAATCCCTGACTTGTTCCAGCCATGTTATACCCCTCATTGAGGCAGATGTTGTAGAAGAAAATTGTGCCCTCCTGTGTCACCGTTATTTTGCAAAAGACACAGTCAGCTTCCCGTACAGTATTTTGCTATGAAACACCACTGAGTATTCAGGGCCAAAATAAGGATTGAGAACATGGTCTGGGTCAGAGAAAGTTAAAACGGCCATACTTGTGTAGCTTTTCTAAGCCTCCGTGAAGTTTATGACTGTTCCAAAATGACTCATATGATCATTTTCTATTGAATCCCCCTTTTGGTAATGGACTAGTTAGATTACATGAGCGGCACCAAAAGACACTTGCAAGGTTAGAGGAAGGTTAAGGTGTTTGTTAAAGACACGAACCATGATCTCTATTTAACCCAACATTCAACCAATGGCCCTAAACTCCAAATTAACCATTTCGCAAATACTTACAGTACAAGACACAGTTACTGCTGAAATTGGTGCCAATGCTATTGGTTTTCAGTCATGGAAAAAATATGAACCCACTTTATTATCCAATATCCAATAGATCCCAAACAAATCCTCCAGATGCAGAACAGCCCATCCATGTCCATCTATTGAAAGCATTTATTCATCTACCAATTAAATTAATCAATCCAATTATTAATAATCCCATTCATTCATCCATCCATATCTATCCCAATGTTGTGTCCATTCATCCAACCATCAATATACCCTTCCATCCAGCCTACCACCCTTTCTTACATCCATAAACTTCTACTTCTATAATCTATCCATTCATCCATCTATTCACTTCATAAACCATGTATACATATATCTGTCCAATTATTTATCAATTAATCCAACTCGTCATCCATCCACCCATCTATCAACCACTCATCCACCAATCCAGCCATCCACCCTCACTTTAGCACATCATTCATGGGCTGCACCCTTCCTTTCCTGATCCTCTCATTCTGCACTGCACAGTTGAACTTGTGCCCCCTGCCTTCTTGTTGACCTCCTCTGTAGAGTGCTGTGAACCCACCACTGTCCCCCCCCTCCCTCCATCCACTCCTCCTCCTCCTCCCCTTTTTCCAGCTCTCTCAGCGCGGCAGACTGCCGATCCCGCCTGGCCGCCCCTTGCCGTCTCACAGAAGTGCGAAAATAAGATGGCATTGGATCTATTAACACATTGGGCTGAGTGTTAGTGAGGGGGCCCCAGCCGAGACCACTCTCCCAAGGTCCACCGACCGCCATTCTGCCCCTGCTCTGGCCGGGGGCAAGGTGGAAGGTTGTAGAGGGAGAATGGGGGGGGGGTGTAGACTGTAGCCAATTAGAGATATCTGAGAACCATTGGAGGGGAGGATGAAGAGGTATCAGTGGAGCTTGAGTCTTCTGAAGGTGGCATGCTGACACTTGTCCACTTGAAGTATCACCTGTTCATCAACAGCACTCATGTCCATTGATGGGTTGATTGGAACAATGATCGATGACTACATGTCAGGACTTGTTCAGACCAAAGCCCTTTGTTCATCGACAATCCTGCAAAAGAGAATCTGATGTAGTGATCATCTGAGGCCTGTGGTGAATTTGTGTGCTTGTGTGAGTTTCACATTCGTGCAAAATCGTCCTAATACGTCAGCATATTTTCTATTCATGAAGGTAAAACATAAACTGACACATAAACTGCCATTTCTCAGATAACCTTGTTCCAATGTTATGATGACTTTACATGTGCTCGGATCCACAGGATTTCACTCCTGAACTTGTTGGCACGTGGAGATGTAATGTGTGTCTGTCTCCGAGCGTCTCTACCTCGGTGCGATTACACGCCCACAGATCTACCAGCTCCATCACAACAGCAACAAAAAAATAAATAAACCTCACAACTTTTTGTCACACTTCAATCACATAACATTAACCGACCGCATGTTAGGAATTAATAGACGGTGTGTACCGCTATTTATTTGACTTCTTTTTTAGCAAATGATGAATGAATATGTTTTACACGCAGCAAGGAAACAAAGAACCAGAACCGCCGTTTTCATATATGTTCAATTTCTATATTTTACAGGATTACTATGTAAAATGAGTGTTTATTCTGTTTCTCATTCTGGCAGAGGAAGCAAATTCCACCGTCGCCCCTCTGCTGTACAGCATGTGGCCCTCCCTCAGAGGGGCTGGTTACCAAGCAGATTAGACAAGATATTTACAGGTGTGAAAAGATGCATTCTTCTAATACAGTGTGAAATTCTTCTGTTAAGTGCGCTCTTTCCAATAAGCCTGTTCACAATGAGATGAGAGAGGAAGAGGGAGATAGAGAGAAAGAGAGAGAGGTGGGGGGTGGAGAGAGAGAGAGAGAGAGAGAGAGAATCCAAGAAGCGAGTTGTCTTGTTTTTTGGCTCTGTATTTTTAAAAGGAGCTGAGGCGTAGCTGAGCGCAAGTCTTAAGAAAAAGTGATAAAATATACAGTGAGAAAAGCTTTCAAAGTGTCGGGAAATTAAAGCGGAGTGCAGCAGCAGGGCGGGGGACGCGGGTGGGGGGTTGGTTGACGGGTGGTGGTGGTAGAGCAGCGTTCAAGATGACTGCAATCTGCTTATGTGACTCCAGAGAGGAGTTGTCCTCAGCGGCCTCAGACTTCTCCTGCGTTAGATACATCACTCCAGTTGGAGGATTATTTAGCAGTAGGTAGATTTTTGAGCAGGTGATTCTGACACAATATGGAGTGATAAGGAGGCACGTTTTTTGTTACCCGGCATGAACCTGCAAGCGTTTAGCTTTTGAAGTAAAGAAAGTAAAGATGAGGAGAAGCAGGCTTTCAGTCAAGGCACAATTCAGAGGAAGGGAAGAGGATGTGAGGTTGAAGGAGATGGACTTGGACTTTGGTGGAAGCAAAGGAGAGGAGGGAAGGGGGTAGGATATGGGGCGTAGGAGTGTTGTGACCACACGCCCTCACCCGTAGTGCATGGCTTGGAGCCCAGACAAGTCTACAGAAAGAGGGTCATTCTGTACAGGAGTCAGGAACAGCAGCGCAGGGATCAAAACGCTCCAGTGCCAACTCTCCACACTGTGAAAAACAAACAAGTGATCCTAGCTGGTACATTCGTATGACTACCATTCCCATTAATGAGTCTCAAGGTAGAGAAAGGAACTCAAGTGTAAACTAGGTGATTTTTAGAGATGAATTATTCAAATACTGAAAAATAAGTGTGGGAAAAGATGAAATCATGTCATCAAAAGACTTGCAATTATTGTCAATCTAGAATTAAAAAAATACTGACACAAACAGGAATGATAACACTGATATATAAGTGGTTGCCATGAAAAAATGTATTTCACTACATTTTAATTTAAAAAATACAATTAAAAAACAACCTGTCTTTGTTTCCATCCCGAACGACAACTACGAGTTTTTACCAACGAATAATGCACTAAAGATCCCTAATAGCATTTTTCTTTTGGTTTCTTTTGATGCGTCGCTAAATAAAACTCTCTGGCTCTGCTTTCATTTAATTCTGCCAGTTGTATTAGCAGTTTGAGCGGCCGGCGGCCCCACTTTCTGCAGCCCTCTCTCAACCCTTTAAAGCAGTGACACACGGCTTGGCCGAGCAATGGGGCAAAGAGACCCCCTAATTAATGGAGGCAGTTTTTCAGCTTTCAACCAGCTTTACATTTCTTTTAATGAAAGGATTAACGCAGTGCATTAAGATGTATTTAACCTCCAGCACTAGCTCTGTTTCAATAAGTATTAAACAGGCCATTAAATGGAGTGGGGGGGCTCAATTAAAGCAGACAAAGGCCAATGTGCTGAATGTGGAGTGAGGGGTGGATCCAGGGTTTGCTGCTCGCATTTAGCATCTGCCCAAACAGCTCATGGTGAGCTGGAAGAGAAAGAGAAGTGACGTGATGCAGCCTGCAGATGTACACACGCAGATTGCTGAATGCCCACGGGCGATAAAAGAATAAAAATGAAATATATTAAAAAAGAAAACACATAACCTTACTGCAAATTATTTATGTATTTCTGTTCAAGCCATAATTTGCTCATCGCAGCTTGCACAATAAGGTGACATTATTTTAAAAAGATGTATGTACTCTACCCACATTGGAGACAAGAGCCAGGAATCTTAGAAATCTATTTTCTAAGTTGTTGATTTTACAAAACAATCAACCGCCACCATGAAAGCCGTGCCAGAGCCCCTGCTGAACAATGATGGTATTGTTCCCTTGGAAAAGAAAACTGGCGTGGGCTGCTGCTTTTATCAATTTTCCCTTTCTCTTTTCGCCCACAACTTGTTTGTCATGGCATGGTGAAGGCCCATTTTAGGCCCAGCAGGTTGTCCTGTGCGCATGGCATCACCTAAAATTAGTTCAAGTCAGCGGTGGCCTTTTTTGCAGCTTTGGTACTGCGGATGTTTGCAGATCTAAAAAACCAGCTTTGTCCCACTCGCTTTGTGACAAGCTCTGTTTTATCTGTTTGAATTCCTGATTGGAAAAGTAATGTATATTTCGAAAATAAACACATAATTTATCTCGACGTATGACACCTTTTATAATCTTCTCGATGTGAATAAATCAAACATCCAAAGTCAATCACCGCGTTGAATAAAATAAAAAATTGGGAATTGGAGTCCACGGAACTGAATTGTTAAACTCCTCAACACAACAGACATGACAGCCTTGTCATGCACTTAAGTGTTAATTAGTTTCCAGATTCTCTGCTCCCTCCCCATCTATCTTTCCATCATGAGTGTATTGAGGATGACGTGGCTCAGTAGTTAAATACATTCCCTATCGTATATCATTAGCCCCCTCCCGCCGCAGGATGTGGCGGAACAGCTTTTCTCGGGTTGTCTTCCATTGAGATGATTAGCCTCAAACTATATTTCAGAAGTGTTTGTCAGGGCGCGTAGCATGCTACAGCGGATCCGGGAAGCAGATGGATTTGCTCAGAACAGACTGAACATGGTGCGCCTTAAACGAGCACTAAGAAACCGCGGCTCAAACCTTCAGTCCATATTACCGTACACTTTAAGACCCCCAGCATTTATGGTGGCCTGGAGGCGTGCATTATGGTGCCCTGTCTGCCGGAGAAAAATGAGACTGACAAGTAGCAGTGAGAGTGAATTACAAGGGTTAAGGTTGAGCAAACATTGATCGGATAACTCCAAGTCATTTTAGATGTCTCCTTTGATAGCAGTTTTTTATGCTGGTGGGTTGTTAAAACTCAAATGAAGCTTGTTAGCGCAGAAGAAAATGAATGAGCATTTCCATCCATTTAAGCTTGGGGAAGATAACCAATACATTTAAAAAGAGTGTTTAAAAAGTGTACACACCAAAAAGAAACCCACACAAAAAGACTTTAAAGGCCCCTTAAAACTTATTTCAAATAATTGGCCTCAACTCCTGTTTCAAAGATTCTTCCACTAACCACTATGTTACTTGTTAGGCAAGGAGAACACATTCTAAATAAATCTAGCTAATGGTTCGAACCAGCCTTATGTGAGCTGAAACCGTGTTGTGTGTGATTATTTCTGGGAAGTGTTATATACCTGCGTGTGATGCGCTGATTGCGTTTCTCTCCTTAATTGGTTTTACTGAGTTTTTCACTCTGGGAAAAAAATCCTGTTGTTCTGAGCCGTACCATGAGTTATGTCTACTGTGAGAGATGCTTAATTGATTTTTGTTTTCTCTCATTATTATTTTGATTTGAAAGCAGTTTTTTTCATTTAACATGTTTGCCAATTAGATTGTATATCAAATAATTATAGATGCAGATATGTCTATGTACATTAAGGCAGTAAATGTTATGACAAAAGAGAGCTCTATTTTTTTTCAAATAGTTCCTAAAAGTTTTGAGTTAACTGGACTTACACACTGCACTAACAAACTGACTTGTACATTTTACATTTATATTTAATATGGCATTCTTGCACACTAAATGTAACTAATATCCTACTTTTGTATTGTGCTAGCTGTAATGTTGCCCTTCATAGTGTTTTATTTGTCAGGTTTGTATCACTTGATTCACTTTTTTGTTCTGTTTTATCTTTTATTTTGATGTTTATATTGTATAATTGTTTATTTCTAATGATGCGCAATACTTGGTTTTACATCCTGCTGCAACGAAAACATTTCCCAATTTGGAATCAATAAAGTATATCTTATCTTATCATGCATACAGTCAAAATGAAATCAAATGAAGAGCTATCTATACATTTATCTGATTTTGACTTTCAGTAAGCTTCTGGGTAGACGTCATGGAACATATTGTTTATTAAATATTGAATGGATTTGTCGTGCTTTGATTTACACCACTTCACCATTATTTCACAGCTCAGGTGTTGCTTGACACACAGTAATTGAGGACCTGAGATCTATCAGGCAGCACGTGTTATTCCTAAAAGAGCCACAGAACTCCAAGTGAACAAGAAAATACATTCATACATGTCTATTGTTCTTTTTTTTTTTTAAATGACTAGACCTCGCAGGAATCATAGAAGTTTTAGAAGTTTTGTTTATTGGGGATCTCGGAAGCACGCAAGAAGGAGCACATTCTGGCTTTAACAGAGTTGGCTGGGGAAGTGCCAAGACTGGCAAATACCACTCCTGCTGTGTTCTTTGCACCCCGGTCGCAACTCTCAGAGGTATTCCCAGCCTGTTGAGCTTGAGAGGGAAAGAGAGAGGATCAAATGAGAGGAGAGAGGAAACATATGAAAGTTGGAGAGAGTGGGTGAGAGAGAAGTAGAGAGAGGGGAGTACTTGAGATGTAAAACAAAGACATGAGTAATGAGGTGAGACACATCTTGTGTAATGCTGCCTGCTGTTGAATCACAGCTTAGCACAGGTCTGATGTTTTAGCTCGTTCTATCTTTCCTGGAGAACTGTCATTAAGTCATATGATCGTGCAAAGTGTCAAAAAATGAGTGACTCCCTCAGCACTGTGCCAACTGTGTGTGTATGTGTGTGTGTGTGTGTGTGTGTGTGTGTGTGTGTGTGTGTGTGTGTGTGTGTGTGTGTGCGCGCTCTTTGATATATATGAGGCTCTTCTTCTTGCCATACATGTTTCGATATCTTTTTTTAAGCTTGTATGCCAGCATATTCGATCATTTTGTTATTTCCCTCAGTTTATAAGTACCTTTGGTTACACCTTACAATGTAAAATGTTTTTTATCGTAGGAGTTATACGTACATTAACAAGGACATGATCCTTCACTGGCATCCCACTATCATGCAGTGCCAATGATGTCCTCTGGCATGCACGGCCCAGTCAGATGCATTGCTAGCGTGAACTGAACCCTGGCCTTTGTGGTTGTAGGTGAGAATTCTTGCCATCCTTGCAACCTATTTAGAGCACATTTATGTTAATATTTACATCCATATGGCATACCCATAACTATATTATTAGCTAACAGAAACACTAGATGTTAGCCAATTTCAATTTGAGATGGCTTCTTATATAACCATGTGTGAAATAGGCTAGAGCCAACCAGTGATTTTATTTTTTGACCACAAAGAAGTGTGAGGAAAATGCAAAGATCTAATAAGTGAGTCATCGTTCTTCGAGGACACAAGAAGACAAAACGAGAGAAAGCAATGTGTATAGAACATAGTCTATTATTATGTATACACTCAGCCAAAGCGTGTAATTTAAACTTAAGTGAGAGAATCAAGCAACTTTGTGTAGAAGAGTACAAATCCTCCTCTACAAAGTTCTGTGAACTCCGTCAAAGCTGCCTGGCTTCACATTGTGTCGCTGAGCTGAACTGTTACAAAGTTGGAAAGGCCCAAGCCAAGACTAGAGGCCTCATCTGTGGCTGAGAGGAGCCAACGCATGCTGAAGGCCTTCACTGGGGTGACGAGAGCAGGGAGCAGGGAGCCAGTGCATGTAAGCTAGCTAGAGCGTTTGGTAAAAGTGCAGACAGCTTGGGAGGTGCTAATGAATGCCGGGCATTGCTAACCGAACTGTACCCAGGCTCCGGGCGCAGCCTGGCAGCCTCCTGTCCCTCCTGCCCGTGCGAAATGTGAAAGATCAACCGGTTGGAGGGAGCAGACGGGAGCAAACACACACTCGAGTGCACACACACTTGTTCAAAGGCACAGACAAGAGTGCACATGTAGATAATTCGTTATGAATACACACGCATTGACATACACAGACTCACAAAGACAAAAAATCCATGCACACAGACTCACAAAACAGACAAGCGCACCCACACTCCGGCACACACACACACACACACACACACACTCAGGCCTGGCTCACTGTGGTATCACATCACGAGGGCTCCAGCCAGGCCAAGCCATGAGGCCTCAGCTGAGATGATTCAGGCTCCCCGCTGAGTCCCCGCTCCGTCGGCCAGGTGGAGCTGCACAGAATGACAGCACAACTCCAACGCCACGCTACTGCCACTAAATGTGGAAATGAATTTTGTGTTTGTGAATTTGTGCTAATCAAAGTGGTTGTATGAGGATTGTATATTTTATAGTTATAATTATAAGGAACATTATTTTTTTGTAGGGCCATAAGACACAAAGGATGTTGGAGAAAGTTTGTTCTATTAGTTATTTTATTTTGACATAATTACTGAAAAAAATGTATATACAAGATGTGTTACTAACAGGTGTACTCAATTTACTAAGCAAAAATAAAAAAGAAGTTGAATAATAATAAGAATGTATATTAGTCACTATTCATAGTCAGATTTGTTACATTAACCTTTTGGTGTCTAAATGTATTCTGCATTTTATAATAGAAACCTTCATGAAATCAACATAATTATTTATATGACATGTATAGTACATGGGCTTTGTATGTGTGGCAGATTTTGGTTCCGTCTCAATTATTAGAAAAAGAAAAAAGGAAAATGCAAGTGAATAATTCAAAAGAAACCGAGTTACTTGTTACCTGACCAGTACTCAAACATATTACAATCCTTATGTTACCCCCAGTTTTAGGGATCAGTGGCTAAGCAGAGACTTCTCTGTTGGTGCTTTAATCAGTAAATGACTACACAATACAATTATTTATAATATAAAATATATTTAATAGACAATCGTAAATCAGACTACAGGCCCTTTTTTTATTATTCAAAAACAAGATAAGCTGCATTTCGTTAGTCAAATTATATTCCTTAAAATGTCGGTGGAATAAAAAAAAATTTGAACCTACATTTCCCACAAGTTTCAATTTTCTGTATCATTTTTATTTTTCAAAACACAACCTCAAATTGACTGTGGTGTCGACATGACATATGAAATCAGTACGGCAGATCTGTTCACATTTCTGTAAAAGGTGAGGAAATAATTTTTGGATTTGATTGAAATGTAAAATCTAAACTCTAAAAAGCTGTGCGTTAAGTATAGAAACTAACCTCCTGTGGTGTCCCAGCTCTAAAAGGGATCACTGTGAAAGCTGTGAACTCTCATCAGCAATACATCCTGGTAATGGAGAGATCAGCCGCTCAAATATATAAGTACATGGGGAGTTTGGTTCCTGTGTTGGAAAGCAGGCAGGAAAGGCTCTATTCTACACATTGTCTCTGTGAATTATAACCAGCTGTAAAGGATGAATCATACCTGCCATTTTTTACCAATGAATATTCATAAATCAATGTTTTGCATATAGCTTGTCTAAATAGAAACGGATGGTTGTGGATTTCAGTATCACAGTTATATTCTATGTCCTACCATCTGTAGTGTATTTTCATATTGACACAAATGGATGGATGGATGATTTCTTGAAAACTTTAATTCAGTGTGAAAAGAAAAAACACACACAATCCAAGCACACTATGAATATGTATACAACCCCCATTTACAGCAGGTCATTGCATTTATTATCTTGCAAATATTACTGCATTATCAAGTTTTAATATCTAACTCCCACCTGACTTTGAGGTACAAAATGTAATGCCATCTCAACTTTCTTCTTCACAGTAACAGGCTTTCCTAAGTAAGTTGAGTCTCATTAAATGCTCTTTGCGAGTTGTCTGGAGATGTATCTATTCATTAGCTTCAAAAGGGTGTCATGTGTATGAATTATGCTAACAGGATCTAATTAGCAGATGCAAATGAGGTTAGTCAAAATTGTACTGAAAAGACAGAAGAAAAGCTCCATGGGATAGTTGGAGCTCGACAGCTCACCAACCGCCCCCATGCTGGGCACCAAATGTGATGGTTCGCCCCTGCTGCTGCTCTATACAGGAGGCAGGACTGAACCATAAACACAGACGTGGGGAGGACAGCTGTTCGGAGGTGTTCTCATCAAAATCTCTACTTTGATTTTAAGAATAACAAATACAAAACAGTTCTGTGTTTCATTTAAAAATAATAAAATCTAGCTCTAATTGCGACATTACTGGTTCCTAGAAATCACTTCTGTGCATGAATGTCCACTCACACTGCTCTGCTTGGAGCCAAAAGTTGGCCCCCCAAATCCTCACACCTTCCCTCCTCCTGGACACACACACAGACATGCGTCCCCCTCCCTGTCCCACAAGAAACAAGTTACACAACCAGCTGATGGAACTCCAGAATCCGGCGTGAAGAGGACTCACGAATAGCAGCCGCCTACAAGCTCCTGCCACTCTGACATTAGTGGCCCCAGACTGTGGAGAAGCTGGCAGGACTCAGGGAGGAAGCCTTCTGGCCTCGGCAAGAGAGGAAGGCCAGCAGGCTGCAGCACGACACACATACAGTACATACAGTACACACACACACACACACACACACACACACACACACACACACACACACACACACACACACACACACACACACACACACACACACACACACACACACACACACTGGAACCTGCAGTGGGAGTCATGGCTATACACACACAAGCAGGGTTAGAGGGGGGAGCAACTAGTGACCCTGTTTATGGCAGGAATCAGAAGCTACTAAGAGCACAGAGCAGATCGCTAATTGGCAGCTGATGTCTGCCTACCCTTGTGTTGAACCCCGTGTCAGGACGGCCCTGCCAACACTGGCAAAATGTCACGAGTGAGCAATGCAAACTGGGATGGGTTTCAGCTCAGGTTAAACTACAATATGCCAGATTGTATCAGATATCATCTAGCTCATCTTAGAGAGACAAAACAAATGTTCATGGTGCTACAGCGCCTGTTTGGCCGAGGGAATTGAATCCATCTCCCCGAAAAAAAATAATCTTTTTTTTACTATACATTTTTAAGATTGACACCATTTGTATTGATTATCCTGATGAGGAGAACGTTGTCAATTTAGTATAGCGAGAAGGTTTAACTCGGTTATGAGTTAAGGTAATATGAGTTGGGTTTGTGTAGTGTGCTCTGCTATTGATCCTCTACTAGTGCTGCACGATTTTGGGAAAAGATATAATTGTGATTTTTCTGACAGATATTGCGATTCGATTTGCGATATTTCTTTTTAAGCGACCCAACGGAAGTTTATTGTAAAATGTGGCCATATCTCCGGCTAGGAAGCTCGTATCAACGTGCTCCCGTCTCTAGCACCCCCGTAGCCCGAGCTACGAGTGAAAGAACTAAACTTACATGAAACTTCCGTTGCGTTACTTTAAAGTCATGCTTCAGTTTAAGATTCACCCTGCAACTGTTTCCTAACATGTGATGGAGCATTACTAACCTGACTCAGATGGTTTGTTTCACCAAACCATCTAGGAGAGCTCCATTGGAAGCCATTTGGAAAGGGCAGGCACTTTCAAAAATACTTGGCGGGTGATTGGATCAATCCGTCTATCAACTTCTATCATGGGCCACTTCTGATTGGTTAACAACGGCTGGTACGTGTGGAGCACAGCACTTCTGATTGGTGTGGATGACTGACACACAAGAAGAACAAAAACAAAACAAAAAAAAAGTTAAAAAAAAAAAGGATTTTTATTTTTTTAATATTAAAAGAAATCGCAGGCTTTGCGATTTGATAATCGCATCATTTAAAATCGTGATTTCGATTTAAAATCGATCAATCGTTCAGCTCTATTCTCAACACAAAGTTTTGGACCAGTGCATAGATTTTTCAGAGAGATGGACACAAACAAGAAGCCAACAATATTGTAACAAGTCAGATCACGGTAACGTAAAGTTCGGTACCTTCGTGGCAGTCAAATCTGGCAAAAAGGGTATCCAAGAACAATTATTATCTTCAAATGACACTAGGAGAAACACAGGTAGACACACGCACAATAAACACTGTCTTCCTCTCGAGTGTAACTCCATATGCCGGTGTAGAGCTAATGGTAATGATTCTGTGAGTGCGACTGTGCGCTAATATTTGTCTTTGTCTAGGTTATACTTCACATAAGGTTCTACACTGTGGTTATTCTTTATGAGACAATACATATGTAACTTGTATTTACATCATGTATCAACAGACAATTTATCTCTCTAAATCAGAAACATCTTCTCCTAATCTCCTGAACATGGATGGATTTCCAAAAAGGGTCAAATGGCTCTCTGATGCCCATTGTAGTGGCCAATTGTCCAAAAGAAAATCAATGTTCAAAGGCCACTTAGTCTAGGAGGCGAGTTCGAGTATTGACTCGCGTATATTAAAAAAGTAGATACTTGCTTGTTCCAATCAGGTGCTTTATTTAGAGGTTCAACATGAGCTGGCGGCCCACTGCCGACGTGCAACATTTGCACAGTATTTAAAACAAAAACAAACAAACAAGATCCCTCGGTCTTACGGATTTGTACGGTCAAAAACTTTTCCCAACTTGGCTCTCTAGACTTCCTGCTGTGTCATGCTGGCAGCGTCATTTATACCCGAGCACGCCCCTAAGATTGCTTTCTATAAATAACAAAACATAAACTAGAGCTGTCCATAAGTAAGATAACACGTTACAAAACAGTGTAATAATAATTCACAGTATTTCAGCTAATTTAAGTTAAATTAAAGAATATTCAATTCGCCCACAAAAACATAATTCATTACCATAAAATAATGTGCCTAAATGGCTCTTACACCCATGTTGATGTATTGATCCATACAAAACAAAGGTGTTCATAGTCATCAATCAAGGTTCATATAACTAAATCACAGTAGATGTAATTGTATGCAAACGATTTGAAAGTGATAGCTTTTGAACAGAAAACACTTGAATGTATAACTGTTGAAAATGGAATGGCAGAGTTTGTGACTCTTGACCCCAGCAGGGCATTGGCCTTGTTTATTTGTAACATTTACAGTTATTATCTGAAATACACTACGCTTTTCTCACTACTTTGACTTTAAGATAAGGCATTTTGAATTATATTAAGGGAATTCCAGTAAAAAGTGAAAGAGAAAATAGCGTTACGGTGGGGAGGGACCACCCACTCACTTCCTCTGTAGCTCTGGGTGACTCACTGCCAGGCACCGCTAACCACACAGGTGACAGAACCCCAGTTTTGTCCCCTACACCTACATAGATAGCTTCAGAAGAAAATGAAACATGGGGCTGTTTTTCTTCTCACGTTCTTGTATTTATTGGTGTATTGTTAAAAGGGCTGTACACAGCAGACCTTAAATGCATGTCCATGCAGCTATAACTGTTCTTTCTACAGAATTCCATTAATCATTCGGACATCTCACAATTAGCAACTCTATAGGCAAAAAGAAAAACCAAAAAGCCTAACAATGCACATAATTAATTGCAATTTCACAAGACGTGAAAACAAAGCAAAAGCAGTTTTCTGCCGTGTTCATCTTGACTGCAGCAGATCCCCTGTCTTCACACCTCCTACATTGGTTAACGTGTTGCATTGTCCCCCTACACAGCTTTTCACGTACACACAAACACACACAGGGACGCAGCAGAAACACACAGAGCCCGACACACGCACTCACACTCAAACAGCCATATGAAGACCACATCAGCCTGGGGCCCCCCTTTTGTCTGCCTCTGCACAAAAGGTGTGATCTTGAGGAGGTGGGGAACATTCTTTAAGCAGGGGTGGAAGTTATTAGCCGGCTGTGTCCTCTGTCAAATCATATTTTCAAGGTCTGATTGAGGTTGGCCATCTTTGGGGATCCCCGGATGCACCGATCAGAAATTTGAATGACAGTTACTGCAAACTTGGTTCCTAGCACTGTCGTGTCCTCCTCATTAAAACTAAGCTATAATTAATTGATACAAATTCTTACTTAAAACATATTTTTGGAGGAATAGTTTTTAAACGTTATTCAATATGCTTATAAAATGTATTGCCAAGAGTAAGATAAGAAGATTGATAACACTCTAATGTCTGAGATTGGTATTCATCTTCTCATCTAACTCTCAGCAAGAAGACAAACATGTTTACTTCCCAAAAAATGTACATTTTGTAGCTCAAAACCAGTTTGTCAAATAATACGCTGAGAAATGGGACCCTTTTCTCCTTGAATCATCCAATATTTGCAATTTACCAAGTAAATAACATCTTGCGTTTTTGTTGTTTCAAATGTACTACAAGTTATTCATCTCAATCCGACTCTAAACGATTATTTATTTCATCATGCTTCTGTTAACACATGAGAGAAAGAACAGCTAAAAGTCAGAATTTGCTAGCGGCTTTATTAGCCCAACATACACCAGATTTTTCAAAGAAGTCTGGACCATTAACACTGTGTATGGGTCCAGCCTGTCGCGGCTGCTGTGTTCTATCAAGGTCCGCAACCATCAGATGAACCTCGAAACAAGCGCTCCCCTGTGAGACAGAATGTTTGGTCCATGTGTCTAGACCTCCACCATATCTGACCCGCCAGCACAGAAGGACACAAAAACACTCGACAGACGATCATAAGGAACAAATACAGGCAGGCTCCTTCGCTGCACCATGTGACTTGGATATGCCTGCTCACTGCTGTTCGTAATTTCTTATCATCGACACCCACCCTTCCACATCCACATATACACTTGTCAAAAATGACACCTCAACCCACAAGGAGGAGACCAGGTTATGTAGAAAGCCTGACTAAACTGTCCCACCTTGCAGGCCACATATGAGTGGGCCTTTCCCTTAAATGTAAACGTCTGCTAACGTCCCCAGAGAGGAAGGCCTTTCGCTCAGTCCTCTACATCCCTCCCCTGCTCTCCAGTCAGAGAAGGAGACCAAACCATGGACCACTTCCATGATATGTGGGAGTCCCTGCTGTTTCCGTGGCTGCCAGGCAGGCAGCCTCTTCCCTCTCTCGTCGAAGCGTTTGGCTCCATAACCACGGGAGCCCATCTGATGTGGTCCCCCCATCTGACTAGCAGCTCTCTTCCCCAGGCCCAGACGGCTGCAGGGACGGAGCAGACGAGAGGGGCCGCAGATTGTTGTAGACCATTTACATGTAAATACAGAGACCAGGCCTGGGTCTGGGTTCAATATTGAAGGTGTCCGCTGCACTGGGGTCCCTCTGTGTGTGCATATATGAGCGTGTGTGCATATACGCAGGCGACTGTATATGATTGTGTGTGAGCAGGCGTGTGCATGTGTGTGTGTGTTCATGTATGTGCATGGCATGATCCAGTACATCTAAATTATACAGCTGCCAAATTGCTGCAAATGTTTTAATACAAAAGCATTCTGTGGTCTCTAATTATATCTAATGGCTGCTGGATGCATTTCTACAGGGCAGAAATATGAGCCTCTTTAGTGAATAATTTGGCATTTTATCAATTAGTTTAATATCTAATTGCACAAAACAATGAAGAGAAATAATAATATTGACTTAAATGTGTCCAGTATCCATGTAAATGAGGCTTTAAAGGGAGCTATGGTGATGTTGACAGAGAGGAGCATCTGAGGGCCTTCTAGCACTCCCCAGAGGAGGATGAAGATGCCGAGGCAACATCACTGCTTCACCGGGGGGTCAACCTTAAACCATTAATCATGTCCACATAACCTCCCTCTCACTAGCATATGCCTGTGGCTGGTAGACAGTAAGTCAGTTAGGGCTTTCCTCTGTGTCGCTCTAGAAGCTTTCATACCGGGTGTTAAAACTCTACATTCTCACTTCTGACTCACTGATTTAACCACATTGAGGCAGGAGCAGCAGCAGAATACTCCTGTGGTGTAAATCTGTTTGTGTTCTCTGTCCAAAAAAAAAAAGGGGGAAAAAAAGCAAGAGAAGAACAAAAATAAAGAGCCCTCCTGAAATGCAGTTTCTGAGTCAGGGTTCGCAATGTGATAAAAGCCCAGCTTGTTTGGCAGTAATAGTGCTATGGGAAAGGACGGAGCACCAGGGGTGAGCTGGGTTGGGTGGCCGAGGCTGGTTGGTTGACAAGCTCAAGTGTAGGGCCGTGTCTCCCCCCCCCCCACCCCAGCTCGCCCCAACTCTCCTCTGGCCAAGAGAGTATGCCTGTTAGAGAGGGCGTGTTATCTTGGAGGCTTAATGCCGAGTCGATACAACTCCGCCACCCTCCCTTACACCTCACGTTCCAGGGAACACATATATCCAGTCTACGCTGTCAAACTTTTAGCACCTGCTATTTTGCTTTGGTCCCTTATGTCAATTCCTCTGGTGTTTCAGGAGGCTAGGCCGGGAGAAGTGGGTCAACAAAGGTTGATGCTAAAATGGGGATGAGAGGGTGAGACTCAGGCCATCAGACTCCCATCCACTTTTGCCGTCGTCGGCTTCGTGTTCTGCTCTCAACGAGACAGTAAGTGAAAGTAAAAGGGTGGATGTGTCAAAATCAGTTCAGTGATCTGCTTACTAAATTCAAAACAGAAAAACGGATGCTAGCACCCTGTTGAGAGTAATTCTACGTGTATTCTTTTTTCAATTCAGATTTAGCAGAGATTCTAAGCATTTATTTCCTTTTTTCTCAACATCTGGACATCATTACTAGACCTGGAGACTGCTTTAAGAATGACAGAACCAGGAGATAATCTATTTATGAGAGAGGATCTGAAGTCAGACAGGAAAGGACAGATAGCTGAAACTCACCCTGCATCCATACTGTGTAGAGGCTGCATTTCCCACAGGCCCTGGGTGACACTTTCTATAATGCAGTAATCCAAAAATCATGTTATCATGCCTTGGGGAATCAAATACAGTGAGTGCAGCTTCAATCCTATTTCCCTGAATGCAGTCAGTACACCTTCTTTTTCTAAGATTTGTCTTAACACAGTGGATTATCATTGCCCCCTGAAAACCTGTGCATCACAGAAGCATTGGGCTCACATATCCCCAGATACATTTCTGCAATAATCCACAGCCAGACACACAAAACAGGCGAGCAAACACATGCATGCATGCAGCAACATGCTGACACAGAGACTTATCTGTCGGTGTGACGCAAAGTAGCATCCGATGGTTTTATGCAATCTGGCGTACTTTAATGTATTTTGAGGAATTCAAACGTGCTGCATATATAGAGAGAATTCCTGCGGGTCTCTCTCACTGACTGGTTGCAGATGGGGAAGATTCCCATTTCATGATAATTTGCTAGAATGGCATCCGAAATGACATCAAACATGAATAGACTTTACATATACTAATGTTCTTTGAGTATAGGTTCAAATAATGCATTACAACAAAAATGTGCAGCCCTTATTTACACAAATACAATTGGTCCAGGCTAGAGGGAACACCTTGTGCTGTTTAAATCATGAAGAAAATGGCGGGGACAAGGAAATAAGGAAGAGAGAGTAATTGATGAAAGCAATATGTACCCAAATGGAAATTCATGAAAGCTGTCACTTTGTATCTTTGAAAACAGCAGCATGTCTGTAACATAAGCTGTCCTCCTGTAAAAGCTACTGCTTTGATTAAATGTAGGCAATCCCCGCACACTGGAAAATATACGGAGGGACATCTTTGATAAACTTGTGAAATAAATTCTTTCCAATAAAAATGCTCTTGAGGATGATGATTTGCGGAGGAGCGCAGTGCTGGCATGGTGCACATTGCACTCGGTTCTGTTCCCAGCACCCCTCCCTCCAGGGGGCTCCGTGGCGAGGATCTCTAATGAGACTTGCGTTATTAATCCTTGCAATGGGGTACATGAATTCACTCCTGAGCAAAGGCTTCAGCGGCCACCTTAGCCCATAAAACCTGGAATGTATTCCTTTCATGTGCACTGTTGATGATCTACTCTGACAACAATATGGTAAGACTTCGCTTCCCCTGTCGTGCGGGACCTGGCCTGGGGCCAAGGGGGGTCATCTCAGACACACTTGGACTTTTATAGGCGGTCAAGAAACATGCTGACAGGTCACAAGTAGGAGTTCCTTTATGAGTCGACCTAAGCATCCACCTCATTTGGAATTAGCTTATTTATAGGTGGTTTGTAAATCACATTTATTTTGTTTTCAAATGGCAAACGTGGCTTTGGGGTCACTTTAGAAAACCAACTATTTTAGAACACGGCCATTAAAACGACAGCACTGAGTTGGTTTTACTGCGATTCTCAGTAATCGTCTGTGAAACATCGCTGTAAAGTTGTGAAATAATTCTTGCAAAGATAATTTCACTTGATTTATATCTTAGATTGTAAAAAAATCACAGAGGCTGGGAATGTGCAGGTGGCATAAAGACCAAATTGCCCTGTAAAAAAATACTTTCCCCAATTAGGAATTTGCCTATTATAGAAGCTCTCAATAAATAAGGAAAAGAGGATTGCACTAATGAGGCGTTGACAGCTCAGGTGGGAAATGCAAGACTTTGTTGCGAATACAAATGCAGCTTTCTTTGAAGTATAGATTTACCGTCTAACTATAGAATGACAGCATGTAGCAACACTGAGTCAAGAGAGTGGCACCTCTGCTGTGCGTGTGTGTGAGAGAGCAAGAGGGGACATGAAAGGACGGACAGGATTGCAAAAAGTACATTATGCTTCATTACTGGAAGTTTACATAATGATCCCCATCATGCATATTTCCAATGCTTGTTAATGTTACCTATTGCATCGAAGCAAATTCACTCCAAGTATTTTGGATTCAAAGACAAATGGTATATACAACATTCCTAGATGTAGATTTAGTTAAATTGGAATTAGAGTGACTCTATTTCACAGAAACCCAAAGCTGTTCTGGTGACTTCTTCTTGAAACCTCCCCCCTGAGGAATTCTGCATGTGTTACAAAAAGCACAGAAAAGAAGGAGGTGATTGGTGAAAATCACGATATGGGTATCCCGCAGATACGTGAGATTTTCTGTTGAGAGACAGGTCAAAAATAAATGATAGAACTGCGTTTGAGTCATTTTAAAAGAAGCTTAATCTCTATTGTCAAATGTTTGCTGTTGTCATCTCTGTGCAGCAGTCTTGGAAGGGTCTCGGTTTGATTGACAGATTGTGTGCTGTGTGCATGTAGCTCAGGTCCCCTGATGGCCCAATAGCCAGCTCTACTGTCCCATTTATGACACCAGCCAATCTGCCTCCAGCAGAGATTCTCCCTCAGCTTTTCACAGATCTGTATCCCCATTTTCCCCAAATTCATCTCACCCCCTACACTCCCTCCAGCTTACTTTGAGACGCACGCGCACACACATGCACAAACTGCCCAGACACAGGGAAAAGCACACAAACACATGCAACACAGGCACGGGCTGAGTTCACTGCAGTTGAAGATGATGTAAAGTGTAAGGCGAGCGGAATAAGTGAGAGTTAAAGGTCTGCATGCTGCTCCCATACAATGTTGCCATACTTTAATATAATCAACAATGGGAACGTGAACAATTTACCAAGACCTGTCACTAGAGGGCGCTGTCCCGGTGGCACTGCTTCTTCTCAGGCCTCAGGGCAGTAAGCACGACGTTTGCTGTGCGAGATGTTTCTTTGATTATTTGTGGTTTCGGGAGCCTTCGATCTTTCTTTCGTATGACTGTGTGTGTGTGTTTGTGTGTGTGTGTGTGTGTGTGTGTGTGTGTGTGTGTGTGTGTGTGTGTGTCTTATTGGGTGTGAGAGTGTCAGACTCATACAATTATAAATTGCTTAATATTCAGCAAACATATTTTTATTTTGGTTTTGAATTATTGTTCAATAATTGATTATGTTATATATATATATATATACATATGTTGTTATCTTCATCCTTTCTTTGCCGGTATGTGTGCGGTTGTGCAGTGTTACAGCATCCTTTATTTTTCTCGTTTGGGACCCCCTGCCAGCTGTAAACATAAAAATGATTAACCAAAACATTGTTGTTCTGCTCCTTTTTCGTTAACCCTACTGTTACTTAAAATGCAAAAAGAAAGACAGAAAAATAACCTTCTTTCGTCTGTAGAGAGCTCATTCCCATTTAGAAGTCCATTAATATGACAACGCATTTAAATATTGGAAACTTGCGAATGCAATTTAAATGGTGCCTATTTATAATACAAGGTCATTTAAATTAAATAACCGATTTTTCCACCCTAATTATACATTTTCGAATATATTTTTAGCAATTTTCTATGTAATCACTTAAATGGCAATCGATAGAGGATGTTTTTGTTAAGTATCATTTAACAATAATTCAAAGGTTGGCTAAAAACAAGCCACCAAAATAAAACATTTCTAGAGAGAAATAAAGCTTCAGTTCAAATACGTATTTCTCACACGGTAAAAAGGAGGAGGAAGCGTGTGGAAAAACACTATGGCCTACTCCATTTGTTTTTCCGAGACAAATTATTAACACAAAATAAAAAATAAAAAGGCGTGTTTTTTCAAATGACAGATAGTCGTTTTCATTCAGTTTTGACGGTCACTAGTTTTATCAGAGCCAAGGCTGAACACCTGGAAGGGGAAGAGGCGACGGAGGCCAATTATAGGAAATAAGGTGCACATGTGATTCTTTTTTTACGTGTTGGAGTGTTAGCACAGCAGAGGGGTGTCGGGGTTAGCTGTTCATCGAGGAAAGTCTTCCCGGGTGAGTGAGTGGCAGTGATCTGACAAGCCATATCTGAATTTGTGTTTAACGTGATGACTTGACGCAGAGGTTGAAAGTTTAAAAATTATTTTGCGCGCGCAGTGTGAAGGAATGGTGAGGTGCGATTAATTTCGTGTTAAATCTATGCATGCAATTCGGAGAAAACACTCCGAAACACTTAGAAAATAATGTTCCACTCATATTTTACATCAAATTAAATATCTGTTGTCATTTATGTTGACATAACAAATATTATATTGGATGTGTGGTGCGTGGAGAAATTGCTTTACTTCGATGAAATCCATACGCAGGGTAAGGCAGTAAAAATAAACTTAACGACGCACATGACAACATTTCTCTTGATATTATTTCTGCCAGACTTTCTAATTGAATTAGAGTAGTGCGACCATTGGCTATGGAGAGGGCTGGTGCCCCCGCATGCTTCTACAAAAGCTCCTCCCCTCTCGCTTACAATCCGTTGGGTGTGTGGAGAACTACATCTTATAAGAGCCGCTGAACATCCCATGTCCAGCCCATAATCTGATCTGAAAATCCGTAGGTGAGGAGAAGGTTGAACCTCCTTCCATCATTCGTATAAGGAAGGAGACAAACAGAAACAACACGGGCTCCGGCGGTTGTGTCGCCTCCTTGGCCGAGATTCACTCTCTGGAACTCTTGAAACTCTTATTTATTTCAAGATCTGTACAATGCAGCTAGAGAACATCCTTCCCAGCGCCAGCATCAATTTACCCAAGACCTTTTACAATCTTTCCTCGTCGGACAGTTCCAACAACAGCCCGAGGCCATCATCGCAGCTCGACTATCAAGAAGTGGACCGGACGGAATCAGAGTCTAGCAGCGCTCCTAAGAAATATCTGAGCGTGGTGGGGAACGGGATGCTGGGCGAGGGAGAGGGGGACACTTTCACTAAAACGGGGCCCGATGGGAGAAAAGGCTCCCCTGTGCTCGGCGAGGACGAGTTGACGAGCGGTCGGCGTTACAACATAGATGATCTCGGCTCTGACAGATACTTCATCTCGTCTTCCCAGGCGAGTTCCGACATGGCCAGCCCCTGTTCCCTCTTCCCCTACGCAGGACAGACCGGCTCGGTGTACACCGGCTCGAGCAGCTCCAGGTACCCAGCCTCGCTTCACTACGGATCCGTCCTGCCGCCCACAGGCTTCTCCTCCTCGTCCGTGTGCGCCAGCCGGAGCCAGTTTAGCAGCGGAGGGTACCAGTTCAGCCAGGGTCCGGGCTGTTTGTACCCCTCCTATCCCGGGACGGGGTCCGGTATTGGCTCCATGTCTCTGCCGGGGTCTGCCGCTGGAGCAAGAGCGCAGGTGTATCTGTGCAACCGGCCTCTGTGGCTGAAATTCCACCGGCACCAGACCGAGATGATCATCACCAAACAGGGCAGGTAAGCAGAGCCCGAGGCTCTAAAGGCCCAATTTAAACACAACACACATGTTTCGTTTGCTTATATTTTTATTTGGCCATTCTATCCTTTTTTGTTTCTCAAGAAATCTATGATTTTAATACCACCTATTACGCATGAGGAATATTTTTACGCACACGATCCACGTCTCCCCCTTTACGCAAATTATAGGTTTTTGACGTTTTATATTTCAAGTTTCGTTTCTGGTAAATTGTACATCGACAATCCCATAACAGGCTAAACATGATAAAGATGGAATTTGAATTAATTTTAAATTGAATATTAGAAAAATCATTCTGCAACATGTGATATGAGAGACCAACGTTTCGTTTTAACATTTCTTCCTGCTTCATGGGAACAGCTATTTATTCCTGTTTTTCTTTTCCAGACGAATGTTCCCATTCCTCAGTTTCAACATCACTGGACTCAACCTAACGGCCCATTACAATGTCTTTGTAGAAGTTATTTTGGCTGACCCGAATCACTGGCGCTTTCAGGGAGGAAAGTGGGTCACTTGTGGAAAAGCAGACAATAATATGCAAGGTAAGTTAGAGAACTAACGAAACATATCTTTCTGTGGGACACTCTTTTTTTATTATCATGAAATTACCCGAATCTTTTTTTGTAAAATTATTTGACAGGTTTTGGGTTTGGGTTTTTTGATGCAAAAAACAAGACTACATTTTTTTTTTATTGGAAGAGTCAAGTAATCTTGGGAAACTAACTTAAGTGTGAAATTGTTGGTTAAATAAAAACTAATTGTAATGGATTTTTTTTAAACACATTTGAAAATGTTTTTTTTCCATGTGATTTAAAGGTAAGGGACATTTTTTTTTTAAATTGCCTTTTTTAACAGAACAGTATAACTCTTTTTAAGTAAATCCCTTCATGAATCTTTATATTGCAATTATTAATTTTTTTCATTAAAGTAATACAAAACAAATGTAGTTATAATTGAATTTGACTAATATTCCATCCAAAAGTAATGAAGACATTAATAGAATAAAACTATAGTCCTATAAAAAAGAGTAAATATAAT
>NW_011369945.1:16950886-16975609 GCF_000735185.1 Notothenia coriiceps | reverse complement strand
GATAGGTATATAATATAGTTAATGTTTACGCAGTCATTGATATTAAATGTCAAAAGCAGGTAATGATTTATATCCTTTACACAGAATCTCTAAATTTCTGTTTGTCATATTAATAACTTCTCTATTTCAATTTCAGGTAACAAAATGTATGTTCATCCTGAATCTCCAAACACTGGTGCTCACTGGATGAGGCAAGAAATCTCTTTTGGCAAGTTGAAGCTGACCAACAACAAAGGGGCCAACAACAACAACACACAGGTTAGATACTGTTTTCTAACATTCTCACATTAATTGAGTGTAAATTGTTGTTGTTTTTATTTACCGAAATAATGTTTATGATATTTCTCATTTGATTGCCATATTTTGAATATATATATATATATATATATATATATATATTAAAAAAAAAGCCTTCATAGAGCATGTTTTTAAAATCTGCAGCGTTGCACTCATCACACTTCTCTCTTCTGCAGATGATAGTTATGCAGTCGCTTCACAAGTACCAACCGCGACTGCACATTGTCGAGGTGACGGAAGACGGAGTGGAGGACATGACCAACGAGGCCAGAACTCAAACCTTCACCTTCCCAGAGAACCAGTTTATAGCCGTTACTGCCTACCAGAACACAGACGTAAGTATTACAAAATAAATGTTCTTAGATTATCAATTTCTTTTGCTTAGATGCAACTCATTTGAATTTAAGATATCATTTTGAACAATTGCTGTTTAGCCACAGTGAACGCGTTTGCTTTAACATGCACATTGTCTACGCATTATTTATCTTTTTGTTTCAGATCACACAGCTGAAGATAGATCACAACCCATTTGCAAAAGGCTTCCGGGACAACTATGACTCGTAAGTATTTGACACTTCAAGCAGTGCGGTTTATCGTTTTTCCTGTGGGTGCACATACCTCTGACCCTGAATTTGTGCAGCAAATTTATTTTGTATTCTCTATCTCCCCATTTGTTGGAACAGGATGTACACGGCCCCAGAGAATGACAGGTTGACTCCATCGCCTACAGACTCCCCTCGCTCCACCCAAATCGTGCCTGGGGCCCGCTACGCCATGCAGCCTTTCTTTCAGGACCAGTTTGTCAACAACCTGCCTCAGAACCGCTTTTACACGAGTGAACGGGCCGTACCCCAAACCAACAGCCTCCTCTCCCCGCAGAGTGAGGACATCAGCGCCGCGGCCTCAGCCCAGCGCTGGTTCGTCCCCCCGGTCCAGCAGCCGGGCTCCAACAAGCTGGACCTGTCCTATGAGAATGACTATTCCACCAGTAGCCTGCTGTCCTACGGCATCAAGCCCCTGTCCCTGCAGACATCTCACGCTCTCAGCTACTACCCAGACTCGGCCTTCGCCTCCATGGCGGCGGGCTGGGGCACCAGAAGCTCTTACCAGCGCAAGATGACCACGGGCCTGCCCTGGTCCCCTCGGCCGAGCCCCCCAGCCTTCACGGAGGACCAGCTGGGGGCCGCTAAAGACAAGCTGCTTGAGGATAACGCGCCGCCAGCCTCCACCTGGATTGAGACGTCCCACTCACTGAAATCTGTGGACTCTAGCGATTCCGGCGTGTACTCAGTGTGTAAGAGGCGCAGGATGTCCCCTGGGGGCTCAAGCACAGAAAACTCCCCAACCATCAAGTGTGAGGACTTGACTACAGAAGAGTACAACAAGGACAACCCAAAAGGCATGGGTTATTATGCATTCTACACAAGCCCCTAAGACTGTATCTATTGAAATTTAAATATAATTCCTTTGTTTTATTACTGAGTGCTCTCCATTCCCTGTTAATGTCTTTTTTCTCTTTTCTCTAAAGGTGCCAAAGCTTAGTGTTCCCCCCCCAAGCAAGCTGCACAAGGTTATTTTCCCAGGCCATCCCCTCTCACATACCTGAGCAGAAACATGCATAGTGATTGTTGTTTTTGAAAAAAGCATGTCCCTTTTTCTTTTTTTTTTCTTTAACTTTTTTTTTTTTTACAACTTTTTTCTTTACAAATGTGATTTTTAATTTGATCCCTGCGTATTTAACTCATTAACTCGTTGTACAGTATTCGTGCACTTTAGAATGTGATGTATCTTGTACAAATTGTCTTCATGGAGGTGTTATTAAATGGCTAATAAAACAGCTTTTCACAAAGCACTGTCCAAATGTCTTTCTCGGGATGTTTTATTATGGTTATGGGAAATTAAGACAAATCATTGGCAGTTTCAAAATATTGTTCATTTGACATCTTCACATCTTAAAATCTACAATGGCTGCTGAAACTGAAATAAAATACACATTTTCAGATAAATCAAGAAAGTGTGAATGTGTATGCTTAGAGGAACCTGTCACGGCTTGTAAAGGTCATGCATATAGGCCTCTACAATATAGGGTCAGCCCAGTGGTTGCTGCCAATTAAAGGCAGAAAATGTACCATGCATCCAAATAATATGGTTAAAAAGGGTTATACGGCAATAACCTATAGCCGATTTCATGTTGACTTCAAAATGAGGACCATTTTAAGTATGGGTTATCATCACTTCCCCTGAATGTGAGAGTCTGAATAAGTATCCATTCAATACATTTTCATCAACCTCACATTGCAAATTACAATTCCATATGCTTCTCCTGCTTTAAATCTCATCGGTACTCCCCTAATAAAGTTAATTGTGTGTCATTTTTAAATGGACTATCCATATCCAAAGACTTATCAAGTATTATACATATAAATAATCATAGTTAAAAACAACAGAAAATTATAGGGGCAATGGCAAATTGTGTAAGATACCATTTTGGTTTCAAGGCCGCAGTCAGTAAGCACTAAGATTGTTTTCTTGCTCTTGGAAATAGAAAGCAGCAATTCTCAAAGCTGAGGAATCCTTTTAAACCAACAAACAAGTGCAAATAGATAAAACCACAATTTAGAATTCAAGTGAGCAAGGTGCAATTTAAATATGAGATTTATATGTCATATTGACTCGCGTCATAAAACCAATTAGGTGAAAAGCACACAAACGCACCAAGTCCTACTATTCCTTCTGTTGTTGCCATGGTATTTTCACACATTTGATCATTTACTTAAGTAATGCAAATGCATGTGAGGCATGTGTCCTACTCTGAAAATATGAGAACAGGCTAAATGAAAAATTGTCCATCAACCAACCAACTAAGGGCCATACACAGCTCAACACCTCTATTTACAGTATACGCCTCTCCAAAAGTGGATAAGTGGAGATAAAATCCACGAAAAGATAAGTCATAATATTCAATCCGAGATGACTTGGCTCATGTCCTCAGCACCTGTTTTTCTTCAGTTAAAATACTTAAAATCCTCCCCCATAAGCACCCCAATTTGAATTGATTTACATACTTGAATTTTAATTAATTCTGTTGTCAGACTCCTTGACAAAGTGCGGAGTCTGACTAACTCCAATTAACACCTCCTAACAAGGTAGAGAGCTTGATTGCCCTGGCCTCTCAGGAAAGCTGTAAGAAAAATCTCTTGGGGGGTTCGAGTCTGGAGAATATAAATGTTTGCACTTGTGCGTGTCAGCAAATTGTATTTCAGAGCATCTGATGATGTTTTTCTTCTCCTTTTCATGTTGTCTTGACCCCTGCTAATCAGAGTCTGTAAAGCGGAAAAAAACTATCAAGATTATGACTGGACAACTAAAGCAACTACAGACAAAAAAAGAGTTGAGGAGATGTATTAATAATTGATGAAATGACAACAAATTAGAAAAAATTAGATGCCGTTAACTGCGTTTAGTCGAAATTACATAAATCAGTCAGAATCCCTCAAAATATTTGGGTCCTCTATACAAACCCCTTTGTATTAATGTACCTATTTAAACCCACCACTGAAATTATTGCAATGCATCTTGGCCTTGAAATTGGACATTAAAAGGTGTAAATCCTGCCATCCTCCCACTTGATTAACATCTCAAAAATAAGCAATAGATGACAACAAGGTTTAGAACAAAACTGTAATGGAGTCATCTAACTGATATCTAAAACACAAATACCCTCCTCAGGCTCCTAGCTCTGAAAACATCCTCTTATTTCTAATTTCATAGATATTCCACAGCAAGGGAGCCCCTGTCGAAAAACCAAGCAACAAGTCGATATATTGTGCCTTTCTCAACCATTCATGCAAGACGTAGAGTAATCAATAGACACCTCTTCAGCATGCTACCACAAATTCAAACCATGTTTACTTGCTATGCGCATCGGGATAAGACCTGAAGAATCCACTATGATGTTAACATTGCTAGCTACAATCTTAGTGATTGACTGAGTGTTGCTGTAGTGTCAGCAATACAAGGACTGAGCAGTGGTTTGTAGAAATGACAGCGTATTATTAGTAAAACTTCTTCTTGTTTCATGTGTGAACAGTCACGTGTCTGTGCCCTTCCCTCAGGCTATCCATTGGTGACCATGTTAAGAGTTCATGTTCAAGAAAGGCCAAGGAGGCTACGGAGACATTGTACCCAAGGAAGGCTGACATCTAAACACAGCAGAAGGCCTGAGGCTGTTTCCTCACCTTCAGTCACACACTATTACTGCTCTCACTGACTAAACGCAGCCACAGGCAGATGTGTGACTGGGTCAAGATTTTTCAGACGCCCCTTTTAAAAAGTAACCTAAAGACAAGCAAGAGTGAGACGGTGGCGATTATGTTTCCTCTTCACACTATATTTCCCCTTTTGATGTGTTGATAAATGTCACTTCTGTTAAATGCTTATCAAGCCAGTTAGAATTACTGCAGAATTGTTCCTCAGGGACGGTTTGAGTCTCATGTGGCCACGCTGGTTTGTGATGCATTCACTTTTGATCTAGTTAATCGCTTTTATTTTACAAAGACTTCCTTAAATATCTTGAGGTTAACGTCACGAGTCAACATGAGTCAGATCCAGTCTTTATAATTATATGATACGATGGACACTGCATGCACACATTGGCCAACGCTAAAGCAAATAACCAGATAGTGTGAAATGTTATAATAATTTAGCTCAGTACAACAATACATTCACTGTAGATATATCCTGGATCTTTGTGCAATATTGTGTTTTATGTATGGGTTGTTTGTATTATTAAGGTTATTGACAGTACTAATGATGCTGACAAAGGCTCTCCTTTCAGCCTGTAAACAACATGATGCTTTATTTAGTCTCACTGCCTGCTTTGGACCTGGTTAATCAGAAGTAAATGGGAGGGTGGGTGGGCTGACTAAAGTACGCGTGTAATGCTCACAGGTCTGCTAGAGTGAGACCGGGGTGTGAGATGAGTCTCAAGTTAGCGGGGCCACAACTGTTTGGAGAAGGGCGTTGAGTGTTGGCACAGAGCACGGAGGTGAGAGGAACCAGAGGCTCGGAGGGGCCGTGTGTCGGTGCCCTCAGACGACGAGTGAAGCGCGGAGGCAAGACCCTGACTCACTGGTGCATGGATAATGTTGGAGAGAGTATCCCGCGGCTAAGCTGCACTTAACAGCACATTGATTTCAAACCCCTGTGTTCCCTCTGGAGGGCAGTTGGATGCACCTCAAAAGGCCGGACCCCCCTTCCTTCTTATCCCCTTTTCCACCTTCCCCGTCTGACCACAACCACCATTTACCATCTCCACAATCCACCCCTCCCACCCTCCACCCATCCCTGAGTCGATTTGGGTACACCATGCTGGTCACTGGCCTCTAAACCCCCCTCCTCGGAGTGTCCCGGGAGAGTTGAATAGGATTCAGGGGCACTAAGGCTCCCGTAAGACCCTGGTTTTGAGAGCAATGTTTTGGGTAGGGCATCCAGAGGCAGCCATGGGGAAAGATTGGTGGTCAAAATCAATGCATTGGCACTTTGATGGAGCGCTCCAACAGATTTGGGAATTTCACATTCCCTTTCTTTCTCTCCTGGCACCATCAGTAGGCCTCACCACTAGAGGAAAAAAACATCATCCACTAAACCTTCTGGGAGACAGGGACTCTTCATTTTTACAGCTTCTGGAACAAAACACGACACAGTCAATAGTCATTTGGTGGCTTGTGCATGACATGTTACTCTTTTTTTTCCTCCAATCTGTTGCCTCTTGCTGCTCCAAGCTAAATGAAAAATATCTGAGTAACCTTTGCTCTGAAGGTTTGAATTACATTTGAGAGACAATGGTCGTAGTTCTTCCACTACAGCAAGTTCAATTAAACTTCACCCTTCCTTTGGCTTTCTCTCTCTAAAGCTGTGAAAGAGAAAACTTTCTTTCAAATCATCACCACACCTTGCAGTCTGCATCTCTTTATGCGAGTCCCAGCACAGGTGGATGCCAGTGTGGTGCTTCTTCCACTTGTCTAACTTCTGACTCATCTCCCAGCTGCATTATGCGGATGCATGTTTCAGGAGCAGTACACAGCACTCTTCTTTGTGCGTTAATGGGCTCTCAGCATCTTTAAGACTCAGGGTACAATTAAGAGGTGATAGTTTGATCTCCCACCTCGCAGTTCTATTTCTGAGCTGCCGCGTGATTATGCCGGAGGTTGATTGGTGGGTGAGGAACGGGCTCTATTTAAAGGAAGATATCCATGAAATCCTCTGAAAGAACAGAATACTTCTGTGCCTGCCTGATGTATATTTCAATGTACGCCACTGCAATAAAACTTACCACATGATTTTGCAACAATGCTTTAGTTGGTAAGTGCGTTTACTGGAACAATGGCAGAAGTTAGCTTTCTATTTATTATAAGTATGTGCAAAACCCCATAGTTCTGGAAGAAAGGTTGAATGGTTCCTAGGATATGTATCAAAGGTTTTTGCAAAGACTACAAGCATTCAACAATGTTTCCAACATGTAACCTACACAAACTTATAATACACAAAAGGGCTCAAAATGTATTATAACACACAGTTAGGTGTCTTGGCTGTTACAGGCAATTTCAGTTTACCATTAACTGACCCTAAAGACCAGCAATAAAAGGGAATTTAAAGAATTACCTTTACAGAGGGAATTCAATATGGTTCAATCTCTCAGCCAACTGTTCCCTCACATCCAGCAATTGATACAGCATTGCCATCTGCTGGAGAAAAGGAATTATTACACAATGTCAAATCTTAACACATGGTAAACAAAGGTGGTATTATGGAAGGTGGATGATTAGCCTATGTCAGGAGGCTGTATGAATTTCAAAATTGTCTTACTCATATTTAGGCTACCTACATATCAACAGTCCCTACAAATGAAAAGACATAATTTGATTCTTGGCCTTCGACTTCAAGACAAAGGATTAGCTTTCAGACTTTAAAAAAAGTGACATCTAAATGATCCTATACTGATAACACTATATATTAATATTAATATCTGAGGATGTGCTGCCATAGCCGTCCCTCTCAAGCCATATAAGATAGCACAACTACAATACATGCATACATTTCAGCAAACCTATATAGAGTAGACCTAAGTCTATGTAGATGTAAACATATACAAGAGAAAGCCACAACCAAAATAATACTACATTAGCCTACTTTGTCAACTAAAATCTGTGAATCATTATACTTCGAATTAAATAACAGGTAATAATGAATCCTCCAAAAGCGTAAGCTTAGTATTATTATTGATTCTAAAGACGGAAAAAGGCCAAAGACAATTGTAAGCGCATATGTGTTTGTAACAAGTTTGAATAGCGACGTTTTTCACTGTGTTAATAGGCCTAGGGCCTACTGCTGGTGTATATACTTCTTTAACACCATTCAAATAACCTCCTAGGCTGGCATTCTGAGGAAAGTAGTTGTTACAACCTTTGTTTTTCAATAATGGTAGTCCTATTTGTAAAACTTAGTTAAAAGAAGAGGTGTACCACTTTACGATACCACTACCCTTATAAAGGGTTTACAAATAGTTTGTAATTCATTTATTAATTAGGTTGTGAACACTCTACAAATCATTAATAAACTGTTATAAGACATGAGATAAACAGCGCAACTGTGACCGGTTGCTTGCCAAATAGTGAGCTCACATTTATCTGTGCTGCTAAGCCTTAAATTGGCTACTTAGCTTACTTCGTCTTCTTCATCAGCCAGCATCCTTGGTGTCTGTTATGAAATATCTGAGTTGATTCTCGCTAAGTAGCCAATATAAGGCTTAGTCATCTTTCCAAATAGTGAGCCTGTGTTGATGTATGGAAAACTATGTTAGAACTGGTTTATAAATGGTTCTTAATGATTAATAAAGTGTTTACAACCTAATTAATAACCTACTTATAAACCCTTTATGAATCCTTTATAAGGGTAGTCTTATTGTAAAGTGGTACCAAAGAAGAATATGAAACAATATATTACCTGCTGCTTATCTGCTTGTTCCTCCTTCATTAAAGCTGTATTGTGCCCACAAATTCAAATCAGCATAGTTTTCATTTACGGTTAGTTTACAAATCCAACTTCACTTTGAAATTAAGTTGTATGTCTTATAGCAGTGTTCATCTTTTCCACTTAGCCTACATATAGAGGACATTGCGAGCTGTACCCGCATGTTTAATGCATGGTTTAACGGGGTTTTAAAAATCATAACATAAAAGCCCGCTTGGGACTTTGAGGCGACACGGAAATTATCCCCCGCCCTTATAGTGACGTAGTTGCATTTTATTGGCTGAGAATGCCGGTTACTGAACGCGAATTGGCAATCAACCCCTGTCCATCAAGTTAGAGGCGTGTCCTTATCGTGTCGTTAGGGAAAGCACAGCAGTCCTCGTAGTTCATCTAAGTGTCACCCGTCCCGGTCTCTTCCGTACATCAACTGTTACAAAATACAAGCTAACGGTTGGTAAGCGACCGGCGGCAGGTGAAATGGACGAACCTTCGGAACAAATGAGGCCGCTACTGAGAACAGTAAGTACCCGCCCAGCACAGTTCACCGTTAACCTACCATGATGTGTGTGGCTCTTTGTCCGTGTTGGTCCGTGTTTGCCAAGCAGCAGCAGAAGTAGTGATGCTTGGGAGTCAGATTCAATAAGGCACCACCCGGCGGCTGCTAATGTTAGCCGGCTTTCTACTTCTGACACGTGGCATGGGTACAAGTTGTGTTAATATCTCTTGGGAAAGTTAGCGAATACGTTCATTCAAACGTTTTTTATAGAGAGGTGTTTCTCTGACCACTATATATGCATGTTTTTAGTGTATCTTTACTTTAGCTAGTAGCGTTACTTGCTAACGTTAATGTAGTAGCCGGGCAGCGAGCAGAGTCAAGCCTGTTTTGTGACGTTATTAACAGTGGTTAAAGGGTTATTTTACCCTTTTTCTGGCAAGTCTAGACATACGTGTTCATGCACTTACACAAACTAAAACGTGCACATAAATGCCTTTCTGTTAGCATTGTGTGTTCCTTCAGTAAGTCGGACGTTTAATGCCAGCTGCTTTGTAGCATTTCCCCTCACGCTCAACAGGTCTAATCTTCCGTTATTGTATAGTGTGTGCCCTAGTTAGTTAGTTAGTTTAGTTGATACGATCCACTGGTACGTTTACCCACATAACAAGGCTAATTTGCATATCAAATGCGCCCAAAATAGATCCGCCTTGTGTGTCATTTCCAAGTCAGGAAATGCTGCTAATTTTACAGTGAAAGCTAGAGAAGTAAACCAAACATGAAACTGGAAGAGAAATTTGTTTGCACATGATCAGACCCGTGAGTGACAGTAAATCTACCACACTCTCTTGAATCTGACATTTTAACTGAGTTGTTAGTCAAGTAGAGGCCCACATCCTGTCCGTTGGGTGTAACTTTACAGTCACAGATGGGATGATGAGCATCAAACACGCAGCAGTGTTAACGAGACCAAAAAAGAAACTTGTTTCAGAGCTAAGTTTAAAATGCATGCTGACTGTGTGACATCAATGCTGGTGTATGGTTGTCCACTACTACGTTTGTGTGTGTGTGGGGATGACCCTATACGTATATGTGTGTGCATGTATGAACATGAGCATGCCTCTGAGGAAACTTGACCCCTCGCTGCCCAATGGAAGGTGTAGCTGGATAGCTGTGCAGGCCTACTTCCTTCCCTGGCATGGAAGTCAATGCATTCACTGTGACACAGAAACATTCATCCATACCTAACTAAGGCACTGGGCTTATTAACTGTGCACCAATCTTGGGCTCTACCATTTGACGATCAAGAGGATCCAAATAAATAGTTTGTTTAGGTTTGCAGGGATCTATCTGCAGCTTCACAATAGATAATTCAAAATGGTATTGTAACACATGTTCAACCTTTACCAAATATAGTGCTTCCTGTGATTTTAATATTGCCAATATAACAACATGTTGTTGGCCCTTCATCCATCAAAATGCACTTCCCAAGGAACATACCCTTGGTTGAGCTTTGACTCAGGCATTTAGCTAGTGTGTGCATGTTGACAACGCATTAATCTGGTTTAAACAAGAAGACTCTTGTTGTGATCAGGCTTGCTGGTTGACCAATGCTATTTTAAGGAGTCATTTTGAAAATGAAACATTGCTGCCATTGGCTGTATAAATGGTCTTGACCAGTGATTCTCTCTAATATAAATCCTTAGCAATTAGAATGAATTCTTCCCCCCAACTTTTAATAATTTCAAACACTTGTTTTACACTAGGAGTGAACCCATAGCATGTTATGCCACTGTGTACTGTTACTGTAGGTGTTCTGCTGCATTTGTCACCACTTCTTCTTAGGCTTTATTTGTGGCATTTATAGAAGGCTACTTAGAAGGCTTTGACTTAGAGATGAACCTTCTTCTCTGCTGCGTGTTTTCCATGTTTAGCCTTTACTACGAGTGCTTAGTGGCCAGATTAGGCCTTTACACAGACTGATAGACTCTCTGCTTTTACACTTGTACCAGTAAAGATGGGTTGAAGTTCGAACAGCTAAAAATCAAAAGACACTGAAAGAAAAATTAAGGGTTATGATAGCAATATTATAGTTGGAACACCAGTTTAAAACTTAAAGCTTAAGCCCTTTTTGCATTCAGTCAATCTGTCATGTCTTGCTTAATACATTCACACTTTTAGTTCCTGACCCCCTGACCCCTGTTTATCAATTACTCATTTGGTTGTACAGTCTAAGCTTTGATTCAATTTTGCTTCACATGTTCGCCAGCATGCCAAGAAAAGAGGGATTTGTACGTCCTGCTGCTCCACCAGTGCAAAAGGGTTTTAGTCCAGCCAGGGTAGGCTCTATGAGCTGGACTATTATTGGCTCAGCACTTACTGCTAGGGCTAGTGAGTGTTTTATGAAGCTTACTCACTGCATTGCTGAATGGGTAATTACACCAAATTAGCCTCTTTGCCAGTTCTGTTGGTTCTGTGTTCTGTTCAGCTATACTATTAAGATAATATGCTAACAATGATTAATTCCTATCTTAACCAGGCTAATGTGTGTACACAACAGCGATATGTTATAAATTGTCTAAGTAATGTGTATCATAGTCCCTCAATTTGGTTCTGACTCAAAGCAAATGTTGTATTTCAATTAGATCTTTTTTGCTTGCCACAATAAGTTGAAATAGTTATAATTATAGCATATTTGTTTAAGTTCTATAAGGCTCACCTAAATAAACTTCAATACATGTACTCCTTCATTCCCTTCACCACTTACATTTCTACTTGTCTAGCATCTAAATTACGGCTGGGAGTAACGGAACAATACAGTAACGGTCATTTTAAATACAGAAAAGCAGTTTAAGGCCCTGAGAATGCACTAATCTATGTATTAGTATGCCTGTCTACAGAGGAATAGAATTGTGCAATTAAATTAAAAATTCACCAACCCTATCATTATACTGTTAAGTGTGGTCTGATTGTTGATGGTTGAAGTGTGAGCCTGATGGTAGCATATAGGCGTAATGGTTTTTTCAGTTTGTTGGTGATATTGGCTTAACCTGCGATGGATAATGGATCTGAGACATTGAGCGGTTAATCTTTGTACTGTAAGCCTCTTTCAAGATGCACACGCAATCCTGTACCAAAAAGCACTTTCTGTTGTACCTTACAAGTAGAGATGATCCGATCACGTGATCGGGGATCGGAGCCGATCACTTGATTTTCAAAAGATCGGATTCGGGAGAAAAAAATCGGGGATCGGGATTATTATTATTATTTTTATTTTTTTTAATAAAAATGTTTAATGTTACAAAACAAAAATGACCATGTTCACATCTTAAAGTCATCCTGAGGCCTTAGTTTTGGTTTAAAAATACACAACATCATGTATGTGTTGCTTCTTTTGGGCTTGTTTTCATAGACCTGGTTGCTTATTTCTCTCAAATCTGGCAATAGAGTGGGCAGGGCGCAGTGTCTAATAGTAGCAGTAAGCTAACAAGAGGCTACCTTCAGCTGGTGACTCGGGAGTCGGGACAGAGAAAATGTCAGGAGTTTGGAAGTATTATAAAATTGAAAGCGAAGGCAGTGTAACAGCCAGATGCAATGTTTGCAAGGCGGAGGTTCAGCGTGGTGGAAAGAACAGAGCTACGTTCAACACGACCAATCTAGTACGCCACCTGAGAAACAAACACCAACAACACGACGAGTACACAGCGGCCACTCAGGTAATGGCACTGAAACAACCGACACTTTCAGAGACTTTTAAAAGGAAAGAGAAACTGCCCCAGAACAGTGAAAAGGCCAAAAAAATAACAGCCAAGATAGCTGAATTCACCGTACCTTTTTTTTCTCTTAATGCATTGCATAATGATCGGATTGGGAAAAATCGGTATCGGCAGATTGTCAAAATCAAATGATCGGAATCAGATCGGGAGCAAAAAAAGGTGATCATCCCTACTTGCAAGAAGTGGAAATTATAGCATTGCTGTAAAGGCATGGATTTATTGATGAAAAAATGATCAATTGTCTCTTCTTCCTGAGCGTATTTGCTGTTTCCCCTGCCTGTATGGAAATGGACATAATACGATGTTGATTTGTCTTTATACAGATCAATCCAAGGTTTTTAAAATCATGCTAAGATTGCATGTCTATTACTATCAATAATTCATGTGGTTGTTTTTTCACACCACAAACAAACAGTGACCGAGACTGTTGAAAGTTGACTGACCCAGCTTTAAGTGGCATGTTATCTTTTCTGTACCATTGATAGCTTTCACTCAAGACCAAAACATCAAACTGATCCGTGTTGGGTACTAAAGATTCATCAATCTCTCTCTAGCTCTCTCTCTACACAACTGTTTTTTGAACAACACATTGCAACAAGTTTACTGAGGAGGATGTGGTTCTTTTCGTGTCTTACATTACAATAAACTGTTTCATTTGGGGTTTTAGACTGTTGATCTGGTAAAAACACATTTAGAAAAAGATGGCCCTTTATTAATCCCCCGAGGGGGAAGACATTTGAAGACATAACTAGTTTTTGATATTGTATAACTGTGTAACTAAATTCTTACATGTATTGATTAATTAATAATACAAATAATAGCTGCTACCCTATTTCAGAGTTAAAGCTCTAAATTGTCAGTTTTCTAAAACACTTTAGTAAAAAAACAAACCTTGCTGCATTACAGTATTGCACGTGGTCTTGCTTTCTGTTCAGTCTCAAGTTTAATTCAGCCTTTAGATGGCACTCTTTTTATTTACGCTTTGTATTCCTCATTGCCAGGGGTATCTCTAGGCTTGGTTTCATCTTTGCCCTTATTGTTTTGTAGTAAATCTACTTGGAAGTGACTGGCACTGTTAATAGGTGATACATCAAAGCCAAGAGTATCTCTGGACTGGACTGCGACCCAGGATGGTAAATAAAAAATATTTGCTGCTTGGGTTTCATAAATAGGTTCTTTTTGCCCTACTCATATAACAGATCTTTTTGTGGACTGGAAACAACCGAGACATCGTTTCTTTTCAAATTACAGTTTGTTGAAAGACATGTGCAACCTTCAGGCTCTAATGGGGATTGTGAATGTCATAGGCATGAAGACATTGGAAAATGAATGAATACACAGCACTATCTTTCCTTTTTCAATTCATTGCCCCCTCTGAGGAATGCCAAGCTCACACGTGTTCTTGTTTCTATCTATCTTTGTTGGGGGAGGGTCTTCATTTGTGACCTGAATAACTCTGCGGGTGAGCATTTGGATGTCCTCCAAAGGTGTGTGTCCGTCCCCCATATGTGCGTTTCTAAGCTCTTGGCCGGGCAAATAAAATATTCATGGTGGCATGGTGGGATTGGCTGCTGAGCCAAGAGCGGGCTGACAGGGTAGAGCAGGGCACCGTGTTTTTAGGAGCAGCTCACTCCCTCTCTCCCCTCCTCTCTCTGTATAAAGAGATGAGCGGAGGAAAGGGCAACAGACAAGTGCGACAGTGTGTCTCTGTTAGTGCTTAGCTCACACACACCTTCTACAATAGAGATCAGAAAGCTGCCTCACGTCCCTGCTGCCTGTGCTTTGTGGATGTTTTAGTCTAAATGGACGATTCGAGCGAAGGGGAGCATGTGCTTACGGTACGTCTGGTTCTGTGTCTGTGTGCCTCACTGCTGTGTTCTGCACTGAACAGGATCAAGTGTGTGTTTTGTATTGGTTTGTCCTCTTGTGTTCTACGGCAGAGTGGAGTGATCTGTGCTAATGAATGTGGCAGGTGGTCAGTGCAGAGAAGCTGTTGCCTCATCAGACATGTCTCTCGAAATGGAAATGTTTCCTTTCTACTCCTTTATCGCCTCGAGGAGCAGAGAAGAGAGGAAACTGACAGTTATGGCTGCTTAAAGGAGCGGGACAAGGAGAACAGGAAAGAAGAGAGGAGAAAGACGAGGAGTGTTAGGGAGAGACGGGGGGAATGGGTCTGCCAAGGTGGCTGAATACAAACAAGGTGCAAGCTGTCAATGGAGATTTTTATTGACTAACTGACGTTAAAACGAATGAAATGCTTGTTTCTATTCAGTCTAGTGCAAAAATGATTACGCTCAGAGCAACGAATGAGGAAGGGCTGTTGGAATCAAAAGGAAAATATTTGTGGGGCAGAGAGAGCGGATGGTTTCCATCTTTAGGTTTGTGTTTGCCTGCGAAGTCTGACCATGTTTGGCAGTGATGATTACATCTTATGGAGACTATGATTAGAATCTGTTTATTTTCCAACGTTTCTGCCAAATGAAATATCTTCCCAGCTTTTTAAATGTGAAGATTGTCTTCACTCGGGAGACATTATACAGGTTACAAGCTTCCCACTGCCTATGCCCTCTTAGTTCAGCTCTGCTCAAACATGGTGAGGCTGCAGATAGGTAAATAATTGAATGGCTAGTTAGCAAAAGTCAGCAACATATAGCTGCAATCAGATCAGATCATACCACTTTTTTTAGGGCTGCACAATATGACATTTTAGTTTTCATTGCAATGTCAACTTGCGTAATGAACACATCATGAAAGTTGTTTGAGCGCTATACTGAAAGCAGCAAAGGGAAAGAAGCACATTTTAAATACATTGCAAGTTAGATCATTATCACAATATTTAACACACTGAGTTTCTCAGATATCTGTGTTTCCATTTGCTACCCAGCACTTGCTAAGCATCATGGATGTTTGTGCCTTCCTGAAAAAAGTTTCTTAAATGATGTTATACAAATGTTACGTCCATATATATTCTAATGTACATCATTTGGCTGGGAGCCATCAATAATCTCTCAAATGTCTTATTTCTGTTTTCAGAAATAATTAAATGAGTTGCATAATTCCAATAAATTACATTTAATTTGCAGTATAGGACAATAGTTGCATGCATAGTATGCAATTGAAAATGTTGGCAGTCTGAGACGGGAGATTTGTAGTAATCTGCAGGGACAGGACTCTCGCTGTCACACCTCTCTTATGTCAGTCTCTACGGATTGGAACTGGTCCCAATGAAGCAGGGCTGGCGAGGAGCTGAGATTACAGGGAACAGGCCTTGTTGAGTGGGTGCTTGTTTTATTCACTGTCTGTTTGGCTGCTGCTTGGTTAAATCACTCCTGCATTCTAACAGAAGTGGGTTTTACCTACAAGTGTTCAATGAATTAGAAAATCACGTTTAAATGTATGAAAAAATAAAATAAATGATTTAAGCAATCATTTGAATCGGAAAACAAAACATTCCAAAGAGCCAAACCTTCTCTGGTTCCAGACAATTGTTTTTATTTATCTTATCGTTTATTAAAATGAATGTCAACAAAGTTTCGAACTGTAAGGTGTGCAATGTCTGCAATTTAAATGGGCCACCTGAATCGTGATGTATTTTATGACATTTTATCCGGGCAAAAAAATGAATGGTTCCCAGTGCGGTTTTCAACCTAGTAGCGACTTGAAACGGTATTCTGCTGGATTCAAGTTTGCTTGTGATTTATGAGGAAGGACAACTCCACAGGGCGCCTTTTTTTTAAATGGACCAAAATCAGCCTAGGAAAAAGCATAAAAACATTTTAAAATACTTTAAACGTCAATATCATTCAATCCTAGACCCAACAAAGACCACAGAAAAGGACATACAGTGGGGCAAAAAAGTATTTAGTCAGCCACCAATTGTGCAAGTTCTCCCACTTAAAAAGATGAGAGAGGCCTGTAATTTTCATCCTAGGTATACCTCAACTATGAGAGACAAAAAGAGAAAAGAAAATCCAGAAAATCACTGTCTGATTTTTAAAGAATTTATTTGCAAATTATGGTGGAAAATAAGTATTTGGTCACCTACAAACAAACAAGATTTCTGGCTCTCACAGACCTGTAACTTCTTCTTTAAGAGCTTCCTCTGTCCTCCACTTGTTAACTGTATTAATGGAACCTGTTTGAACTCGTTATCAGTATAAAATACACCTGTCCACAACCTCAAACAGTCACACTCCAAACTCCACTATGGCCAAGACCAAAGAGCTGTCAAAGGACACCAGAAACAAAATTGTAGACCTGCACCAGGCTGGGAAGACTGAATCTGCAATAGGTAAGCAGCTTGGTGTGAAGAAATCAACTGTGGGAGCAATTATTAGAAAATGGAAGACATACAAGACCACTGATAATCTCCCTCAATCTGGGGCTCCACGCAAGATCTCACCCCTTGGGGTCAAAATGATCACAAGAACGGTGAGCAAAAATCCCAGAACCACACGGGGGGACNGGGACCAGGACCACTGATCCGTGTAAAGGAAAGAATGAATGGGGCCATGTATCGTGAGATTTTCAGTGACAACCTCCTTCCATCAGCAAGGGCATTGAAGATGAAACGTGGCTGGGTCTTTCAGCATGACAATGATCCCAAACACACCGCCCGGGCAAAGAAGGAGTGGCTTCGTAAGAAGCATTTCAAGGTCCTGGAGTGGCCTAGCCAGTCTCCAGATCTCAACCCCATAGAAAATCTTTGGAGGGAGTTGAAAGTCTGTGTTGCCCAGCGACAGCCCCAAAACATCACTGCTCTAGAGGAGATCTGCATGGAGGAATGGGCCAAAATACCAGCAACAGTGTGTGAAAACCTTGTGAAGACTTACAGAAAACGTTGGACCTCTGTCATTGCCAACAAAGGGTATATAACAAAGTATTGAGATGAACTTTTGTTATTGACCAAATACTTATTTTCCACCATAATTTGCAAATACATTCTTTAAAAATCAGACAATGTGATTTTCTGGATTTTTTTTTCTCTCATTTTGACTCTCATAGTTGAGGTATACCTAGGATGAAAATTACAGGCCTCTCTCATCTTTTTAAGTGGGAGAACTTGCACAATTGGTGGTTGACTAAATACTTTTTTGCCCCACTGTATGTGAATGTACTCATTTAAGATAACAATCTTGATGGTAAAGTTGTAAAATTCCACTAAGGGACTACTACTATATTTCTGAATCTAAAGTCACCCTGCCAAGATACATTAACAGATTTCCCAACTTTTTTCCACATCTTTCATGCTGTACTTGAGAAATTCTTGTATAAAGATCAATTGTGAGTTCCAACAGAGTGCTTTCTTTCCAATGGGATTGTGTTTACTCTTAAAGGTTCATGTGAATCCTAAATCCTAAAGTCCTGCATAATACCCAACACATAGGTGATTTTCTCACCTAAGCTGCTGTAAAACATACAGACATGCTTACAGTGTGCATCAGATCAGCATTAGTTGCATGGAATTTAGATACGGTATGTTGACTTTTTCAAAACTGCAGCAGTACGATTTAGCAGATGTTGTTTGGGGTTTTTACTAAGTATTATTATCACCTTAAGGTTTTTTTGTTTTCATTGTGTCAATGTATGTGGTCAGTGTTTGTTTGGTGGTGTGTTGAAGCCCTCACATATGCTCTATGGAAAAAGGAAGCTACATGTCATGTCTGTAGGTGGTGAATGTTTTATTACCAAAAGGCTTTTGTGGGGTATAACTATGAAACTAAGAACAGCTGGAGTCTTTTATCTTATTGGACTTCATGTTGTTGTTTGCTGGTTGATGTGGTTGGGAGCAGAAGTTTGTGTTATTGTAAAAACAATGTCCTATATGCAGTCTTTTCACCACTCATATTTACACATATTTTTGTATTGTTGTCTGGTAAAAACATTCCCACGAGACGCTCATGTTAAAAAGATTAGTGGATGAGGGGCATGATTTAGAATACGGAAAGATGAGAAATGATGAGACACTTTTTACTGTGTGGTTGTGTTGGCACTTGGCAGGTTGCCTGCTTGTGTTGCCTTCCTCTCTTTGATTGTTATTTGGAACCCACTCTCTACTCGTTCAGCATTTGTATCCTCTGAGGTGTTTTGCTTGAGCAAAGCCGGGCTTATCCTGCACCAGACTCCATGCATGCTTTCACTTCTCAACTCAGACTTGAATCGTTTTGTTTCCTGGTGACATCGATGGATTTCTGATACGAATTCCCACCGGTGTCCGACATTGGTTTTGTCTGGTGGAGCAGAATGTGTAGAGCACTGTTCCTGTCATGTGGCAGCACATGTCTCAGTGGACCCTGAACGGGCAGGAAACACAGTGGTTACATGTATGCCTACTGAGGGTTACCTCATACCATGGTTACACTTGCATTCAATGTTTCCATCCATGTTTTTTATCTTGATCACTATCTGACATTCATCAAGCTTCCTGGTTGCTGATGTGTTGATCCAGATCCACTTAGATAAGTTCGCCTGCATCCTTATCTAACACTAGTTTCAGGCATATTAAAAACAATCATAATGGTCATCACTACACAAATATCTATCTATATCCACACAGTTAAGATAACAGTGCTAGGCAAATATAATCTGGTTTCCTTAATTGTTTAGGTGAAGCCAGAGAACTATTACGTTTTGTCATATATTGATGTCACTATTTGGTGGCTTTTCCACTCTGCTGGCCATTCTTTTTCCCGCCCACAAATCCAGCTCCCCACTGGCACTGCTTCTGTAGCCCAACCACAGCTGTGCTTTGTAGGCATAATGGCTAATTTCCTCCCTGGCCTGGGGACTGTGGCTGATAGACTGAGGTTTATTTTGGAAGCTATGTGACGGGTTGCATCATGTGTTCTTAAAATGTACCAAGCAATGTGGGGTTGAGGGCACGACAGACTTTAACACGTGCATATACAGGCACGACAGTGACATGCATATATATACTATAGAAAACCTCAGTGAGTAAACTGTTGTTTACACAGTAAAAGTGGTATTTTAAGAAGCTTACAAATAAGACGATACTCATGAAGCAAGGAATGGTTTTCCTCCAGCTTTGTGCACCCTGCTAGTAAAAGTTGGTTCATGTGATTCTGGCACAATAGGATTAGGAAATTACAACTGTGACCAAACCAGTAGCCAAGCAAAAAAGTATTTTGTTAACTGTTTTTAAATGTGTTGGAATGTTTTATTTAATTACCTAAAACTGCATGACATCAAGTGCAAATGTTTGTCCTTTGAAAATCTCTGAAGGTGTCAGCTAATTGAATGTTGGACCAAACATTAGCTTTTGTTGTGATGCTGGAAGCTGAAAATCCAGTGACCTTTCACCTTAAATTACCTTGACCAACCACTCCAGCTTTAGTCAACTTTGGTCAATCTGACTCACTTGTAGGGGGAGGAACTTCAGTTACTACAGATAGATTCATGTCTTGCTGCTCTTCTGCCTGCAGCTATGTTCTTACCGCTCCTCACAGAGGCACTGTCGGAGAGCAACATGGCTCATTATCATGCAAATCCACTAGCAACTGGGACGCACAAACACACAGGCACAATCACAGATGGCATCATTCTTTGTAGGTGGTGTTCTAACAGGAGAATAATTATGGTAATATATGTGTGGAACTCTGAATGTCATTGAAGACCTATTCCTAATAGTAAGCCAGTAAGGAAGCAGGAGATAGAAATAGAGTTGGTACCCTTCTACCAGAGTGAACCTTCAGTGTGGTGGCAAAGGCACACGAGGCCCTGATGTCATCCACGTATCGTGTGTCTTTTCACCATGTGGCTGTCTTCGTCACTTTTGTTTCTACACCCTCCTGCATGGCAGCAGAGCCTCTCTGTGATTGGTTGAAGGGATCAAAAGGATCAACCAATTAGGGATTGTGTTGCATAAAAGGGTTTGTACACGAGACAGGAAGCAGCGTTTCTTTGAAGCAAAGTGTCTGATTTATGTTATATGGCCTATGTGAAATGTGTATATATAGAAAATCATTGAAGACATTTATTTTACATTTTATGAACAGTCACCTGCAACATGGTATTAAAGCACAAGCTCTCAAAAGCCCTGTAAGATAGGATCCATACTGTCAGACATGTCACAAACGTATGTTATATAGGCCTATATCTTATTCAGGCCGATCTTATCAGCCTGGCTTTCAAAGCCACCTTCAGCTCACTGCTACCCTGTGGTGTTGACCGACTCTACAGTATATGAATGTGTGTCTAAAAAAAGCGTTTCTTTCTTTGTCCCAATACATCATGCCTGCTGATCATGTGGCCGAGCTGGCTTGACTTCTATTGATTCACACCATGTGGCCTTAAAGAACAGCTGGAAGTATGAAGGTTACTTGAGGTGCCGAATTCAAATATTTTCACGAAGATGGGACTGACTGGGATGATATTGGTATCAGTTGCTGTTCCCTGATGGCGGACCCACAGGAGCTTCTCAAGCACATATAGTTCTGTTTTTTTGCCACACATGCAAGAGTAACTGGAGATGTGTCTCTTTGGCTGCTTTAAATGTTCTTAAGGTTGTAGAGTCAGAGCCAAACTCGGTTTGGGTTGAGGAGCTTTATGTTTTTTATATATTTGTATGTGTGCGTGTGGTTTTACATTTCTGTTATGAGAACTAGTTTTGAGTTTCAAATTGTACAATGTTTGGGTAGTATAAGCTTAGAGGTAGGATTGGGATATCCTCATCGTAAATGTTGATACTGCTGATGGTTAAGGCTGGGATTTCAGGAGTCCCCTCACACATACAGTATAGCAGTTATGTGTTTGTGTGTTTAGGTAATGTTATCTGTTTTTTAAGGCACTATAATTTGATAAAAAATCAATACTAATGTTTTCTGAAAACGTTGTGTCTCCTCTAATTGGATCCTTCTATCTGTTGATGTTTCCATGACCTGGATATCTGAATGATCATTTTCACTAAGGTCACATAACCTCTGTTTTAATGAGTGGAGCCAGCCTCTTGACGTTGCCATGTAACTCAACCTTTTATGGCATGGACCAACACTGAATATATATTCCAATAGAGGCTAATTCGTTTGTGGAAAAAAAGATAATCTTCTTAATAAGCTAACCTGTTTATCAGAGTATATATTTGCGTGCTGGTCTATGATCATGGTCAACTAAACATTAAGTACACTTAATAATATTTTATGTTATGGCCCGAGATATTGACTGCCTTGTTTAAGTGTTGTGGTAATGTGTTGTAGATGTTGGCCATCTGCAAAGTCATTAGTTTGCTTTACTCAAACACATAAACACAGAGCTATAGAGTCATTTGGTATGGGGTTAAAAATACAAATAAAAAAACAAACAGGACCCTCACCAAACCCACCATTGATTTACATATCCGGGGTGTCAGAGGAAATGTAAAGATCTTCATGCTGTGTTCCCACCAGTCTTATCACAGCCTAGACGATCTGAGTCAGGGTCCTTTTCTGCCCTGCTGGTTCCCCAGATGCTTCTGCTAGATCTTACTGCAACAGATTCTATATCTGCCACTCCTGTTTATCAACCCACCTTCATATGTATTCCTCTCTAGCGACAGTCTATTTAAAATAAAGCTTGAATTTAAATATATTTTTATTCGGTCATTGTTTCTAACATTGTGCTCCATTATCGGAGACACTTTATTGATTGTCTGTTGTGTCTGGTTATGTTAGCTACTGCAAGTAAGACGTGCTTTGAATGTGTTTTCTTTCCTAATTGTTCACCAACACTTTCCTTTAATGTCTATTGAACTGGATTCATTTGTCTTGAGTCTTTTTCTAAAAGCCGTCATTTAGGTTTATTGTATATTAAGCTATATGAACAAGTAAAATAATTGGGGTTGAAACTATTTATTTGCACACTTTACATATGTGTTTGTGTTTTTTTTTAAATAATGTATCCTTCAATCTCTTTTGCTCTTTCTCCTGTTGTTCTCAGGGTCTAGATGAGGAGGCATTAGTGGACCATGGAAAGAGCAGCTTCAGTACTCACACAAACTACGAAAAGGAGGATTTGGACAGTAAGTTTGAAGCCACACCGACTGAAAATACCTTTATTGTGTTAGAAAGGGTAGGTTTCCAAGGCCAACACACATTTGTATTGAACAAATGCTTATTCATTCACTTGTTGCTGATTACTTTGAGAGCGACACACCAGGCTCTGCATAATTAAGACACTTTTGTGTTAGAACTCATTACAAGACGTCCGATTTCTCGCCAATACACATCACTAGCTGTATGTTACATCTTATAGTCAATGCTGTTCACAACAAACGTCTTTAGCACCGATAATATGTCCTTCAGGTGTTTGCTACTTGTCCCTCTGTCCCCCCCCGCCAGCACTCTGCTCTTTCTTTATGTCCGTCCACAGCATTATCTCCATTTATCCCTTCTCTATCCTTTTGTGACACCGGTGAAGCCCTCTGCTCTCTGTCCAGCCAGGCTGTTTATTTTCCATCTTCTTTCATCTCCCATGTCTTTTCCCTCTCTTCCTCCCTCTCCGTTCCTCTCCATCTGTTCAGCTCATGTGTCACTTGTGCCTTCCTGTGAGTGCTGCGTCTTGGTTTCATTCCCCCCAGGGTTCCCTCCCAAATCAAAGAGAGATGACTCATCTGTGAAAAATGAGTATTGGCAGAGTATGTAGGGTGAAAATAGGGCGTTTGCATTTCAGAACACAGTTCCTGTGTGGTAGTAAAAATAATGAGGAGAAGTAAATAAAACATTGGGGAGAACAGAGAGTGGTGAAAAAAGTTAAACATTGTACTCAAGTTGATTATCTAGAGCACTCCATTGAAAAGCAGAGTTCTCCGTCTTCGGTTTTAAATGTTAGTGTTTCTGTTCAGATGTAAATACTGACACTGTTATTGTAGGCTCAACATTTAAGTTTTACAATGAAGCCTTGGATTTAGAAATTGAGTTCAATCTATCTTATTGTTGCCTCGACCACACTGAAATGGTATTTGGTTTGCCATTGTCTTAGCTTTATTTGCTAACAGAGGTGGAAATCTGATGTGTGTGTGATGGGCAGGAAACTCCAAGGTCAACATGTTTTACGATAGAAATCTGGTCATCAGATTGTACAGAATACTGTAGATGGGACGTGTTGTAAACATTTAGAACTTTATTTCATTTAAATGATACATTCTATGTTAAAACAACATGGGTTTTACTTTATTTCCAATAAGATACAGTTGTATGTCCCTTTAACACCTGCTAATTAGTCAGTTTGAATCATCTATAATGAAAATGTAACTCAAATTGTGAACTGTATTTAAACTTCCCCGAACCTTTATTCATTTGTGCAAAAGAGTGTGTAAGAAAAAGATATCTAAAATGGTATTGCACTTGTCTTTTCCCTAGGCCACAGAGCGGTGTATGTAGGCGTCCATGTTCCTCTTGGAAGGGAGAACAAACGGAAACATCGTCATCGAGGACACAGACACCACCGAAAGAAGAAAGAGAGAGACTCTGATGAGGGGAAGGACGATGGCCAGGAATCCCCCACTGGTTGGAAACGCTTATCTTTAATGTCTTAATGCCCCCACACCACTCTTTTAGTTTGAATCCCTCTCTACATAGTTCCTATTACAAATGACTCGTCGACCTTGTCGTTAATGTCTTCTTTTAGAGCCTATAACAGCCTATCGTTTAAGGCAGTGGTTCTTAACTGGTCAGGCCTCGGGACCCCCTTTTTTCCTTTGTCAATAAATCGCAACCCGAAATTTTGAACCACTCAAATCTATTCAACAAAAAAAGGTGCTGTAATATGTATACGCTTTTCAGCATACGATATTAATTAAAGTGAAGTACAGTACATATATCCCTTATATCCCTTCACAGAACTAAAGCATGCTTTTTAAAAAAAGGTTTAATGAGATGATGAAATCAAAGCTGAACTGTATAACATAAAAAGGCCCACATGCTGAAAACCCAACCCCAGCAGGGGGGTCTGGGGGGATTCTCCCCCAGGAGATTTTTAGAAATACTAACAAACTATGCATTCTGGTACACTCTGAGAAGAAAATAAATAAATCTATTACTACCTGACATATTAATAATATTTGATGCCATTGTTTGTTTGTCATTTTGTTCTGACAGCTTGCTGCGAGAAGAGTAAGATAGTCTGGGAGATAGT
>NW_011369945.1:16948423-16950648 GCF_000735185.1 Notothenia coriiceps | reverse complement strand
TGATGGTCTCCGGTACTTCCAGTCCAACGCCGACTGCATGCACAGCGTTAGAAAATCGGGCCTTCAAAATAAAAGTTTGACTTTTAATTTGACTTTAAAAAAAATAATAATAATTCCAATTTTTTTTTTTTTGTTCTTCACTCACACATCCGCGACCCACTCGAAACGGGTCCGCGACCCACTTTTGGGTCGCGACCCACCATTTGAGAACCACTGGTCTAAAGAACAGGTTATTTGAGTTAAAGTGAATGTATAATAGGAAACCATAATTGAGAAGTTCATGACTATTGGGTAATGTGCTCTACCTTCCATCAAAATATGTTTTTGAAAGTGAATTCGATTTCAAATGTTATACAGTTTTCAAAACAGTACTAACGGAGCTCCAACAGGCAATGTTTCAAACCTCTAGGTGCTAGTTTTAAAAAACTGCTAAAATATATAATGTCCCTGAGACACTTCACCCCAAATTGCTCCTGAGGGGATTGCCCACAGTATTGAGTATGTAAGTCTAACAAGTGACATGTAATGTAATGCCCCCGAAAATCCTCCTCTAATGACTAGAGTCTAATCGGTTTGAAGTGATTTGTGACGCTATCTATCGCAAACTAATGTGACTCACATTTAGAGGAGCATTCAAGTATTTACATTGAAAAACTCATAAAAAGTTATTCTTGTTAAGTGTTAATAATATGTTTTTAACCCCCTGTTGACTGATTAACTACAGTTATAACAGTGTCTGACTGCTTATTCTGACAAGATGAATTATGTCAGCCTAATGGGAATGTGTTCCTTCCAAAAGAAATACATGAAAATACTTTGGCATCGTGCAGGAATAATTAAAAACGAAAATATGATTCCCCTTCCTGGAACTTTATCCAAGCATGACAGACTTGTTTCCGTAGTTTCCTTTCGTGGTGTTAACACCGAAGAAGAAAGAAACACCTGAGTGTCAGGTCATTCCTTTTGGTTATTATTCTTTAGGATGAATAAAAACACATAAGAATACAAAATGAGTTTGATTTCAAGCTAGCATGCTAACAGATGCTCTACTGCATGGAAGTGCTCACCAGATGCTCAATACAGCTCAAAGTGAGTGCAAAAAGAACATTTGAATCCCCAATTTTTTCGTACCGACATGAGCGTTGAAGGGTTTTCACTCCACTGCAACAACATGGCATGAAATGACCCCCTCCTCATTTAAAAAACGGTCTGAAATTATTTTCACATTCATGCTGCTATCCTTTTCATCAGATTTTTGACAAATACTTCCAAGTCTGTTAGCCTTCGTAATCTTGTTTGGCTTTATAATGTGTTAAAGAGGAGAAGCATAGTGTTTTTCTTTCTTTTTAATGAAACCTTTAACCCAAAAAACGATTGGAGCAGACTCACTGACAGCACTGATTTTGTGTTAGTTTGAAATATCCCGATTTAACAGCAACATGGTATGACTTAACGGGGAACAGGTGGACCTCCTTAAGCCGTAAGAGAATAGCAAAGCATAACAAGGCCCCTGTGGTTTCCTAAGTGTGCCCTCATTTACCATATATACCCGCACATATCAGGGTTATAATCATTAACAAGCAGTTCAGCAGGAGTTCAGTGTGCACAGAGAAGCTTGTGGAAGCCTGCTCTGAATGGGATATTTTGGTTTCCCCTCAAACCACAAGAGAGACGCTGACCAAATGTTATGGTTTACTTGTTTCACAGAACTCAATGGGAACTATTTGCTTTCACTGCACAGACAAATCAAATGGGATTGAGTTGCAAATAATGGCTTATTTCTCAGCGGCTTCTCTTGTGGGTAAAGCCCGGTGCTGAAAACTGCAAACGATTTAACATGCATGACACTTATTGGAGTTTTAAGAAAGAAATCGGTGCTCCTGCAGGCGCCATCGTCCCGTTCTGCCCCCAAATACAGATTCAAGCTTCTATCAAATATCAGCGGGGGATGTTAAGTGGCTCTGCGGCCTCACCTCGGTGCAGAAACGTGATCATGCCGGCTTAAGCGCGGCTGGGGAAAAAACGTCTACCACTTTTGCGAAAGTAACCATTAGACTTTTGAAAACATCAAATCTAAATGTGCTTCTCTGACATCAAAACCTTTGAGGGCCACAAACAAACTCAAGAATTTAACAGCTGGGTCAGTCCTAAAGATTGACACCACATTTTTTCAGAAATTGCACCTAAACAAACAGTTGAGACACCCAGCTTTAGACGGCCTTAAC
>NW_011369945.1:16938104-16948403 GCF_000735185.1 Notothenia coriiceps | reverse complement strand
CCCCCGTGCAACGATTACCCCTTTAAGGATTGGCTATTCCTGAAATATGGGCCTGTGACTAATGCCAGAATTTAGCAAGAAATCAGCTCCAGTTTCACCTGCCTTTATTGACTCTAATGCATGATGCAGATACCTTCAGCTATGATGAATGAGCTTGGGGATACTGTCAGCTTTCANCCCCTCCCCCCCTTCCTCCTCCTCCTCTTTCAATGTTCCTTTTGTGCAGGTGATAATGAAAAGTGTCAGAGAAGCATGCAACAGGCCCATTTCACTAAGAATAAGCTGTCATGTCAATAATGATGTTGAATGGGAACACTTAAGATGTTTTATTCCTTGTTGTTTTACGGGGCGAGGTGGCCTCGGAGAAGTTTTTCTTATTATTATTTAAGTCATCAATAAACTGCAATATTGTATCTTATTTTGAGCATGTGCCAGCCTGCTCTGACATTTTGCTACAGGGGGGAATTGAGCACAAAGCCACGAAAGAGAGAGAGGGGTTTATCGTACTTTACTGCACAAACAAGGCATCAATCAGGCTCTGAATGAGGATTGCAGTGATGTTATGAATTTGCGAAACGCTTTTATTCGACAGTGACAGATATTGTGCCAATGAATTAGTGCAGATTGCTCGATAAATCAACCACTCAAATGTTTCAGACTTTCCATACCCGGCTGGTTTTACTTTGAAAGGACCTGAGTCAACATTTCCATGCTCGCACCTGCAGAGTGAAAACAACATAATTTATTTCTTATAACTAAATTGTGGGAGGGAGGTTGTAATTCTTTAATTATGAGTATTTATATATATCAATGAACCACAAAATAAACAATACAAAGTAGCAACAATTTCAAATGTAAATACATCTTGGGTTTAATTTAGCGTGCGTTTGTATTGGCAGATAGAGCTGCAAAGAAAGAAGAAGTGGCATGTGAGGGTTTTTTTCCTCAAGTAATGCAAAACTATTTTTTATAAATGGTACAAATATGTGACAAAACAAAACACATCTGAAGGGCTTCACCACTGTGGGATGCTAGTACTTAGTTTAGTTACTGCTCAGTGACTTTTGGATATCTAAGAGTATTATTGTAGAACTGACCAGAAAACAAACAGACTTTTATTCATCCCTAAGGAAAATTCTGGGTTTAAATCTGGTGTTATTTATATTACATGTACACACATATACACACTGAAAAGCTGAAACGTTGACTTTAATAAATGTATTACAGTATATCAACATAATTCACATAACTTATGTTAGTTGAAAGCAATAATATTTAAGTTAAACCTGATAATTTATGTTTAAACTTAATATTATTGCTTTCAACTAACCTAATACAGTTATCTGTTGAAATAATATATTGAATTAAAGTCAGCGTTTGTTCAGTGCAATAATTAGAGATTTTTGCCGGGATAAACAATTTGATATTAAGTTATTTTTTTATATTTTTCAAATTACTTTCTTTTATATAAATGTCTTTGTCTGTAGTCACACAGTTAGCTTTTCAAATGTAATGTTTCAAAGTTTTCTTTTTGTGGATACTGTTGAGTTTCTGGGGATGGATTTAAGTTTTTATCCAATCTTTCGTATGTGCTTCCATTGTATTATCATTAATCTCTAACCCTGCAGTAAATGTGACTCAATGAGCAGAGCCCACGACACATATATTCCTGAAAAGCTTGAATGCATATTTACACAACACACAGACAGCATTCGACCGCAACAGCCACCTCTGCCACTTGTTTGATGTCAAATAGGAATTTCCGATTAAAGGAACGCTACCCTTTCCAAGTGTTGTACAAGTGAAACCCGCACTATGGGGATTTTATTGAATGAATAAACAAGTGTATATATTATTTAAACAAAAAAAGAAGAAGAAAAAATACAGGGAGTATTGCGGCATCAGAGAGAAGAAACACTTGCCAAGAAAAAGTTGATCACAGATACTGTAGACTTTATTAACTATAACATTCATTTACAGTGTGTTGGGTTTTGATGCAGGAGTTATTAAAGCAGCAGACATCAGAGAAATTATGTCAAATGTATTTAGCGAGAGAGAGAAAGATAACATCTTGGCAGTTGCAAACCCAACCGACTGTCTGATGTGAAACACAACAACATCCAGAGACAACAGCAAGAAGTCACGCTCTTGAACCCAGAAGGCAAATAGGATCAGGTGTTATTTTGAAAGAGATGCAAATCGAGTAAAAGTGATACTTGTTGAAAGAGCTTTGGAAGCAGAATGATTCTTTGATCAGCAGAGCAGAAAATAAAGCCCTCTTCTTCTGCATGTCTTCATGTTTTTACGTGTTAATCTTCTGTGAAGTGTAAAATAAACTTCAGTCTAAAGTCTTATTATGCATGAAGGGTGTGTATCTGCCAAAAAAGTGTGTTGTGTACCCCCCGATTAACCTCCCTCTGTTTCGAGTCTGTCAGCGGCCTCCTCTGCTCAGAAACAGTTAAGAATCAGCAGTGGCGTTTAATGACACTGGATCCCCCTTTATTGGTGATGTTAAGTACCAATATGAAGTCGGGAGCCCCGTAATAACCCCCTGGGGATGGAAGCACTTTGGTGAATGGGGGGAGATCATAAACTCCTGAGTATTGAAGTGCTCCAACAGCTGCACCACTCTCTTGACAAATGCTCCTCTGAGCAGCCATTTGTCATTATTCAGTCATTTTAAAACACAACAATCCAACATGGACAATTTGAAGAGGATGCTCATTCTCAAGTTCATATTTGTATTTTGTGCCTCACATGTTTCCATGCTTTAATGTGCAATAAGGTCTTTATTTTTCTCATACTTCCTGTGCTGCAGCAAGTCTTTTCACCCTCTGTCTGAAACCAGAGCCCAGTCTGCTCTGATTGGTTAGCTGGACGGCTCTGTTGTGATTGGTCAACCGCTTATTGGTCCCGATGTGTCATTAATGCAGTAAATGAAGGGGAGAGGTTTTCCATTCCCCAACTCCTGAGTTTCAACCACTCCAACTCCTCCAACCTGCATCTTAGTCATTACGAAGGCTGACAGACTTGGAACTGTCACTCCTGCCCCTGCCTGTATTGTCCTCTTTTGAATGCCTTGCATTTAAACGTAAACCCCCCTTCGCCCTGAAAATACTTCTGATCTACTGGCCACCCAAACCCAATTCAGCTTTCATCCCAGAGATACAAGACCTTCTCACTACACTATGCACAACCTCTGCCAATATTATCATACTTGGAGATATTAATATTCACGTCGACTCCCCCTCCTGCCACTCTGCCACTGAGTCTCTACTACTTCTGGACTGCCTCAATCTCACACAACATGTTGATGTCCCAACACACACCAAGGGCCACACGCTCGACCTGGTCAGCCTATCATGAACACCAGAAGGCCTACGCACAGTCCCTCAGAGATGCACGGTCCCAGTACTACTCCTCCATCATCAATAACAGTACTGGAAACTCCAAGCAACTCTTCCCCACCATAAACCACCTCCTCAAACCCCAAAGTCCTCTACACTCCAACTCCACTGAGAAGCAGTATGGCAACTTCGCCTTCTTCTTCAAAAACAGAGCTGACACCATCCGCTCCCTCCTCTCTAGCCCCTCTGCACCTCCAGTTCCAACTGCCAACCCACAGCCTGGGACAACCCAGCCTCTCCGCTGTTTCACGGACATCTCTCAGAGAGAGGTTGAGGGCATCGTTAGGAGGATGAAGCCTTTCACCTGTGTCCTGGACCCGCTTGCGTCAGCTCTGGTGAAATCCTACATCTGTACCATGAGCCCCATGATCACTAAGATCATAAACCTCTCTCTCCAGGCTGGCCATGTCCCCTCTGCCCTAAAAACTGCTGTCATCAAAACTCATCTCAAAAAACCCTCCCTTGACCCGGGAGTCCTGGCCAACTACAGACCCATTTCCAACCTTCCTTTTCTATCCAAGGTGCTGGAAAAACTAGTTGCTGCTCAGCTCCAGGACCATCTAAACTCCAACAACTTATTCGAGAAGTTCCAGTCTGGTTTCCGCTCAGGCCACAGCACAGAAACTGCCCTGGTCAGGGTCACCAACAACCTGCTGATGACGGCTGATGCTGGCTCTCCCTCTCTCCTCATCCTCCTCGATCTCGCTGCAGTTTTCGACACCGTCGATCACGGCATCCTCCTCCATCATCTCCACTCCATGATCGGACTCTCTGACTCTCCCCTTGACTGGTTCAGATCATAACTCACCTGGAGAACAGAGTACGTCTCCTTGGGTGAGGCAGAGTCGGGTACCCATGATGTCACCTGTGGTGTACCTCAAGGATCAGCTATCGGCCCCACCCTTGTCACACTCTATGCTCCCCCTTGGCTCTATCATCAGCCGACATGGAGTATCATTCCATTGTTACGCTGATGACACCCAACTGTACCTCAGGATCAAGCCATTATAGTTGGCACCCCACACCAGGTTCGGTCATCCACCATCACCACCATCACCTTCTCCGGCCAGGACATTACCCTCTCCTCAATAGTCACCAACCTGGGTGTGAAAATGGAAGCCCATCTGACCTTTGAGGCTCACATTAAACAGCTGTGCAAGAACTCCTTTTATCACCTCAGGAATATCGCCAAACTCCGCCCCACACTCACTCTGTCTGACGCCGAAAAGCTAGTCCACGCCTTTGTCTCCTCCAGGCTGGACTACTGCAATGCACTTCTCATCGGGATCCCTAACAAAGCATCCAGAGTACATTCAGAACAGCGCTGCCAGGATCCTGATGAGGGTGCGCAAATATGATCATATCACCCCAGGGTTTCCCACACATAGACTATACTTGGGCGGGCCGCCCAGCTATATTAATGCCCGCCCAAGTATATTTCGCAACGCTTTTTTTTTCTGTATCCGTCCGCGAGCGACGCCATCTGCGACCGATTAACTGATGGACAATTATCCCTCGCTCTACGCATCCTGTGCCTGTTCGCTCTGCGATTGATTAACTAGGGGACAATAATCCCCACCTGTTTGCTCTGCGATCGATTAACTAGTGGATGATCCCTCGCTCCACATCTGCTGTTCGCGCTGCCATCGCGTGGAGGGAAACGGAGAAGACTGCGTTAACTCAGAAGAAGCGGACATTAAGGTAAAGCAACTAATTTTCTCCTTATTGTGTTGTTGTTTTCTGACTTTGGTAGGAGCTTCAAATTATTTGGAAGAAAGTGGCAACTATAGTGGCGCGTTTCCACTGCAGCGGGTAGCTCGCTTTAAGCGTGCCGAGCCGTGCGGGGCCCGTTTTTGGTTGCGTTTCCACTTGGCCTAGTACCGGCTAGCGGGTCCTAATTCACAGTTTTTCTGGCCCCATAAAATCGTGGTTCTAGGGCCAGGAACAACCAGGCTGAGTCGGGCTGAGTATGCTAAACTAGAGAGAGAATCGCTGGCAAGGGGGCTACAACTACAACAAGATGAACATATTTGACCGTGATTTAATTGTAATACACGTTTCAAAATGATGCCGAAGTAACAACATAGTTTCTGAACAGATATGAAGAGCTGTGAGCTCCTGAGTGTTAAGAGCTAACGGCTGTGTTGTTTTTCTGGGGCGCTCATTGAAGATGACGTCACGGCTCCGCCTACACTGCGTTACTATAGTAACTACCCCAGTTCCTAAACTGTAATGGAAGCGCAGCATTAAAGTGAGCTGGGCCTAATAAGGCCTAACCAAACCGAGCGAGGCCTGCAGTGAAAATGCGCCATTATGGGTGTATTTAACGAAGCCAGGCCAACTTTGCTGCGTGCAAGTTACGTGTGCTAAATTAAATATAAAAAAAATTATAATTTGTTTTCTCTTCGGGCTATGCCAGTTAGAAGGACACAGATAAGCTTTAGCTAAGGTTAGATTGTTAATTTCCCCTGCATTTACTCCTCAGATATGAGTATNTAGGGGCTAAATAAGATTTGATGTAGCCCCGGGTCCACAGCAGGGGTTAGGGGAGACCGTCTCACACACACACACCACACACACACACACACCACACACACACACACACACCACAACACACACACACACACACACACACCTTGGGGCTGGCCACCGTCCACTTTATGCTACTAATGTGATTAAACAGCATCTTTTTTTCGCCATAAGGCGTACAGTGGGCTTTTCACACTGTGAATACACATACCCCCTTCCTGTCAACGGATCTCACACTACTTGGGATTACACCTACTGGGATATCACACCTCGAACCAAGGGAGGCGGACTTAGCTCATTTCCATAATTGGGGGAGTGTCTGTCACTTTTTATGCCATACTAATGAGACAAATGCATGAAAAAAAAAAAAATTTAATAACTACTGCAGACAGTCAGCACTTGGCTAGCAAGTCAGGGCCGTAGAAGAGGTAGAAATGCGAGCTATCTTTGATCATTAAGTTATGTATGGGTCAAGAACCTGACCCGCTGCAGGCTCATTCTATGATTAAATTGAACGTCAGAGTTCCGGAGGAGACATGAGAGAAGCACATAAAGGACAGTGAGAAGGAGTTGGGGTTAAAGTTGAACTGCATTTGGCTCACTGGAGAAGGATTTCAGAAGCGAGTAGCCATCTGTTTTCGTTACTAAGTGTTTCTAAGTGGGATTGTGAATTAATTGCCCTTCATCTGCGTGAAAGAAAAGCCAATGATCCCCGTAAAAAGCTGAACCATCCTATATGTGGTGGCAGAGAGGTATCTCTGTCTCCCTGTTCTAATATGTGTCTCCTTCAGAAATGGTTGACTGTAAAAGGCAGGATGGAAAGATTCACTCAATTGAAAGTACTGTTGTTTGAAAGAGATGTGAACGTCTACATTATGTCTAATGGAACCCGACAATGGAACAAGACCGCTAGCTGCACATTATTCGTATTACACAGCTACTTTTAAATAATTTGATGAAACAAGGTTCTATTTTTTATAAATGTTTATGTTTGGCGTGCGCGCGCGTGGCATAGTTCCCTCTGTAGCAGGTGAGGCCACGCCTGGTTGAAAGCCGCGGCGCAGCAGGACGGGGGCAGGCCGCGGGCACTGATAACAAGGTTTTCTGGTTAAGGTGTGCGAGTCGGTGCAAAAAGTCTCTCTGGTTCGCCTTAGTGGGGGTCACTTCATGACTGTTGATTTACTTGTCGTACAGCCTCGTGGTAGATGCCTGGTCTCTGCGCAGTTTCTTGTTCTTTTCTCTCTTTTTTTTTTACTGGGGAAACGCTATAAAGCAATCAAGTATTGATTAAGCCTTTAAAAAAGATATATATTATTCTTTTCTCATAACTTTAAAAAAAGAAAAAACAGGCATCAGGGCTCAGTCTGTAGGGACTTGTCTTGGAACAAATGGTTGCCAGTTCACGTCCTGATCGGACCAACAAAAAATGGAGTGAGCTGAAAGGTGCAATTTCACTCCTAGGCCACTGCCGAATGTGCCTTGAGCATGGGCACCTAACCTCGAAACTGCTCCCTTGCCTGTGTAATGTGGGTAAACACACAGATTGGGGAAATAGATTTCCTTTAAGGGATTAATAAGTATGTCTTCTTCTTTTCTATTGAAATAAAGAAAAAAGAACATAAGGCTGCATAACTTGCAAAATCGACCTGTCCGATGCTAATATATCATTAGGAGCTCTGCTGCCCCAAGCGTATTTGCCCAACCTTTGTCCCATGGCTTGGTCAAAACTAAAAGGTTATGTGGAAGATAACATGTCATGTTGTGATTGTTAAGATAAAAGTTTATAGGTCCCAAGTCCACTACTTTAAAAGCTTTAGTGATGTTGACTTTCTACCGCGTGACCAATACTGGAAAACAGAACATTTAAGTCCTAAGCGATTAAATTGAATTGTCAACAGGGCGGCTGTGGCTCAGTGGATAGAGTGCTGACTTCGAATCAGGAGGTAACAAGTTGAGTCCCACTGCATCAGCATGTTGTGTGTCCCTGGCAAGACACTTCACCCCAAAATGCTCCTGTGGGGATTGTCCACAGTGGTGAATGTAAGTTGCTTTGGATAAAGGTGTCTAACTAATGTCTAATGGGAAGTAGTTATCATGTTTCAAGCCTCATGAAGTACATGAAGGCGTGCTATACAAATGTTTCAGAAAGTCTTATTATTTTTGCAAACCACCAAAGTAACTTAAAATAGATGGCTAGTGAGGATGTTGTATAAAGAGCGAAAACTGCTTTCATGTGAACTGATCCGTCCCGTCTGAAACCCAAAAAGTTTTTGTGAACTTCACTTTAACTTTAGATAGTTAGTCATTTCAACTCAAATCACCATCATTCCTTAATCAACCAATAGTCAATAAACATTATAGACCGGATGATCGGCTTCAAATAATATTGTTCAATTAAAAGCATATAAGGGGATATATATGTCCTGTAAGTCTGCGGAGACAAGTGACAGGCCGCAGGGCTAACACTTATGTATTTCCTCATCTTGTTAGTGTTTAATTTCTTAGCAGCACCCACTCACAACTTTGCTTTTACGGGATTATAAGAACGTTTTAGACATTAGTGTAGGCGACGAGTATTAGCGGGAGGAAGGTTTCGCGAGCATTGACTGATGTAGTGACGTGGGTACGGATTAAGGGGGGTTAGGCTGGTGCGTACCTTCTTCCAGAAGCAGACCTGCTCCTGTTTGGGAAACACATTAACCAGTGGAGAAAATACATTAACTTCGTGGATGACAAGAGGAACAGGCAACAGCACATTCCACACTTGGTAGAACAGATGATGAGAATAACAGGTTCTCATTTGTCAGGTAAAACTATTGTGGATGTCAGGGCGCGGAGCTGAAATATTCATGAAAACGTGTCGCTCTTTGAAAGGATGGTCAGGTACTTTGGTAAAGTTCAGTATAAGTCAAGCAGTTATCTGATGATTAGAGACTTGTCATGCACACAATGCACAAAACCTTTTGTTGTCACTACTAATACAATTTATAAACATTCTCATGGAGTGAAATGTACATACACGAAAGGATTCAGCAAATAAAGAGGTGAAGTTGTAAAGTTACCGGCAATCATCACAGAACTGGGTACGATTGATCGCCCCTGTACGCAGGGCGAGGGAATGTTAATATATGGGAATGCTCGTTTTACCCAGACGGAGGTAGGCAGAGCAGAGAGAGCCAGGGAAAGCTCGCATGAAAACGCATGTGGATGGTAACTTTAGGGTCTGATCAGGAATTCCACAGGACGATTGAGGATCTTTAGGAGTACAGGGATTAAGTGTGATGCCAAAGGGGGCGCACAGCAGTGGGGTAAACCAGACTACGAGCTGGCACCGCCTGTCACTTCAGTGTGTTGGGCTTGCGAGCTGCATAAAACAGCGGTGCAGATTAACACCACAGAATTGCTGTTAAATGGTAAGACTCTAGTATGTACGTATTGGGCGCGAGGCTCGGAGGTGTGTCGAGTAATCCCCGAAGCTTTTGTGACGCATGCAGTGTTTCCCACACAATGTTATACTTGTGCGCGCGCAGGGTTATTATAAGGCTGCCAAGTATATTTTTGGACCTTGTTAAAAAAAAAATTATCCGCCCGGAGCGACGCATCTGCGATCGATTAACTAATGGACAATGATCCCTCGCTCTACACCTCCTGTGCCTGTTCGCTCTGCGATTGATTAACTAGGGGATAATAATCCCCACCTGTTCGCTCTGCAATCGATTAAATAGTGGATGATCCCTCGCTCCACACCTCCTGTTCGTGCTGCCATCGCGTGGAGGGAAACGAGAAACGGAGAAGACTACGTTAACTTAGAAGACGCGGACACTAAGGTAAAGCAACTCATTTTCTCCTTATTGTGTTGTTTTCTGACTTTGGTAGGAGCTTCGAATTATTTGGAAGAAAGTGGCAACTAAGGGTGTATTTAACGTAGCCAGGCCAACTTTGCTGCGTGCAAGTTACGTGTGCTAAATTAAATATAAAAAAAATTATAATTTGTTTTCTCTTCGGGCTATGCCAGTTAGAAGGACACAGATAAGCTTTAGCTAAGGTTAGACTGTTAATTTCCCCTGCATTTACTCCTCAGATATGAGTATTCAAAAATATTTTAAGAGAATACGGCGTGAGGATGAGGAGGAGAGAGGAGGAGAGACCACAGGTAATTTAGCCAATTTTAGCATTTGGCTTGCAATGGCAATAATAAATGCATACTTCTCAATAATTACATGTGTCGGTTCATTTGACCTGAAATTATACAAGTGCAGTCAACAGTGAGTTGCAATGCAGAGACCAAACTAGATTCAAGCTTGTTTTCAATTCTAGCCGGTGGTCAGTGAAGCTGCTGGCACAAATAGTCAGAGTACTGAGG
>NW_011369945.1:16937751-16938078 GCF_000735185.1 Notothenia coriiceps | reverse complement strand
TAATAGCAAGGAGAACTCTACCATTTAAATGCAGTAATACCAATGCATTATTTTCAGATTGCAAGCATCGCAACTCAGGATGGAACCCTGAGTTGGCTCTACCTCACCCAGCATGGTATGAATGGCATTTGCAAGGTCATATTTGTAATAAAACTTAGTTTTTGTAAGAATTAACACGTTTTTCTTTTTAAAAGGAATGTTTTGCCGAATGTGCAGGCAACACAAGCCTCCAATAAAGAAAGGCCCCTTAAAACGGGCTTTCATAGAAGTTGGTGATCTTGTTTTTCCGCAGGATTATAATCGAGCGCCACATTCCTCAGGAGCCTC
>NW_011369945.1:16928415-16937706 GCF_000735185.1 Notothenia coriiceps | reverse complement strand
GTGTCTTGTTGTGCTAATTAGTGTACAGGTATTTAGGCTCTGTTTTCCCTGTCTGTGTGGAGGCTGGTAGTGTGTGTGAGATCGTTGTGGTTGCAGGATGTGAGAAAGGAGAACAGCAGGATTGAGGCTGTGAACTTTGTGCACATTATTTTAATAAATGTCCACGTCGGGTTATATATTTGGACGTTCTGCCTCTGCCTCCTTGCCTGGTCTGGGCCGCTCAACGGTCAGTCTCACAATCTTTAATTCTATTTCTTTCCTTGTAAATGCAGCTCTTGCTTGTGCGGCTTCAGCTTTAGCGTGGGCTTTAGTGGCTGCCATACCTGCTCTTGACACATTTGATGACTTGGATGAAACAGACTGGTTCTCTGGCACTTCACCCTCCATGTTTGTGACGTGGTTACTCTTACTGTGGTGAGTATGTCTGCTCTACCTGCCGTGGATTTCTGCAGCTGTCGTGCTGGCCTCATTGCCGTGGGTGACAACGCAGGAGGAATCCAGCATCCGGGAGATAGCACTTGCTTAGAGGTCTTCCTTTTCACTTTACTGGCCTCGCCGAAATCTCCTTCTCGGTTAACCAGCGAGACAAACGCTCTCACAAAGTAAAACTCAGGACCACGAGGTGATGTTTTGAAGCTTTACTAAGCAAGCAGTGTGATACTGAAGGAATACAGAAACAAGAGCAATTGTAAATATCAACTACATGACATAATTGGGGCGGTTTTGGCGTAGTGGTTAGAGCGTTGATCATCAGATCACGGGGCGTTGGTGAACTCCAGTTCGAAAACCCGCCTCGGCCGCCACCGCGTCAGGCCGCTGTGTCCTTGGGCAAGACACTTTACCCGCATTTGATCCTGTGGGTAATGTCCGCAGTAATGACTCTTACATGTGTAATGTGTAATTGTAAAGCGCTTTGAGCACCTGTAAAAGCGTTATTATTATTATTATTATAATAATTACGTATACATACATATCCAAAACGGCATGAAATTAGGTCAGTGCCAAAGTACAGATGCAATGTTTAGGCTATATTGCATATACAGCAACTACAAAATGTCAGCTGGGATCAAAGATCACAATAATGCACTCAAGGTAAAGATATATAATGTAGAAACATAAAAACGTACAGGAAATGCCTTCTCAAGGGCTATGAATGATGGATGGCACAGGATGAACAGATGTCACCTTAGCTGGAGCACACATGCTATTCTGAAATGTCTCAGGCTAACTTCCTGTCACATGGGAACTAAAAATAACTGCTTCATGCGGTACGGGAAGTCACCAGAAGGAGTCACTATAACACACAAAATAATTGGCTGTGCCAGAACAGTAACTACACTTCTAAAAGGGGAAAATTAATAATCTTTTTTCTCAAAGTAATGATAAACCTTTGAGTTGGATGTAGAAAAGTCAGAATCAATATAGATGTTTTTTATTTTAAAGAAAATTCAGATTGAACATAGTAAAAAACTGTAAATTATAGTGTCCGACCTGACAAAAAAATATGTTTTACTTATAGAGAAAACCACCCTTGAATGATGGGATGGTAGACTAAAAGCTTTAGGAATCCAAAGTACAACATATAATAAGTACCCTGTATCAAGATTGATGCAAAACAAGTGACATTTGACCTTTTTAGAGAGGTTTATAAAAAAAAAAAACACTTCTGGGGTCATTTGGTTGGATTTTCCATATCTATGGTCCCCCTTGGTCGATTTTGCTGATTGACATCTCTTGTTAACCGCTAGAGCCAATGGAATCGAGGGAAGGTTCCACATACACACACAGGTTACGAAATAAGGAGTGAGAGTGACGCGTAGCTTGTGTTGTGACACACTCTGGTGGCTACCATTAGCAGCTAATTTTTATTCTCCGATTTTTGCATACAAATTGAATTATGGATTATCAATACTTTTTTCAAAGTGGCAGACACATTGGATTAACCTATGAATTAACCTTCAGCGGCGTTTTTTCTCGTTTTAATGCCATTGAACACAACTTTTGATCAGAATAACAGCTAAGGTGAGCATATCTCCGTGTTTTGCTACCTAAAGCTACATCGTGTGTTGTCTGTATTTGCTTCCCCTGTCACAAGTTCTGATCGCTCAGTGATGATCCTTATATTTCTATAATCTGTGGACTCTCAGGACGTTATCTAAACTTGTTTGTGCAGATCCAATAAGTATATCGACCGGTATAGCTAGAGTTCTGTGCTAACAGCCTTAATATTTTTTCGCTTGTGGCTAATTCAGAGGCTCAGCGTTAGCTTTGTGGGTTTTTTTGCAACAAAAAAAAGAAAAAGATCAGTTAGCTGAGTTTCTTCCCGTTACATGGATATGAAACATTCATAGTTTATTAAATATTAAGAAGCCCTCAGCCGCTGTTTCCTGCAGATGATGTGTTTTTCCACCCGGGGGCGGGTCGATGGGGTTCAACAGGTTATGGGAGAGGCAGTCATTTTAAGTATAGGTGGAAGAAGTATTCAGCTACAGTTAGATGTATGGTGTCAAAATACTTAGTGACAAGCTAAAGTATTGAATGAAAAACCTCACTTTAAAAATGAACAAATAAAGTAAAAAAGTGTCATAATATACATAAAGTACAAAAAGTTTACATTGTGCCGAATGGCAGATTTTGTATCATATGACATCGTTGGATTGTACTATTTTATGATCTGCTGCTGGCATGATTAACGTTTGAGTTGTCCAATACATGTAACGCAGTAAAATGAACCCTATATCTCTCTGCAATAGTGGAATAAACGTACAGTATAAAGCAGAACAGATTGGTACAGTACTTGAATCAAAGCTTTTTGGTGTTATCTTTAAAGACCTCCCTTAACTCCACTGCAGAATGATTTTACAGTGAGGACATACAATCTTAAAGGGGACGTGTTATGCAAAATGCACTTTTTGATGTCTTTCATACATAAATATGTGTCCCCGGTGTTTAGGGAGTCTCACAAAGTGTTAGAAAACAAAACCCTCTCTGTTTTCCTCCGTACCCAAATCTCTAAAAACGGGGGTACAACGGAGCTGATCCAGATTTGCGTCCGATATGACATAATATCGGCAATGCGGACCCACGGCCCTATCAGAAAGTTGCTGTATCAGAAAAAATGCCTGATGTGTTTTGGAAGTAATATGGTCTTTGTTTACATTAGCAAGCATCGCTAACACTCAGGGCTAACCTGTACCGGAGAAAGTATTTGTAAAAAAGCAGGAAATAAAAAAACGAACTCACCTTGTGGTAAACCCACAATAGAAAAAGCATTTGAGCTCCATACTGTTTCAGAAATAATCCTTGAAGTGGTTTGGAACATGATGGCATTTAATCACAGCAGTGTTTAGCTGTAGCCTATCCGACGGTAGAATTCTGAGCAGGCATTAGCTCCCCTCCTCTTTCTTTTTTTTTCAAGCTAAGGACCCAAAATCATCGTTTCTCTAACAGGGCTGGAATAGAGGGATATGAGGGATGTCTAAAATGCATGATTTTATGTATTTGTATATATCTGATGAAAACGCCCCATATTATTTATCACTTGGTTTTGGATTTTTCTTAATTGCCTTTCAGGGCTTCCGAACAGTTTTGCATTTTTCAAGCACCATATGGGTGGCCATATGGAGAGTGAGGCTGTTCAGATCTACACATGGCACAGCCTCCCAGAACCAGAGGAGAGCGAGACAGGCTCCACACATCAATACAGTGTTCGTCTTTCACGTGTAGAAATACCAAACCATCAGTCACACAGCAGGCAGCACGGGCGAGTCCATGGACACATCCTCCCTGAACACGTGTGCAAAATGTGTGCCATTTTTCTCTCATTCACACCTTGGATTGAATCATATTTAGCAGACTCCTTTGTATTTTATCCTTCCTTTTTTATTTTTACTTAGTTGCTGTTCTGACTCACGATCACTTTGTTATGATGGTAAAGACAAGGCTAAACTGGTTGAAAAGTGAATATATGGTTATATAATTTTTCATCTTTATTTTTTGTGATTTAGTAATTACAGGACAGGTAAAGACAAAAATACACAAGAAAAAACTCAAAACTAAATTCCAATGGGGACCAAAGCAAACTAAATAATATAAAAAATCATTGATAACAAACATAATAAAATAAATAATAAATAATAATGATACAGAAGAAGAACATGTATATTAGGCCTTGACACACAGATGAGATTTGTTAGTAGACCATATGAATGGTGGTTTTGTTCTTTTCGTGTGATTTGTTTTTTCATTAAATCCATCAAATCAATATACGTATGTAGGGGATTGGATTTCCAGTTTATCTGAAACTGTATATAAATTGTATTTCAATACATTTTACATAAAAATGATGCCTTTTGATCCCTTGGCTTTTTCCATTTTTTTCCAGGCATTATTTGAAGATGACATCTTTGTTTGGGGTGTCATGCTATGAGTTGCATCAACAGATAATCTTTTTCTCCGTGAACCTGCTGAACTGAAGAAAGTCAGAACTTAAGTCCTCTTTGTGCTACTGTACTCTCTACTACGGGCATGCAGGTATTTGGATTACATAATATAACGATAGTCATAAACCACCACCAAGGCAGATATGATTGAGGTGAAGAGAAGAATGGTTGACTGTGACTAGTGCTGATAACACGCCCAAACAAAAGACCCTGCACTGATAGAGGCGATAGCAAAAGATGCGGCAATATTTTGGGTGGGTACAATGTTTTAATTTACACGCTTACGTGTCTAGAAATGTGTTAACATTTTGATGGACGACCACGATCTTTATCTGACTTGCAAACTATCCAAACGCCATCATCCTATCAATTTTAGCATGAACGATAAACTAGCTCGTTGATTTGCAGATGGGAAAATTCCCCCCGGTCAGGGTCTTTGCTTTGATCACGACCTCAGCAAGATGGCTCCTCAGATCTCAGATGTACACCACCAACACCTGCGTCCATGTTGTTTGGCTATGCTCCATTGGCTGTCTATCAACACCAGCGCTGATAGACTGCAAGGTCTGCCTGCAAAATAAATGACCAAATTACCTGTGGGAAAAAAACAAGGAGACCAGGAGAAACCGGTGAGAAAATGTAACTTTAGTGTGAGAATAAGGAGAGACCTGTGAATGAGATGTAATTGATAATATATCTAGGTCATCATAACTCTCTGAAACTGAAAATAACGAAGGTTTAAGGGAAGATATGCATCTAAAATTCTACAAACACATTGTTACTTTATCAACGATTAATTATTTTAGTTCACATTTAAATATAACTGATGCATTTAAGGACTCTGCTCTGATTGGTCCGTGTTTCCAAGACTTCTGTATCTGCATTCTTGGTCTCTCTTTTCCTTTTAGCCTGGCAATTAATGTAATGTTATTAAAGCTGCAATTTTTACCTATGGGTTGTAAAGTTGTGTCACATTACAAATCATGGAATCGCTACTTGTGGGTCCATAACGTGATGCAATTTGAAAAGCTTTTTTCCATAGCAAAATACATATTGTATTTTTGTACTTCCCAGGACTAACACTTCAATAGTCCTCATTTAAATGAATCGAGAATTATTTTTGTGTGCTCCTTGTATGGTCATTATTCCAATAATCGGGAATCTGGGAGGCAGGGTTAAAGGAAACTCTAGTGCATGCTCTATAAGCCCATGGATGCAGATGATAGTCAAAATATCCAGGTTTTTTTTGCCAAGGAGACCAGGAACTAGCAACTTTGGACTTATAAGAGACAGCCCGTCTCCAATGTAGTATCCAGTTCTCTTTACACATCCATGCTTTCTGAAGACCGGCTGTGTGCATATCTCCATTATTTTAGGGTTCTGGTGTTTTCATAGTGTTTATGTATCACAAATACATAGAAAACTCTCTAACTAATTTAAATTATGAAGTGCTCCCAAAAAGGGGTGCGCGAAAAAAAAAAAAAAAAACAACAACGTGTGAGTTTTAACAACATGTTTATTTATTATCATTTTGCACAAAGATGGCACTGTTTGTCAGAGCACTTCATCCTTCTGGGTTTCATGAAGAACAGCTCCAACGCCTGAGTGTATGGGAACGCCTCTGGTGCTGGTCCATTAACTGCTATCCGCAGACATGCAGCCAGGTGCTTCCCTTTCAGTCGGTTTCTCAGGTCAGTTTTCACCTGTAAAACAGACAGTTTGTTTTAAATGAACTATACAGAAATGACATGCAAAACACTTACCCTGTTCATCGTTGAGAAATCCCTCTCGCAGTTTACACTGGAGACGGGGATGACCAGCCCCACTGAAGATAGAAGGCAGAGGTTTGGGTATATTTCTGCCCATTCGTCCTTCTCACTGGCCAGGAGGTGCATGATCTCAGCTTGTGTCTTGTCCTTCAGAGATTAGCCAAGGCAGGGCAAATGAGCATACAGTATAATTGAAACATTTACAGATGTCAAAAACAAGCAATTCTAACCGTCAAGACAGATGAGAGTTCATATTAATTCAGGTAATTTACCAACCTTAAATGCTCCTACGAGAACATGCTGCTTGTACGAGGTCCACTCTTGAATAACTGTGGCATCCTGCCCTGGGATGAATTTGTTGGTAAGGGTCTGCAACATTGAAATGTTGGTCACATCATTTGAGGTAACTGCCTTTGGACCCAGGACACTGAAGGCCCCCAGCAATTCAATATGCTGGAACCTCCTCTTAATGTTCCTCTCCAGGCTGCAGATGTAAGGTTTGAGGACCTGGAATGATATATTATACATTTTTCAGTTCAAGGAAAAAAAAATATTGAAATTAAAAGTAAGAAGGGATGTATTTACATCTGTGACAAATCTGGCCCACATCTCTTCCCGGGGGCGCTCCAGAATTCCGTGTCCCCTCCTGATCCTCTCCTCCTCTCCGGCAATGCTAAAGGCCCCAAGTCCACCTGGGTTGTCCAGGTCTTGGTGTAGGCGAGCAAGGAACGTTCCGGGGAGTGGGGTCTCACCTGCCTCCAGAATTCTCCCCAGAGTAACAAGTGTGACTGGCACCTAAATGTGGAAAAATACAACAATATAATAGGATGGATAATGCAAATAACTGGGAGCATCAAATGCATTTCTTTGTAATCTACCTGCTCCTTTATGTGAAGAAAGTTCACATCAGCTCTCTGAAACACCTTGGACACCATTGCTATGTGGGGCAGCACATCTGCCTGAAGGTAGAGGGCAGCCACAAAGCGGTATGTGGCACAGAAGGTGTATAGACCTTTGGCCACTGCGCACTTCCTTCTGCTCGCTTCTTCTGCCAGAGCAGCCAGCACAGCTGGAAGGTTCCTCTGGAGGTTTTGAACGGCTAGGTCCTGCGATAGCCACCTTGTATCTTTCACCTCCTAACAACAAGTAGAAACACTGGTAAGTAAATAAATAATATGACACCACAATAGTATTATGAAAATTGGTGAAAACACACCTTAACTTTCAAGTTGTTCAGACCAAGAGTGGTAGTGGCAGATCTCAGTGTGGCTGACCTATTTGCACTATTTCTGAAGAATAGGTGCAGTTCCTGCAGGTGGTTCCTGAAGTTTGCCATATACCTGACAGCATTTGAGGCATCTTTGCATGCCAGTGCTAGTCTGTGAGCAGCACACGCTACAGAAACCAGCTTTGGAAAACTGTCTGTGAGCTGCTTTGCCACTCCATTCAGACGGCCTAGGTTTAAGAATCACAATCCATTAGATTTAACAATAAACTCCATACCCGTCATCACCGCTGCACCGTCTGTCCCGAGTCCGTAGAGCCTGTCTACCCGGAGCTCCTTCTTCTGTAGTACACTCTTGATGGCAGCAACCACGCTGTCAGCTTTCCCATCTTCCAGAGTTACCAGGTCAAGGAAGTGGTTGAAAACACAACCCTCTTTATCCAGGTGTCTAAAATAAAATGGTTTTCACATATATTAATAAATATTAAGTTTAACTAGGCCTACATCTTTATTTAAATGCGCATCATTCCTTTAAAAAAATACCCCACCTAACATGTAAATCCAGCTGGCGGCTTACAGATACATCTGTCGTTTCATCAACCTCTAGGCTGATTGCTTGAGATGACCTTATCTCTTGCAAAATAGGCAACTCTACTATCTGTGCAAGGATCTCCAGCATTTCATCCACTATTCTGTGTGATTGGTAATTGTTTCTTTGATCCACCCGAGAAAAAAAGGAGATCATTTAACATTTAACTGGTTAAAGTTCTTAGTTTCACAAGCATCAATTTGTACTATAGGTTTACCTTCAGCTTTTCAAAGTAATCACAACCCAAAAGCTGAGCTAAACTTAACAGCTTAGGGTAGTTGGTGTGGTGAGCCATCTCATTCTTTACTAGTACGTAAAAGCATTTGAATCCACCTATGACGGCCTCATGCTCCATAATAACTGTGGGCTCAAAAGCCTGCATCACTGAGTAGCCTAGACCAAGGGCAAAGACATAATTCACTATATGAGCCAAACTTGGTTGATAGATTGCAGAAATGAGCTATACATAAAAAAAATGATATACCTGATGCAAGTGAGACCTAATGCTTTACACCAGGGGTCGGCAACCTTTTTGATATGAAGTGCAATNGCGCTCTCTTTTACTGCATATAGCTGTCCACTAGCACTTGTGTCTGTGTGTGCTACCAACACAAAATTCCAAACAGCGCACCGAAGAGTACGTTAGTCAGCACACAGACACAAGTGCTAGTGGACAGCTATATGCAGTAAAAGAGAGCGCGAGAGTTAAAGAGGAGAGCCCCATGTTACATGTATATTCCCATCCCCAAGCATCAGGCGATGAGTTAAAGGAAAAATCTCCAGCATCAGAGTATCACATACTATCCAGCTACTGTTGGGGCAGAACTTCTGCTCCGCGCCGTTCCGATATGAGCGGGTTCTCAAAAGAAGGAAAAATTCAAAGCAGCCAGGAGAAGGGTTAAACAATAATCAGTTTTAATGGTAAAACATACAATACATCACCCAATCTCCTATAAACGAAGCACTCTGCAGAGTACTCCTGGCTCAGGTTCTACCACCGTGTGATATACGTACCACGACAGCCAGTCAGAAACAAGAGCGCCGATCAGGTGGGGAGGAGTTTTGTCGCTTGCTCTTCCCTAGCTATTTATTTATTGGCGAGTTCACTTCTGAGCGAGCTAGCCAGTGAGTTGGCAGTGTTCCGTTGGTCGGTTTCACTTCTGGGCGGGACCCCAGGCAGTGAGTCAGCAGTTTGTTGATTCCATCTGTTTCTTCTTACAGTGTGTGTAATATGATGTCCCCATTGTGTAGGCAATGTCTTCAGCA
>NW_011369945.1:16923157-16928375 GCF_000735185.1 Notothenia coriiceps | reverse complement strand
AATGGGGGGAAAGAAAAAGTGCTTCAAACACGTGGTGTCTTCCGGGTTTCGTGCGGGTTGCTGGGGTCGAAATTAGAGGGAGTTGAAAGTGCGGTGTTTTGTTTTTTTGTGCTAAACTCTCGATGTCATTTGGTCCAGATAGACAAGTATTTTGCTATAGGTAGGAGTAACGGTGGACAGAGGAAAACGTCTGGCCAGTCTTCGGTTTTTGTATCTTCTGGGTCTATTTGTTACGGGGGTATATAGTGTTTGGGGGTGGGTGAATTTTTACTATCTCCTAGTCTCTTTACGGAGACCCTTTCGTCCCTTCTCAAAGGATTTTGTCGTAAAAGTAGACAAGCTCACAACAGCGGTAGGTGATTCGTACACCGTTCTTTGACCCCCCCCCCCCCCCCCCCCCCAATCGGTCGCTATTTACGAGTCTTTTACAGTGTCACTGTCCCGGTAGTCGACGGGAGTAGGTCGCGGGGGAGTCACCATGAGGTTCGGTAGAGGAGGAGGACAGTGTCGTACGCCCGCACCTCCTTCTCAGAGGGCTGGGATTGCTAGTGTAGTTTTCGGTCTCTCCCATACACCTTTTCCAAAAATCACTCTTTAGTACGAGGTTTTAAGACGGAGCACTTCGCAAATGGGAATTGCCCTCGGCGCTACTCTCGTTCCTTCTACATCGGGTATGATCTGACTGTTCGTTATCCAGTAACGTGCCAGACTCAAAAAACTCTGTAAATCGTTCGACAGCCGTCAGTCAGAAAGAAGTTTGAATTTCTGCTGTTATTGCACCGCTGCAGCTCCTACTGTAGAAGGAGTCCATCTCACCCCCACATTCACCTTTCTGCTCTCTGCTTCCAGCGTGTGACGGCAAAAGCGTTCGGTGCGTCGCACCGGGCTTCGTTGTCTCCACTGCGGCTACTTGCGCCGATCGCTTAGTGGTGCGGCATGCGAACCCTCTTTGCAGCGGCTTACTCAGACTGAAACAACGAAAGTACCGTCTTTCTAGAATCCTATTTGGTGGAATTCCCTTTTATAGCTAGATCCCCTCATCATCCATTTTTCCTGTAGTCCCCACGGCAGCTTCTGCACAATGGGGTTGACACCTCTTGCAGTATCAAGGTATGAGAGTCCTGGAAGGTAGCCATCTAGTTTTGCAGCTTCTAGCTCTGTCAGCAGATCACCTAACTCACAAAGCTTTTGGCTGTCTTGAGCCGTCATTTTTGGAAAGTCCTCTGTTTTTGTAAAAAGGGCATTTTCAATAGCTTCTGGCGACCAATAGGTCTCCTCCAACCTCTCCCATATGAGGTCTAATCCAGCAGGCAGATTTCTTACATTTACTGACTTAATACGCCGTGCCTGCTCTGCTCAATCCCTCCCAAGCCATTTGATTAACAGATCCAACTTTTCTCCAGCTGTGAGATCTAAGCTTTTGATGGTGTTGAGGAACGATGATTTCCAAGCTAAATCATTCTTCGGCCGATCGTCGAACCTTGTAAGTCCGGATGACACGAGCTGGCTGCGTGCCAGATATTTGGCGAGATCAAGTGAGGTGTCACTGGAGTGACGTGTTGTAGAGGGCATGTTGTCGTTACGATGACTGGAGTAGTGTGGGAAGTTGATGTGACTTGGGGGATGATGCTGCAATTGGGTCTAAGGGTTAGGAATATATTGTCTCTTTATGTCAGGGGGAACATCTTCTGGGTAGTGAGGGAGGCAGAAAGTTTGATATAGTGTATTTCTGGTATATTCATTTTAATGTCACCTTATATAGAATGTGTGTTAAACTTGTGATTTCTGCCTTGAGTAACTGCCTTGACTTCTGCCTAGCAGATACCAAGAAGAGGCCCCTGGCGTCTCTCTGTTAATTATCAATAGTCCTTGCAATTAACAGGGGGATTCCCAGAGACATTTTCCTTAGATATAATGCAGTTAAATTCTTGTTAGTTAATGATGCACATCCTGCAGGCCTTGAGAATTGAGTCACACAGTTAAACGAGAACATAGTCCTTTGTTCTCATTTTTAAATGTATTCATTCCAGATACCTGACTTTTAGGTGAGAAGAAGGTCAGGGAAGACCTTAGGGCATGGGAACAGTTAACTTCTGTTGGTTGACTGATTATGTGGCCGTCATGGGACGATGGCGTTTGGATATTTACAAGTATGGCTTTCAGAGGGGAAAACATGTGACAGTTGTGTGATAAGATACATGATAGGATGTGTGTGTGTGTTGAAGATGTTTAGGGGGAATGAGTATGTGCGTTCTGTCAAAGAGTCCTCTGTCATGACTCCAAATCATTGATTGGGGGATCTGCCTGAGGGCAGAGGGACAGAAACANGACACCTCATGAACACCATCACACTCACTAATGCATAGACTAGTCTTGAGACTGTGTTATCAACATGTCAATGTATTATAAACATTTTTATGTGACTTTGAACTCAAAGTCACATAAAAATGTTTATAATACATTGACATGTTGATAACACAGTCTCAAGACTAGTCTATGCATTAGTGAGTGTGATGGTGTTCATGAGGTGTCGCTCCGCGATGCGTCGCTCAAGGATGGATGAATACAATTATTACAGTATACCCACTACAAAAAAGTAGACTACACCACTGGCTAAGACGCAAGGAAGGGACGCGAGTGAGGGAAAGGAGGAGGTGAAATATTCATGAGATGAGCCTTATTATCCCTATCCCTCCGAGCCATTCGACTTGTGACAGTTACGTCTCCTTTGGTCAATTTATTGTCTACTTTGGGTAGTTAGACATGGAAAATGCATGGACCTCATGAGGATCGAAACCCAAGACTCCTGCTCACCCAAGCAGTGTTGTATCCCACAGAGCTAATTCATTTGTGAATTTATGTTTTAGGTTGTTTGGTAGATTATGTCACAATGAAAATGTAAGAAAGGAAATAGAACAATTTATTGTGCAGTGCATCCAATAAAACTATCCTCCAAATAAAGAGGATAGAACCAAGAATCTCCAGTCTTCAAGGCAGCGTTTTATACCAGTGAGCCAACCTGGGATCTGGGCCAATTCTTTTTCGTTTGGTAATCTAATTTTGCACTTTGGGTGTTAAACTTTCAAAAATCTATGCACCTGTAACCCAGGTTAAAAACCTTCAAACCTAGCAGGCTCCCGTAGCTCAGTATAAATGGCAGCCTGGTCACTTCCGTTTCCTTTGCTGGTCGCTTGTGATGCTAGTGCTACGTTGATGCTACATGCTACACACAGGGATTCCTCCACGATTCCTAAACAGATTAACGTTTTGTTAACAATTGCTGCAATCAGCGGTGAGTCTTGTATTGGTAGAATGTATGTAAAATGTTTAATGTTAGTGGTTAGCATGCTAATAGTATTGCTAATAGAAATATCTTATGCATGGGTCTTCACTGATCCCAATTGCTTTAAGTGTAACCTTGTGGGCTTTTGGCTATCAGCCCTGAAGTATTGTTTTGCTGATTAATGTTTTGTATAGAAATGGATATAGAAATGTTGTAGAACCAGAGATGTATTTATTTTATTTAAGAGATTTATTCAACCAGAAATGTATTTATTTTATTTAAGAGATTTATTTTTATTTAAATGTTAAAGGGGAAGATACTAATTATTCCTTGTGACCTTTTACAGGTCAGGTTTTTTGTTTGGATATTTTTTTTTTGCCAGGTGCTTGCCGCACCTGATGCCCTTTCATGGACCTTGATGGCGAGCTAAGATTCTAAACCTATCCTCCCTGCCACATGGTGAAGTAGGATTACACGGAAATTAATGAACTTAGCCCCGGAAGCTTTTCTTTTGTTGTCTTTTGCCTTTACTGGGCACCTGAAAATAATCATGTGAATTTGAATGAACTTGTTGATATCTTGAATACAACTATTTTGTGGCGCATACCTGGTTTCAGTTTGTATTTTTCACACACATTGAGCTCCATAGTCGTTCCTAGTTCTTCTGAATATCACTCATTTAATTACAGCTAATACACTTGCTACACACCTCATGGGGATCGAACTCAAAACCTCAGCTCACCTGAGCAGCGTTCTAGCAACACTTCTCTATGCTTTTTTCACACCATTTTGGATGTTTTACCTGAAAACCAGGGCCAATAAAGAGGATTGAACCTTCAGGCTTCAAGGCAGTGTTTTATCCCAGTGAGCCATTTGACCTGGGCCAGAATGTTTTCGTTTGGTAAACTAATTCTACACTTTGGGTGTTACATTTCAAATAAATATCTGAACCTCCTGGGGTTCGAACCTTAAACCTCAGTTCTTCTGAACAATAGTGTATCTCACTGAGCCATTTGATCTGAGACTCTGTTGTGGTGTTTGGTAGACTTTCTGATACAAAGAATATCTCAAAAGGTCATAGTCTATCTGAAAAGCATTAATAGTATAGTATGTCATACAATTGAGGCACGAACACATTGAAACATTTTCTTTGCTTATTTGAGTATCATTTAAAATATTTCACCTGAAAAACCAGTGCCAATAAAGAGGATTGAACACACAAGCTCCAGTCTTCAAGACAGTGTTTGATCCCTGTGAGCCATTTGACCTGAGTGTCATCCACTTCGTTTGGTAAACTTATATCTACATTTTGGGTATTGAACATAAGAAAACCTCAAGTTTATCCTAAAGCTGTGCCTAGAATAGCTATTAGCTACCATGGACATATGTAAACTGCTCTTCTTTAACCTCAAGGTTTCAAATCACTGCTCCTTCTAAGAATCAAACTCACAACCTCTGGTCCTGTGATACGTCTCATATCACTCTGAGCTAAATGACCTGAGCAGTCTGTCAGTTTTCTGGTAGAGAGTTTCTCTTGGTGTGGGTTGTGAAACAAATCAGAAGAAAGTCATAGTATAGCACCACTACCAGATGTTAATGTAGAACTGTTCTCTCTGCTTATATGAATTCATTATTTCTGGCTGCTGGACCTTACCTCATCGCAAGTGATAAGCATTGAACCCTCAACCTCCAGTCTTCAAGGCAGTGTTTTATCCCTGTGAGCCACTTGTCCTGGGACATTTCTGTTTCGTTTGGTAAACAGTTCTTCAGAATAGTCTTGTATCACTCTATGCCAGGGGTCGGCAACAGGCGGACCGTGGTCCGGATCCGGACCCAGACGCCGACCTATACAGACCCGGACCTATAATCAATACATTAATAGGGGATTTCAATTTTGACGAGGCGATTCTATTTTAACCACCGCCGAGAAGGGGC
>NW_011369945.1:16922889-16923117 GCF_000735185.1 Notothenia coriiceps | reverse complement strand
AGAGAAACACAGAAGAAGAGATGAGAGCGTGATAGAGAGAAGCGGAGAGGAAAGTGAGTGAAGAGAATAATTAGCGATACAGGGAGAGAAGCGGAGTGGAGAGTGAACAGGCGTGTTAGTGGCAGACAGGGAGAGACAAATAATTCATTCATGTTCATCCTGCCCACTGGGAGCACAGAACCAGTGTGTCTCATTCAGAGACCGTGGTGCTCATTAAAAGTGCCAAAA
>NW_011369945.1:16908922-16922618 GCF_000735185.1 Notothenia coriiceps | reverse complement strand
AGGCTAAGCAATGAGCACCTGCATGTGCGTATGAGAATGGCCCTGACACCATTTCAGCCCAGATTTAAACTCCTGGCACGACAAACTCCAGCTCAATTATCGCACTGAATAAAACAAAGTGAGTGAGGGACTGCAATATAAGAGGGAAAGAAAGAAACTTTTAAACTTAATTTTTTTTAAATTTATTTTCTCTATTTTATTTTTAAATGCAGCCCGAGAGGAACATTACACATATCCACAGTATTTACTGTATATCTGTAGAGTTCAATGTTAATTGACAATAAATATTGTTGTTTTTGAATTGTTCTTTCTTTATTTGATTGGCAGTCAGTTGTTGATTACATGCAGACGTTGATAAAGCTACAGGCTACTTCAATACATATCACACTAATTCATAAAGCAAGTTAGACATTTTGATGTTCCGGACCTTTGCATGGGGAGATTTTCTCTAACTGGACCTCGTTGAATTTTAGTTGAATACCCCTGCCCTATACCATGAGATCTGAGTAGAGTTTGTGTCACAACCTCTGCATGTTTGACTCATTTATTAAGGGTGTTGGACTTTAAAACCGAATACTCAACATCAGCTCTACTGAGCTCCCTCATAAGTCCATGATCGATATGACATCTCAAAGAAACGTCTAAATATAATAACCTTTCAAAGTAATTGTCTTTATGGTCGACCCAAGACAGGAATTTAACACACAACCTCAGCTCTACAGACCACACATCTTCCACTCTGAGCTATATGGCTGAACACACTTCACAGTTGTTTGGGACACATTTGTACTTCTACTGTGGGGAAATGGACTTATAAAGTTACTGCACCTAATAAGAATAACAATCACCTCTTAAACTTTATTGCACGACATTTTATTTCCAAATGCAGGTTTTTAGGGCTTGTTAACATAGCATGACATTAAAGTCAAGGATTATGTGTCCGCGGGGGGCGTTATAAACTTTGAGTCTAACAGAATCAAAAGCTCCACACAGTGAGAAAAGATCCATCCCATCTCCACACATTTCACAGTGTAATATCATTGATTCAGCAAGGGTCACACGGTGGTGAGAGTATTAGATTATAGTACACATTGTTCATGACTGTAATGCATTATACGGCAATCTAAAATGACTACTGTATGTAAACAACCATAAAAACTATAATACACTATGGGAAAAAGCCATTATTAAATGCTTTATAATGTGGAATGATTGAATTCTGATTGTGCAGTGTCATGCCTAAAATAACAAGTTGATAAAACCTAACTTTTAATATAAGACACTTAATAGATGCTTATAATGCACTAACATTAAGTAAGATTGTTTATGGTTGTTATTTGTTATTATGTACACCATCATCCTAAGGACTCATGGAGGCATACATTAAGTTAAATGACATAACGTGATATAAATATAAAGTGATAAAAACCATAGTCTTGAGATTATTCTCAACTTCACTTTATTCAAACCATGGAAAGCAGCGTCAGTGTCAACATTTGTTCAGTTAGTCAGACCTTTCTTTATCTTTCACTTGCTGTCTGTGTATTGTATTATTATTATAAAATAACTTGGGGCTTGTGTGGTTCCTAGGCAAATGTATAACGCTTATATTCTACATTCCCTTTCATCTACAAGTCACTATGGTGAGAGATTAAAATGAGAATGTGTTGGCTTGAGAAAGAGAATACCTTAACAGAATACATTTTTTGAAATATCTCAAGGAATTTCTAGCTTGGTGGTCTTAAAAATGCAGTCTGAAAAATTCAGTTTGAACACTGGCCATCACTGGTCATGATCACTTTATTAGTCCTAATCTAGAGATGAATGCACACTTACAATTTGTAAAAAGTCCAGAAGAATACGTAATGTCAGATGAAGTGTGCATTCAAACTGGTGTATAATACTCAGGCTATAAGTGTAGAAGTGTTGGGGCCACAGACTAGTTTCCCTTGGCTTTTCTCTTCTTTCCTGAAAAGAAAAAAAATGATATTATTATTTCACCAAATGCTGGTTAGTTATTGAACATTGAGCATATTCAATTCAAACAGCTGTCTATCATTGGAAAAGTATTTATTGTGTACAAGTGCTGCTAGGTTTCATCAAAGTTATTAGAAAACACATTTTGAGGACTGTACATGGCTTATAAAACCTACTTTTCCTAAAGACTTTTCATCTACGCTGACTATGATATTTTAAGTAAAATGTCTTGATGGCTTCAGTGACATCTGGCATTCATCACTGTCAGTATGATATGATTTATGCCATCAAATCAACTAAACAAAAGTCATTATTATTAGCCTCAGCAATACTTTACTGTTTCCTGTTAATGAACACATTTTGCAAGATGACACGCCAAATTAAGATGACGACCAGGTCAAACGTTTACCTGTAGAATCACTTTACAAATATGTTACTAATGCAACGACCTTCAATCACCCAAATACAATGTTTTTCATTATGACGGTGAGTGCCAGTCTTACCTTTGGTTTTCGTCTTGGTTTTTCCAGAGCAGGGTTTAGAGACAGAGATAGTCTGTTCACACTGTGAATCATACAGAGCCTTCTTCAATGTCCCCGTTCTGGTCCGCGAGCCAGAGCTTGGATTACACTCTCCCCAGCTGCCGAACCGATACTTACAGTCAGCTAGAAGGGAGAGAAGATTTGTGAACACAGAAATTAAGGCAGTACAAACAGACATTTCACATATTTAGAATATACATTTCATTCGTATTGCTCATTAAACAGATCTCACCGTTGCGCATATATACAACAGCTGATCTCAAAGTACAACCTGACCTGTATAGCACTACATGGGTCTGCACTGATTCATGATTAATTATTATTTAATAACCTCCGGAATTCACAGAAAATATGTTTTATTTTGCTGTTGATCATGCCAATTTGGATTGACCATGTCTTACACTGATTTTCCTTCAAGGTATAATTCTGTTTTGTTGAAAAATGCAAGAAGGCATGATAGCATTGCAGCAATGGTAGCTTTGTTTATGCTCTATTTTTTTACACATCCCTCCATATTTACAAAGTGTAACCTGCACAGAATATCATAAAACGCGTATATAATTGTTAAAGGTGGGGTAGGTAATTTTGGAGAAACCAGCTCGAGTGCGCTAGAATTTGAAAATACACAGCCGGAAAAAATCTGCCACTTCCTCACAGAGCCCCTCCTCCAACACACACGAACGCGCACGAACGCGCACGAACGCGCACATGACCAATGAGGGCACGAGATAAAATGGAAGGCTGACAGGCAGGTAGGCCATCCAGTTACTTTAGCCGGGCCGGCTGGCTCAGGTGATTGGTCGTGCTTTTTACAGCGCCACGGTTTCCACAGATGAAATTTTTTTATGTATTTATTGTCAGCGCATTTAATGTATTCATTGCTATCGGGATGTTAAGAGCATTCCATGGAATATAACAAAAAGTGTTTCTGAAATGAATGACATACCCTACCTTTAAGTTTAGTTTTCCACTAACAAGTCCTTACTTTTATTATCATAAGAAGGAGGCAACACAATTTGACCTTAAATTCTAATGCTGCAAATGGACACAGTCTAAATGTCCCTTAAGATTCATTTAACATCATATTGATCTGATGAGAACAGACAGCTTTAGATAAGTCAACTCTACATGAATAACAACAAAACAAATATTTAAAAAACTTTCTAAAGTATAGTACAGTACAGTAAAGTATAGCGTATGGTATGTTATGGTAATGTATGCTTTGGTATAGTATAATATTGTATAGTATATTATAGTATAGTATATTATAGGATAGTATAGTGGGGTTCAGAATCTCCATTGTGTGACCAGTCTCTGGATAAGGTGATTTGATGATTAGTTTTACTTCTATGGAACTTCTCCCAAAAATTGCGTCCGGTCCCTCCCATGCAGGATTTATTTTGCCTGAGGGCCAGGGACATTTTATTCAGAGAACCAAAAATCACTGCTACGTGTACCTTTATCCTTTACCCAAAGGTCTGACTAAATCTAGTCTTCTGCGTCGTACAGCAGCAAGCATGTGTGACCTGGACCTGTATGTGTCTGGAGAGAAAGCTTCTGAAGGAGCGGGTCAGAAGTTGACTGACCTCAACCAGGCCAATCAATGCTCCACCCCTGCAACACCCACATGTGACCCCTGTCAAAACGCTGCTGTGTAGCAACAGCAAAAAAATATGCATTGTCCGTGCATAGAATGTAGATGCAGGGATTATATAGTTTCATACTCAATGCTGACCATCCTGGATATCTGAGGCAAAATTATAACATATGGTCACACTGGTGTCCACATTGAAATCCTTGTGTCCAACTTACACAAAAAGTGAACTCTGAATTCCTTACTCAAAATGTTTAAAACATAAAACCTACCACCACCTATAGTACTAAGTTTTCATTTTCATTTCCTTGTAGTACTTTTCGTTGTGTCTTGTAAATTGTGTTGAGGCGCTTTCATGTGAAAATGTACTTTAAGTTAATCTTGACTTGAGCACAAGCCACTTTGCTTTAGGCAACCACTGATCCAGTTTGTTCCATCTGAAAAAACCCTGTACAGTACAAATTGTTGTGGGAAAAATAAGACATTAGCAGTGCAGGTCTCCTCCAATTAAAGGAGAAAATCAACCTCCATAGCAATGCAACACCCATGGTCATCCTCTGAGCTATCCGAGACACAAAGTATGTCATAAACATTTGAGGCTGAATCTTGAGAGTTGAATCATCCCAGACACAGTGTCAACACAAACTGTATGATTATAGCCAGACAGAGGTATGTGTTTATGAACGGGTACTGCTGCAATGTGTTGCATCATATGTTACAGGTGCTTGCAGGTACTGTTTCTGGACCAACATGCTGGGGATCATTCAGGTAATGAAGTGGTTTGTCTTAAAGGGGCCATATTCTGCTGATGATCAGGTTCATTTGAGTATCTAGTGTCTCTACTTTAAAGAGTCCTCTCCTGATGATGTTCAGGTGTATATCAGTATGTAGTGTCTCTACTTTAAAGAGTCCTCTCCTGCTGATGTTCAGGTGTATATCAGTATGTAGTGTCTCTACTTTAAAGAGTCCTCTCCTGCTGATGTTCAGGTGTATATCAGTATGTAGTGTCTCTACTTTAAAGAGTCCTCCCTTGCTGATGTTCAGTTGTGTATAGAACACGCTACCTACGTAAAATAGTTAATTTAACTAGCTAATTCTAGTTGCAGATTAATTTTCCCAGAAATAATCACCATTTAAACTTGTGTGTGCCTGTGTGTGTGTGTGTGTGTGTGTGTGTGTGTGTGTGTGTGTGTGTGTGTGTGTGTGTGTGTGTGTGTGTGTGTGTGTGTGTGTTTACCTCCAAACTCTTTTTTCCAGTTGCACGGTACCCTACATTTCATCTTCTTGTTCTGCTGTTCACATGACCCGTCCCTAAACCCTGCTCCACAGTCCCCGTTGCTAGGGACACAGTTGCCATAGCGCCAGTCAGTGCATTCTGACCCGGACTGCGAGGGTTTGTTTTTCTCTGAGGATGGAATAAAATGCATCACCAGTTATTACCTAAATGTGTAGCAGAGGTTGTATATTATTAGACATGTCTTTCTGTTGATTTCTATAAGGTGTTCTCTCTTTAACCGATAGAAAACATGCTATTCGCAGCTTGGAAAACATCCTGGTTAATGAGATGTGTGGCCATGTAGCAGCTGAGTGCATCACAGTGTAAGGGTTCTATGTCTGTCTACAAACATAATGTGCACTGAGACTTATGGAAATGTAAATGGGAACAGGTAAGATTGGGTGTTTGTACTTTTAAGTGCTAAAATCTTCACCATATCACTCTCTACGCTAGTTAGTTAGCTTATATGCTGAAAAAAACATGACAATACAAAACATTTCAGAAGATATTTATGCAAAACAATAAATAAATGTCTATGACATATCGTTGTAACTGTGACTCTTCAGTGTTAAAAACGATTTACTTATGTTAGTTCATTTTTTTATGCCATATGCAAAGGAGAATCAAAAGCAACTCATTTGTTTTTCTTTTACTTCAGCCATTAAACAACTGTTCATTGCATGTTCTCTTGATGAACAACAGCCAGGCTACCTCTTTTACCCTACCCTGATTCCAGCTTTTATGCCAAGCTATTGACTATGCTAGGCTAACCATATTGTGAAAATAATTCTGTACTTAACACACAGTCAAAGACAAGGCAAATACACATAGTATTTTCCAAAATGTTCTTTACTTTATTATTGATATCGCTGTCAGCTGCTATCCACACGGTCCTCATTCACATGTAAATGGTAAAAATATGACTTCATAACAAGTTTGGGATACTAGATTTTAAAAAAGGCAATTTTTAGATTTCAGAATCGTACCTTTTTTGTTTTTTCCCCCAGCAGCGCTGACAGAGACGACAGTGAGAAACAGCAGCAGCAGCAGAAGCGCAGCCCTCATCCTGTAAAAAAACACGCCGAGAGGAAAAATCAACATTAAAAGGTTCACCATTAAGTGTTGAACCCCACCCCGGGGTGAAATCATTATCTGCTCCTCGAACAAAATCACAGCTCATTCCAATCCGACAGGGGACTGCTGAACAACACATACATTATGTTATATATCCTTTCAGACATCCCATGTGCACCATCAGGTTTGCTTTAAACACTTTCACTTCTGCTTGTCTTTAGATATAGCAATAATAACATTCTACATGTTGTGTTACTTAGTGGACCCTACCTGACCCTAAATAAGATGTTTGTCCATTATCCAAGACACAGCTCATGTTGTTGCAATTAAGAAATAACCGTGCTGTGACATGTTCAAGGTATAAAGCTCTGTTTCAATGTATATAGCTCAATACCTTAATAAAAACACCTACACTTCCATGATATTTGCTATCATGTAAGGGATTTCTTTCTGTTTCAGCCTGCTTTTTGTTGACATTGAACTCCTTGTGTTGGCCGGGTAAGGGTTCAATGCACTGTATATTCTCTTACACCATGCTTTCCACCACCATCTTCCCACACCACATGCATATCATTCTGATCAAGACATGAGCCATAAACACAGTGATCATGAAAGCGGATCAAAGCTTAAGATCAGCCAATCACTAACAGTTGCTCCTGCATGTTGTTCCCTGCCGTAGTGTTCATTACTAGAAAGCTTTGTCTCGCTGCACACCAAAGTTCCAGACATGATTCTGAGTTTAGACATGAGATGAAAAGGCCAGCAGAAGATGTGTTTGACATTTTCTCTCTCCATGAAACTCTTTTATCTTCAGGCTTGCCAACAGACATCATTAACTATCTCCAGCTTTGGCTCAGCAGCCTGCAGGATCCGCTCACTCAAGCTACGGTGATCTGTACAGAAAACTATTCAAATGAGTGAGAAATCAATACAGCCTGACTTTCACATTGTGTGAAACTCATCATGGAGGGCTCCAGATAAAGATGAATAACTGTTGCTTTTACTGTTGAGCGTTAACCCTCAAGTTCTAAATGTAGGGGATAATGTGCAATGAGACGGTCACTAAAGAAAAAATAACCCCCGGCAGGGTGATATTAGATATATTATATATCCACTAACAAGTCCTTAAACACTGCAGAGCTCAAACTGTTTGTTTATTCCTGTCTGTCTTCTTCTGTTGTTCCTGTTAGTGTTTAAATAATGTGTAATAAACGGTCATAATCTGTGTTTCACTGTGCTCAACATCCTCCAAAGTCAAATGAAATTCCTGTTCTGTGTTATTATTAGTCCAATAACGGCGTCGACCAATCAGAGGGTCAGGGGTTTAATCCCCACCTGCTGCGGTCAACATGTCCATGTCTCGCTGGCATGTACGGTATAAAATGGTCAGTTTAACAACATATACTATTTATATTCCGTTGAACAGGAAAATCTGTACATGCAGACACCTTCTAAAAGCAAATATACTTCATGTGACGTCAGACTAACACACTTTCTCTGTCTAAGTCACAGTGCAGGGGGAGCTGCCGCTGCGTGATGGAGGCGTGCGACGACGACGATGACAATTAGAGCCGCTCCCCTAAAAGCCCGTCCAGGGAGCGGGCGGAGCAGCAGCATCCCAGGAGGGAACCATTCCAAACTTTCCCAGGATCAATCCAAGCAGCAGCGGGGGGGATGAATACATTCATCTCATTCACAATAAAGACCTTGGTCGACCAGAGCCTCTTCTACGTTTGGTATTCTGTAAAAGATGTCGCTGATTACGATATGAAGATGAAAAATGTGATGAGACAGAATGAGGTGGAGGATTCACTTCTGAGTTTGGCTTTAAATTGCATTATTAAGACATTTTTGATTCACAGACTGGAACAAAGAAGGTCAGGGTGAAGGTCAGAGGTCAGTCATGTTGTTTCCAGTCAGAGTTTAAGGTGAGAGGTTAATGACTGTGCTCAGGATGCATCCCATAATAAGGCCCAACAGAGGGCCAGCTATACATGTTTCCATTAACAACATTAGATACGATGATAGGGTGCAGAGAATACGTTTTTTGCAATAAATATTATGCATTTATTAAATGAGTTTTTCTTTCTTTCTTCTCTCCGAGTCTGTAGCTTCATGATAAAAAACAATTTTTCTTTTTTTACTTTTTTGGAACCAATAGAACACTTTAACAGTTATATTATCTGCACTGGCAGACGATATGGGACCTGAGAGCTGCCAGCAGCGGGATGAACATTTGATACAGCTATTGTGCCATGACAATTATACAAACAGAGTTTAAAGTGCAGCAGAGACAGGGACAGAGGAGGGTGAGGGTCTGTCAGCTGGGCTCCTATAGTGTGTATAAGTACAGCTAGAGTACTGTGACGGCATTATATAAAACACTCTGGTGACAGTGAGAGTCACAGAGCAAATCACTGTAATAGATTCACGGTAAATGCACTCTGTAAGGGGTCTCTTACCATATCATTACACTCTTGGTTCCTGTCTGTGTGTGATATAAAGCAGCTGTATGTTTGTCACGACAATCCAACTCACAAGTCAGAGCCCAGAAAACAAGTGATATTTCTCTTATGAGTCAAATCGACTGTATTCATTTCTGAACCTGTACTTTCCTTCTGATAGAGAGTATAGCATGTGGCTGTGAAATAATCTACGTTACTGTTCTGCCGTTATTCTCCTTGTCTCTATGCCTGGCAGTTTGGCTAAAGCTACTTCCCCTCACAGTGGGAATAACAACCTTTTTTGAGACCAATTTAGCCTTCATTTGGATGGGGGAGATAGAGGGGCGTGTTAAGGGGCTGGGGGCCGGATTTCAAACCTGCGTCAGCAATATCATGGACTGTCAAGTCAAGTATGCTGTGTTTTGGCCCCTTCACATCGAATTAGCATTGAAAAGAAAGCCACAAAAGGTGCATTTAGGAATGATCAACTGCCAACACTGTGAAGCTCGATTCGTTAAATACGCATAAGTATTTGTCTTGGGGGAGGGACTTAAAGAAGTGTCCCTTGTTGCTAGTAGTTAGCTGGCTTGCTGCAGTGCATGTATGGTTCAATCATGATTAATACAAACAATATCTTGCATATTGGGTTCTTAGGTTCACAAATGCACTCCGACATGTTTGAATGTGAAACAACACCACACATCCCCCCCCTGGGACCAGGGAACAGAGGAGCAGACCAGAGACTCAGAGCAGACTCCAGTTCTGTGGGCATTGCTGTCTGGGACAGTGTTAGCATCATTATTGTGTGGTTCTGTAGCTCCTTTTCATTTGGTGGCATGGTGTGGGAGCGTGTGACAGAGCTAGTTTCACAAATCAGTCGCTGACGGTTTGCTGTGGCTGGGTCAGAAGCCTTCGCCTTGTTGTAACAACTAGATGACAAGAGAAAAAAGTTTCTGTGAACACTGTGCTGCTGTCGGTCTGCCAGCTACAGCAGAGTGCTCCATGAGTTATATGAACAACAGGAGGCAAGAGATAGAGTTAGGCAAGTGGTCATTATAAGTTATTATAAGTCAGTTTTTACATATATAGGCTACTGTAAAGAGAAAGAATGAACTAGATGTTCAATATGATTTATTACGTTCTGGTTGATTTTCCAGAGAAAACTCATTATCCAAAATCCAAATACCATTATTCTGATCAAGCAAACTTCAAACTTCATAAATAATGTGATTAAAATAATTCGCTAAATGGTTCGACAAAAGTACTTAAAACAAAGTGCCAGTAATGTCATCAACTATAGAAGAATGTGTCAATAAGGTTAATGCGGTCGGAAAACTGTGAAAACCGAGTGACTTTCCTCTCTGCTCTGATTATCTGTCAGCGCCTGGAGGTCCAGCTTCCATTAGACACAACAGGAAGACAAAAAAGTAGTCCTGAAACCACATGGTGTGTTTTTATGAACATGAAAGTAGACAAAGGCAATATCTCTTCAGGGTCATGATGGTAGGAGAGGTTATTTCCGGTGGAATGAGTGTGTCAGAGAAAGGAAGAACGGCAGTGTGCAGTGCATGGAGTCCTCCCCCATGACTGAGATTACATTGGCATATAACCGAAGGCCATTTAATACCCTTTTACTCTGTCATTTCATTCTGTAAATGAAACATACATTTACAAAGCTATCTCCACTGGAAGCCCTGTTCTCATTGAGGCCGCTCAATGTAAGAATAATGAGTCGCCCCATTCAGTGTTAAACAAGGCAAACCTTCTTATCTGCTCAGCCTTTCTATGGGTATTAACCTCGCATTAACGCGTGTATTGTGGGAAAATAGACTTGCAGTGTGAATAAATGCAGACTAGACTGGGTGAGACGTGGGAGAAAAATGTGTCTGATACGCTTGAGCCACTATTCAGAATCCTTTTGTGTTGAGTTATCTGGCTTAACTAACCCTAACAAACAAACCTCGGTAAGTCAACCAAGTCCGGCTACGATGGGATTCACATGAAAGGGACAGCAGGAAACAAACAAAGTCGCTGAGAGGCTGAGGCCGGGCCTGTTTCATATTGTGTGACACGCTACAAAAAAGTACTTGCTGAGATCAAAAACTCTGTTGCAAAATAATGTGGTTTAATGAAAACTGGGATGATCAACTTATTCTCCTTGGACATGTACATTGTTATTAATCAAAGCAATAATTCAACTTGCGGTCAACAAAAGGTACAACGACCCTGTCACCCTCTCTTCCACACACACCTCACACAGGCGAACAGGATTATAATGAGTGCCGCCCATATCCATGTGACCCAAGCTAACCAATCAATAGTGCTTAAATAAATATCTTATATTAAAACAAAACATAATACTATACATGTTTCACGGCTCCTACAGGCGGGGTTAGCAGCAAATCACAAACATGCCCAAGAGTACTGACAGCGGAGCGTGATTCAAAGTAAACTATAACATCAGATAAACATGAAGAAGATACACTTTATACTTTTATTACCTCAACATATAATCCAGGATCAAAGCAATTTAGTTAAAGCTGCAAAGGTCAGGAAGAACAGCACAAACAGAACTAAGACTGTGAATCTGTAATTAAAAGATTTGGGTTGGAGCCTAATAACCTAATAATCATGTGAAGCACGAGTGGATCTGACTTTAATTACATTTGAGTGCTTCACCAACTCAATGTGTTGTTTAATTGCGTTTTTCATGGAATAGACCATATTAATCATCCCCAAAAATGAATAGCTTATAAAAACTTGATTTAACGCAGTAATGAGTTTTATTTTAATAACTTTTTGGCCATTTGTTTTGCATCCTGCTCTCATTGGTGGAATCATTTCTACGTCCTTGTCTTTTCTGAATTAAAAGCATTTTTCAGATTTTTAGAGCAGTCAGCGCAGAGCTAGGGTTACAACCAATCACCTGTCATCTTCTGCAGAGCATGCATTTAGCAGACAGTGTTTTCTGACCATGGACTAAGAGTCAACGAAGCAAAACACACTCACCTTATTATAAAAGGCTGACAGTATATATTTCTGTTGCATGGTCACTTTTTTATCTAGAGCCAAGTGTGCTGGTGATAGACACATTCTGCTTTCCAGCGTGGGGTTGGTATTCTGAGCAAATTATTCCAAGTGAGGGAGGTTAGAGATAAGGGCTTGAGAGCTGGTGGGTGTGTGGGTGTGTGTGTGTGTGTGTGTGTGTGTGTGTGTGTGTGTGTGTGTGTTGACTCTGTAATTAGAGATTTTGGATGCAGTCAAGCGGAAATGACTTCTTTTCAGCCCCTGTTTGACCTATTAACTGAAGCAGGGAGACAGGACGAGACAGAGACAGAGACAGTTCACACACACACACACACAGACTTTCTGTTTTGCTGTCTGATGGGAAAATATGCTTCAGTTTTAATCAGCACAACTGTCTTCACTCATTACTGCGACTCAAAGCTTCAATCTGCACAGAGCTACTGTAGCACAATGCATCAGTGTGGACAATGACTGCAGTCCACAATGAGCTGGGAGTTATATAATGCACAGCGACAATAGACAATCTATCAATCTATTCAATGGTCGCAACACTACTCATGGAAATCAAATTCAGTCCACAGAGTACAAATATGTCCACTTTCTGGTTGAAACTGCCATTATGGATCCTGAAAATATCAGAAATGGACTCAATACATGGCATGTTTTGGTGTTGCTTTTTTGTTTTGTTTCTTTCCGTTAACGGTCAAGTGGGAGCTAAGTTTTTGTGTTTCTCTTATTTTCCTACAATACTGTTATGATTGGCTGACATCCCCCCCAATATTCAGATACGCTCAATATGTCCCCCCCAATATATAGCCTAACTGATATAATTTTTTTTAAATAAAATTGCTATTCTATGACTTTTTTATTTTGGCTATTTGTATACTTGAAAATCTTTATTTTCTGTTATTGTGAACTTCACCAAAATGATATATTCTTTTCATATGTAAATTGGTTCCGCCTTTGTTTGTTTATGCATATCTTTATTTTGTACCCGGTGGGTGTATTTAGCTGTCGCGCGTCCGAGTCCAGCTTCAGTTAGCGTTGATGCTCCAAGCAGGTCAGTCATGTTTTAATTTGCCCTCCATCAGTTCTGGTATCTTTTTCTAGTTAGCTCTAAAGTAATCTATATTATTTTCTTTCATAATGATAATGTAAATGAACCCTCTGGTTTAGCTTCTTTGTGTAAATAACTTGTGGTTCTGATGTTAAAACCGAACTTTTCAGGAATAGTAGCTAGGGGAGTGATTAGTCAAATATGCATAAAGAAAAAGTAAATCTGTTCACAGTTCTGTTTCATATGGGTGTTGAGAGATGTACCCATAGATTTAGTGCCTAACTTTGCACCAGATTGATGCATTTAACTTCAACATTTAAAAAAAAAAATCTTCCCAGGGGAGCATGCCCTCGGACCCCCCTACTGAGGTCTACCACCTGCCTATACACCCCCCGTCAAATTGTCCCACCGATATTGAGGACGCTTCCTACACCTATGCCTGAGACACAGTTTCGTGAATATTGTTGTTTTTATGAGGTTTAACAGGTTTTAAAGTGTCCCATGTGTTAGTGAATTTTTATATATTTTCCTTTAGAATAGCAGCAAATTAGTATTCAAATTTTGATTTAATTTTTGGTCCCCCCTAATGTTGACTCCATGGTTACGGCCTTGTTGTACACACATCAGTGGCGGGAGATGCCGTACAGAGGAAGGTACAGACATATCCTTGTTTTGTTACTTAAACTTGTGCAAAATAAAGAAGCA
>NW_011369945.1:16906316-16908882 GCF_000735185.1 Notothenia coriiceps | reverse complement strand
GGACCTGGGTACATTTTCTCTAACTGGACCTCGTTGCATTTTAGTTGAATACCCTGGCCTAACTGTATATAAACAAATTAAAATAAAATTGCTATTCTTATTACTTTTTTATTTTAGTCTATTTGTATACTTGAACATCTTTATTTTCTGTTATTGTGAACTTCACCAAAATGATATATATTCTTTTCATATGTAAATTGGTTCCGCCTTTGTTTGTTTATGCATATCTTTATTTTGTACCCGGTGGGTGTATTTAGCTGTCGCGCGTCCGAGTCCAGCTTCAGTCAGCGTTGATGCTCCAAGCAGGTCAGACATGTTTGCCCTTCATCAGTTCTGGTATCTTTTTCTAGTTAGCCCTAAACTAATCTATATTATTTTATTCCGTAATGGTAATGTTAATGAACCCTCTGGTTTAGCTTCTTTGTGTAAATAACTTGTGGTTCTGATGTTAAAACCGAACTTTTCAGGAATAGTAGCTAGGGGAGTGATTAGTCAAATATGCATAAAGAAAAAGTAAATCTGTTCACAGTTCTGTTTCATATGGGTGTTGAGAGATGTACCCATAGATTTAGTGCCTAACTTTGCACCAGATTGATGCATTTAACTTCAACATTTAAAAAAAAAAATCTTCCCAGGGATAATGCCCCCGGACCCCCCTACTGAGGTCTACCACCTGCCTAAACACCCCCCGTCAAATTGTCCCACCCATATTGAGGATGCTTCCTACACCTATGCCTGAGACACAGTTTCGTGAATATTTATTGTTTTTATGAGGTTTAACAGGTTTTAAAGTGTCCCATGTGTTAGTGAATTTTTATATATTTTCCTTTAGAATAGCAGGAAATTAGTATTCAAATTTTGATTAAATATTTGGTCCCCCCCAATGTTGACTCCATGGTTACGGCCTTGCGTTTAGGGAGCTATATAGAAGCCTATGGACATCCCGGAAACTTGAAAATGTACGCTAAGGGCCGACCCCCTTGCGTTGGAAAAAGCCGACACAGGAGACCTTGAAATAACGTCAACATAGGCCGACCTGGGAGTTCGAGGATGTGTTGCCCACAGCACCCCCAAAAGAAATCTCTAGCGCCGCCACTGAGCCTGCAACCCCGTTTTGAAGAAATGTGCAGTGCCAAACAGGCTCATTGCAGCCACTAATGCTAAGACACACTTTTCTGCCAAATATCAGCATTTTCTTTCTTTTCATTTTTTTTGCACAGATTGCAAAGTGGCACAGTATTATAACTTATTGTTCTAGCAAAGGGATTGTATTATGTATTTTTTTATTTTAAGCACACAGACTCATGGAGCATTGTTTTATTATCACTGTTCTAGCAAAGGAATGCTCACGTTCATATTGATGTATTTTAATAAATGTTAACTTGGCCCATTACGTGACTATTTGTGTTGGGGGGCGGGGGGGGGCCCCGACTTTTTTTTTGCTCCAAAAGGGGGGCCTGACAGAAAAAGTTTGAGAACCACTGCTCTACAGGAACAATCCAGAATCTTCCATGAGTCAGCTCTTCCTGCAGATGTCTCACATTAAACACGCCAGGAGAGGCACAGATTACAGCCTTTGATTCTTTAAGACGTTTAATGTGAAACATCTGTGATTCAGCAGGAGTGCGGAAGAACGGCAGACACTTTCATTCAACTTGGTGGCAGCAAATGCAAATAAAGAACACATTAAAAGAACCAATAGGATGGACTTTTACATTATGGAATGAGGCCTTTGCACTGCATTCATGAGACGTCAAAATGAGCAAAAGAAACAACTTCCCAATCAGGAAATTAGACCTTTGGAAGAACGTGTGAATGAACGTGGATGAGTCTGTGTTCATGAATTCATTGAACAACACACCCAGCTGGGGGCTAGGTAACACTCCGGCAGAGGAATACTTTACATAATGCACAGACACTGGGAGGAACAGAGAATATAAATGGATGTGACACGTTGGAATTTAAATATAGACCTTCAAATATAAACATGCTTCCCAAATAAAGACCTGTTTGTCTCTCACTAGCTGGTATTTACAGGAATGCACTGAAATGTGTGTGTTGGTAATATTCACTGCAGTAATGGTTTACACAATCAGGTTTTTATTGAGCTGCCTCTCTCTAATCACCGCTTGGTTGCTGCTCTCCGCTCTGTTTGAGGGCCAGTATGTCAGCATAAAAAGCCAAGTTAATAATATGTAATTCTCCTAAAACTGCTCCCATCTGCCACACACACACACACACACACACACACACACACACACACACACACACACACACACACACACACACATGAAATAAAGATCTATATATTGTAGGTAGACGTTCTGAATGGATTTTCTTTATGGTTTATATTTCATTTTTCTTTATTTTAAATACACAAATACAGTCTATGCTTTTGATTTGTGAATTTAGCTTAAACAGCATTTGTAAACTATTACTGTTACTACATAAGGTTACATAATTACATACACTTAAGTAAAAAACATATTTTTATTATTAATTGACATGTATAGTTTCTGTAACGGATTACATTTCTAAAGTTACCCTGCTGGTTGTCACGAGCAAA
>NW_011369945.1:16905196-16906276 GCF_000735185.1 Notothenia coriiceps | reverse complement strand
TCCTAGATAACAAACTGCCTTCACTGCAAACATTGCTGCTACAACCCGCTGCTGCAGATACACGCTTTACAACATCACGAGGATACGTCCCCAGCTGACCCAGAAAACAGCGCAGGTTCTGGTCCAGGCTCTCGTCATCTCACGCCTAGACTACTGCAACTCCCTCCTGGCTGGTCTGCCTGCATGTGCCATCCGACCTCTGCAGCTCATCCAGAATGCAGCGGCTCGTCTGGTCTTCAACCTTCCGAAATTCTCCCACACCACGCCGCTCCTCCGCTCCCGTCACTGGCTTCCGGTAACTGCTAGAATCCACTTCAAGACACTGATATTTGCGTACCATGCTGCGAATGGATCTGGCCCTTCCTACATCCAGGACATGGTTAAACTGTACACCCCAGCACGTGCACTCCGCTCTGCATCGGCCAAACAGCTCGCTGCACCCGCACTGCGAGGGGGGCCCAAGTTCCCATCAGCAAAACCACGTGGATTTGCTATCCTGGCTCCAAAATGGTGGAATGAGCTCCTCATTGAAATCAGGACAGCAGAGAGCTTACACATCTTCCGGCGCAGACTTAAAACTCATCTCTTTCGACTCCACTTCGAGCGAAAGAACTGCTAACAGAGTACTTATATACTAATAAAGGACTGGCTTATCTATAGCCAGTTGAGTAGCACTTGAAATGTTTGGCTCTATGAAACCTGATGTACTTATATGATTCTGTTTTCTTTAAGGTTGTATCTTCCTGGTCGAATGTACTTATTGTAAGTGGCTTTGGATAAAAGCGTCAGCTAAATGCAATGTAATAGAGAACCGCAGTGACGCGTCGTAAAACCCGGAAGTAAGTTAGCATTTTTAGCACTTCCGGTTCCTTCCTCAAAAAGCAATGCATTTTTTCCATAGGGTTTTGGAAATAGCTCGAAATAAGGTCTGTGGTTGACACAAATTTAAGAGGTAAATCACGTTTTGTTCAACGACATTAAATACATCAGCAGTGACCCCACCTGGGGAGTTTTTGTAAGAGTTTACGTGTCTGAAAAACGAATGGTTGTTACCGAATGGCTGAATAGGACTACAGAAAT
>NW_011369945.1:16893125-16905158 GCF_000735185.1 Notothenia coriiceps | reverse complement strand
TACTTATATACTAATAAAGGACTGGCTGTTATCTATAGCCAGTTGAGTGCACTTTGAAATGTTTGGCTTTATGAAACCTGAGTGGTACTTATTGATTCTGTTTTTCTTTAAAGTTGCGTATCTTCCTGGTCGAATGCACTTATTGTAAGTCGCTTTGGATAAAAGCGTCAGCTAAATGCAATGTAATGTAATGTAATGTAATGTTGTAAAGAGTGTATCTGCAGCGTTGGTTGTAGCAGCGATGTTTGCAGTGAAGGACAGGTTGTTATCTAGGGTCACACCCAGATTCCTTGCAGTCTGAGTCGGGGAAACAACAGAGGGGCCAATGTTGATTGTTAGGTCAAGAGTGGGACAATCTTTTCCCGGAAGAAAAATCAGTTCAGTCTTGTCAAGAATGAGCTTGAGGTGGTGAGCAGACATCCACTGAGAGATGTCTGCTAGACAAGCAGAGATGCGTGCGACAACCTGGGTTTCAGAACGGGTGTCGTCAGCGTAGCAATGGTATGAAAAACCATGCGGGCTAATGACAGATCCGAGCAAGTTTGTGTACAGAGATAAGAGGAGGGGACCGAGGACAGAGCCATGAGGGACCCCTGTAGATAATTGACAAGGTTCGGACTCGGACCCTCTCCAAGTCAGCCTGTAGGTGCGGTCTTCTAGGTAGGAGGTGAGGAGGGAAAGTGCAGAACTCCAAGTTCTTGGAGAGTGTGAAGGAGGATCTGATGGTTAGCCGTGTCGAAGGCTGCAGGCAACACTCACAGCAAGGGGACGGAGAATGAGACGAGTTGATGTTATGATTGTGTATTTCTGTCTGAACGGACCAACGATTAGAACTGACTGCGTGTTATTTACGACCCTGTTCATCATATATCATCACCACTTTGTTTAACACATACAATCAGAGAGTTAGGCTTAACTTGGCACTCTTTCTGGCTTGTGAAGCAACTTTTGACCCCTTGTCACAGGCTAAATATCTTTATATTGCTTCATATTGCTGCTATTGCTACAGAAAAGATAATAAGCAGTTCAAGATAAACTTTTGTTAAAATACATTTTTTGAGTGTTATACTTCCCCAATATGTAGATTTAACCTGTAAAGGAACATTTAATCTTTCTGTTTTTCTCAAAACAGTGACAGGAGTATTGCATGCTTCTGAAATGTTTTCATTTTTAATAATTCATTAGACACATAAGGGAGTAGAAATCAGATATTCAGAGTAAAAAAAAGATGAGAGAAAAGTCTGTAACAAATAAGACAAAATGTTGTTTTATTTCATATTCAGTTACAGCTACATACTCAAAACCTTACAAATATAATGCTTTTATAAAAAGATATACATTGATATTGAGCAGAATTGTGTTAACAGTCCCAGTTTCTCATGAGGCTCCTTTGGAAAATATATTGCCCACCCCGTTCTAGACCCCCTATGTTAGGAGTTAAATGAATTACCATAAACTCACAAAGTTGATTTGGTTGAAGGCTGTGTGATTTGCGGTTTTGGCAGCTTTCATAAACTCTCATGTTAAAGTTCTGTTTTAAATAATACTTTACCTGGACTGACAGGAAACATGGGATATGCAACAAAAATCCCCAGGCAAAGAAAACTGCTGAGTTTTGCAGGGTTGCATACTGTATGATAAACATTATAACCACAATAAAAAAGTTGAAATATGGTATATTGTTTTGTCTGGAGGAGAGTAAGCAGAGCAACTCCACATTCATTGACCATGTCTGTCTCTGTCAGAACCTCACAGCCTGACAGCTCTGGCAGACCGACCTTCCCAGGCAGATGGCGGTCAGAGATGCCTTCTGAACATCATGAGAGCCAGAGAAGCGGCACTAATGGAGGTCATGGTCTGGTGGCCTACTGTCTGAGCCAACTGTTATTCTAGCTGGAGGTGCTGGGACTCGGCTTGCTGCCGTACAGTTGCCGAGTCATTCAGCGTGGGCTGGCGAGTTTTGTTGTTGTTGTTATTATCAGTCTACGTATAGTTACGAGTATGTGTGACCTTTTGATAGTCTGGAATTGGTCTTTTGACCTGAAGTGACACTGTGCTCAAAGAAATGTTTTCTCCCATTTGTATATGTTTCTATAGTAAAAAGATCACTTTCCCAAACATGTTTTACCTAGAGAAACATAGTAAGTTATTAATGTATTCAAGTTACAAAGCAGAATATTTAATAATAACAAATGATTCTGCTGCATATTGTTAGGTAAAAGGCACATTTTCCCACTTGCTCTTCATAGATGGCAATGCCATGCAATTTTGGCATTGCTCAAAAATTGCTGTACCTGGACAATTGCTCTCAAAATAAAAGGCTTGCCTTGAGGGAGCTTCACTTTCCTGTAAATGTAGGGCTGGGAAAGTCGGCACCAAGTGTTTGAGCTGCTTTCTATTGTATGTGTCTGCTATATATTTAGAACAAGAAACACGTAATTGCAACTGTAGTAAAAGTAACATTTTCTATAATTTGCATCTCATTTTAAATGGAGCACTACAATTATTTGACAGCCTCAATTTGAGGGCAGAATAAATTGGGTCTCGCTTATTTCTATAGATGATATGACGCAAGAATCAATGCTCACTAACACAACCTCACTTGACCAAAGGCTGCCAGAAAAACTTCATCTCAACCCAGACACTCAGTGCTCTCCTATTAAGCTGCCAGTATGTGTTGGATATGCACAGTACGGCCTTCTGTCTGGATGTGTGGATTTCACATAAAAGTATGTTGAACATTCTATATTAAATAGCAAGAAATCTCAACTTTGACCTGTAGACACATGTCTGATTGTTATGGATGTCATCATCCAGACACAGTGTTGTGTCTCCCTCAACATTTGCACTACTATAAACATTATAATTGAACCAAATCTAAGGGTCAGCTTTTTAAACTATCCCATAAGATCCTTTACTATATTGATTTTTCCTTAGAAATCTCCTCTACTTACTTACTTCGTCTACAACTTTGCTCAGCCTTGAATCACATTTCAGCCAGGGAGAGGAAATGGTTCTCTATTGCCCTCCAGTGTTCACTCAACAATATCCCATCTCAATAATAATATATGTGTTTTTCGTTTTTTTTTGTCTATGTCAAGGTTGTTGTTCATGCATGCTTTCACTTACATGCATATCACTTTGGGCTGCATGTTTGCAAAAGTTGGGTTAAGTTTCCTGCCATGACAGCGGAAAGTGTCTGCCATGAGAAAGGTCAATAAGCCTGATAATAAGTGTTATAGTCAGAAGAACAGACATAGTTTATCACCCCAAGAGAAAACTGGTTTAGGTTTCACAATGAGCTTTTTGGCAGGAGAATCCAAGGCAAAACGACCAACCCCCAACCCCAACACACACTCCCCTCACATACACCCAATGTCCTTCCAACAGTTTGACTCCATAACAAGAACAACACCAACAAGCCTCCACACCATTTCAAGACTCTTCTGTTTGCTGCTCTTCACCCACCATGAAGGCAAGTAGATGTTACACTCAATAACAATTACAAACACATGTTTCAAATTTCTGCAAAACCTCTGACTTATATAACTGAGAACAGATTTTTGAGTTGTAGTATTTTCACTTTTACCTTCTTCTTTTTACTACTGCAACATTTTCTGCCCACAACTTATTCTCTTGTCTTTGTATCTCATTCTGTCTTCTCTTTTCTCTCGTTCTCTTCTTTTTTTCCTTCAGAGAATTACTCAACTTCTTTTTGCAGCCTTGCCATGGCTGCTATTCCAGGTCATTTCAAAGGGGTGAATCTGTTTTTGCTTACGGTTTCAACATCAAAAACAAAGAATATGTTTTACAAATATACAATTACTTTTTGGTTTCTTTGTCGTTTTGTTTTATTTATAGAATTACAAATGTTATTCCTTAGGTTTTGTGAACAGAGTGTTCATTGTCAGTGGGGGCCTTATGGTGAATGGTCAGAGTGTGATGGCTGCACCAAATTACAGGTAAAAGGATTCATTTGTAGTATTGACTTGTGCACTTCTCAATGTGTTAATTACCTTAAGAAAATAAAATATCACATCATGTAGAATTTGGGTAAAATACACATTTTACCAACAAGACTGCTCAATTATATTTTAAATGTATTAATTTTGAGTATATTTTCTTATTTTTTTTATCTTTGCAACATTGTGGTATGTTTCAGACAAGGAGTCGAGCTATGGCAGTACACACTCAGTTTGGAGGGAACCGATGTGATGGGGATCGCAGCGAGACCAGAGCCTGTGAAACAACGCAAGGCTGCCCTCTGGAGGAGGGATGTGGGGACAGGTTTCGCTGTCGTTCAGGTTTGAAGTTACAGTAAAGTTCTCCTATTATGCTATTTTTAGGCAGATATTATAGGTGTCAGATATATACAAATATATAAAAAACATGTCTATGAAGTGGTTTGCTCAAAATACCAAACAGATCACCCATTCTATCCATGCCTCATACCCCTCTATTTCAGCCCTGTTAGAGAAGTGCTGATTCTGGGTTTAACACATACTCTCTCCAGTACAGGTTAGCTCAGAGTGTTAGCGATGCTTGCTAATGCAAACAAAGACCATATTACGTCCAAAACAGTCGGGCATTGTTTCTGATAGCGACGTTTCTGATAGGGCCTTGAGTCCACATTTCCGATATTACGTCATATCGGCAGCAAATCTGGATCAGTTTGTCACGATCTTGGAAACACAAGGTATTGGACTCAAATGCACGACCCAGGAGACAGAGGTAAAGTATGAGTAAGATACTTTATTCCAAAAACAGGATAACAGGTGACAAAAAAGACACAAAAGAAAATCGCTCACTAACTGAGGAACAAACTTACAAAATAATTCGAGAGCATAAATCAGACTTGAGACAAGGTGAGTAATCACAGGCACGCTGACTACTTGCATAGAGACAGGACAAGACGAACTGACACAAAACAAGGGGAGACTGGGGAATTTAAACAAGACGTAACTGGGCACAGGTGGAAACAATCAGGGGCGGGGCTGGCGCTGATAAGAGCGGGAGACACACACACGGATAGGGAGTCAAGAGCCCTGGAAAGAAACATAACAGGTGAGTACCAAAATAAAACAGGAAGTGGGAGACAAGACAAAAAAAGACTAAACAAAAACATGACTAAATTCTACATTTTTGACAGGACACAACACAGCTCCGTTGTACCCCCGTTTTTAGGGATTTCGGCATGGAGGAATAGAGAGAGGGTTTTGTTTTCTGACACTTTGTGAGTTCCCTTACACACCCGGGACACATATTTATGTAGAAAAGACATACACAAGTTAATTTTGCATGATAGGAGACCTTTAAACTCTGCTCACTGCTATAATCTTACATAATTAAATAACAATCACTGAGCCGTCCGCATGTCTTCTGACTCACAGGGCAGTGCATAAATCGGGCTCTGCTGTGTAACGGAGATCAGGACTGTGAGGAAGATGGAGATGATGAACAGGTCTGTGTTGTTGAAAAATACATTACATGTGGGACGTCAGCTCCTCCGCCTAGCATCAAGGACCTAGGACTCGGGTATGGGACACATTGTTTGAACACACTCACACAAACATGTACGATGTGCTGTGTCATGGAGACTTTCATTGCTCCTGCAGGTTTGATGTGGTGTCAGGGGAGCGGAGGGGCACTGTCATCAACACAGTGAGCTTTGGGGGGCAGTGCCGCAAGATCTACAGCGGAGTTCATAACACTTTGTACAGACTGCCCCTTAGTACCATCCAGTACAGCTTTTTGGTAAGTCACTCTGGAAACACATACAGTGGCAATTATTATTGTAAAGGGGCCCTGTGTTGATTGTTCATGAATTCCACTGTTAACAGTCAACTTTACAATACATAGATCTAGATCTAGACTATAACTTTTCAGCCTTTTTATTTTTGATCTTTGCATTAGTTGTGAGTATTGCACCATGTTCTTCTTTCTTTTTGGCAATTAAAACAATCTCTGTTAAAGTTAAGGAAAGATTGTGGCTATGTTTGAAACATTGCTGTCAAAGATACAACTTGTGGTCAAAATATCCACAGGGTACCTTTAAATATCCAACATCTAATTTTTGTGAAAAATTCAGAACATTTCTCGATTTAAAATGTTAAATTAACATCGTGAAACCTCTGCTGTCAGGTCAAAGCTCAAAATGACTTCAGTGATGAGACGTTCACCAGTAAATGGCACTATGCAAAGGACATTATCAATAGAGAGAAAGTGACCGGGACAACGACAGGATTTAGAAACTATGACTTTCATGAGACACATGACACGGCTCAGGTGTGTACAAACCTGCATATCATCACTGTATATTTGATAAGTATTAGATTGGTAAAGGCAAAACAAATGAAATTTAACTTTCTCATTGATTTTTTGCTCCTTCTAGAAACAAAAGCTTTTGATTTTAAAGAGTGACATAGAGGTGGCTCAGTTCCAGAGTAACTCCCCTCAGTACCTCCCATTATCTGAGGAGTTTTGGAAGACACTGGTTAAACTCCCATCAGTCTACGACTACGCTGCATACAGGAATGTGTTGGAGAGGTTTGGAACACACTACCTGTCTGCAGGAAGCCTCGGAGGCTCCTTCAAGGTCATCGCAAAGATTGATGAAGAAACTGAAAAACGGATGGGTGAAGATTCATTAATCATCAGCAGCTTCTTGGCAGGCCTAAATTAAAGAACAGTGAATCTCCAGGAACCAGACAGCATCAGCTTGTCATTTTTTTTTTATATTCATGATGGAATATGTAGGGCAAAAAGTACCTTTTACCTAACACGCTGGTGTTCACATTCAGATTTCTTCTGATGCTTGCTGGTTTGCGTTTTAACATTATAAAAGTATTATAAGAACTAGCCCTTGTTGGTTCAGTTATGAACAATTTTTTCAATATATATTCTATGGTGTATTTCTATGTATCTATTTAAGAGTTAGTTATCAGATTTCATTTGAAAATGTGAAAGCCAATTTACTTTTTCATCCCTGAAATGTCATGTTATGTCACTATGCTCCCTCATATAGAAATGAAATAGCAATTATTTTTTAAACGCAACTTAACACATACGATATTTACAGTCACACAGGATTTCCAAATTCACATGACCCCTTTAACGTTCTGTGGGTACATTTAACTGGGAAAACTGTAGTTGGATGAAACATTAATTAGTATTATGAATGAATCTATCCAGTGTGGTTGATATCTGACACTTGCTTTGAATTGTCTTTTTCCTTTGGTTTACCTAAGTCAGCGAAAGCTCTCATTATGATGAATGTGCAAGGACTAAACGCTGGGTTTTTATATTCCCCATCACCCATGTGTCCTGCAAGAGAGACCAAAGTCAAACACAATCAACACCTGGTGAGCTTTTAATGTTACTACAGCAAACATAACAGCACATGAAATAACTTTACATTCTTAATCATTCTGTCATTCTTAATATCTGAATTTTTTAGTGGACATTACTAGGACGTTAAGAGCCCCAAAAGTGGATGTGGAAGGAGGAGGCTCCCAACAAAAAGCCGCCCTTATGCTCATACAGGTGTCTTCTCCTGAAAGGAACTGGGAAATGTATTCAAACTGGGCCGAGTCTGTCGGGTCATTTCCACATATTATGAAACAAACGGTGAGGAAAAGTAAAATGAATGTAATGTTAGATTTATTTTATTTTAGTGTATCATCTTATCAAATAATACAACCCCTCTGTCCCTCTGGTTCTTGTAGCTGCGGCCCCTGTCAGAGCTGGTGAAGGAGGTCCAGTGTGCCGGGGCGAAGAGGCTGTACCTCCGCAGGGCCATAGAGCAGTACCTCAGTGAGAGCCAATCCTGCCACTGTCGGCCCTGCAGAAACAATGGCATGGTTGTCATGGAAAGAGATGAGTGCAAATGCATCTGTAAGCCTGGCACATCAGGAGTGGCCTGTGAGAAGGGAACTGAAACCGAGGGTCAGCCGGGTTGGTGTTACATTTCAGACACATACTTTACTCCTGCTTTGGTCTTGGTTGAGTTGGTTTGATGTGTTAGTAAGGGAGTCACTCTTCATCGGATAATATCACATACACTGTATTATATTTCTGAATGTAATTTAATTAATTTAACTCCTTTATTGTCATTGTACAGGTACAACTAAATTGATACTAAATATATATCAACAGACAATACAATTAAAACGACATGCAGTTCTAATAACAGTGTTCAATAATAGACAGGTAGTGAAATTAAATTAATTAAATACGGAAATAAATATGTATTCTGTTTCTACTCGTTAGGGGTGATTGACGGTATCTGGGCCTGCTGGTCTGCCTGGTCATCGTGCTCTGGGGTCAAAAGGTCAAGAATTCGCTCCTGCTCTAATCCCGCTCCTCAGAACGCCGGACAACAATGTATCGGAGAACCCACTGAGAAATCCGACTGTGAAGACCAAGACATGCAATACTTAAAGTCAGAGCTAGACGTTTTTTGTTTGCAAATATCACATTTTCAATAAGAGGTGCTTTCTAATAGATGTCATCAATATGCAGTAATAAATCATGCTATCAACTGTTTTTCACAGAACTATGGAGCCTCAGTGCTTTGACCAAACTCTCCCATCAAGCCAGACCTGTGGAACACCGCCTGCTCTGATCAATGGCTACATCCTGGTAAATATTAAGCCAAACTTGAACGTTTTCTTACATTTAATGTTTTGCATTGGTTATTGTTATTTTAGTCCCTAATTTCTGTTATTTTTTAAGAGATTTCCGAGCAGAAATCCGAACTGAAACATGGAACTGAATCACCTTTTTGTAACCCAAATGTTTCACAGGTCCCTAAGGACATCTACCTTGTGGGTAGTAAGGTTGACTACACCTGCACAGAAGGTTTATATCTTGTTGGTTTTGGCACTATTGAATGCACTGCTAGTCAAACCTGGTCTGCGAAGCCTGGACCGTGCACAAGTGAGCAACCATTACTAGTGTTCAACATTACGATCACAATGTATTACAATTGTACTGTGTTTAACTCTACATTTCCCCCCAGATGCTAGGTGCACCATAGATTCCCTTGGTGAGGATGTAATTGCCTCTCCTCAACGAGAGGTCTACGGCATTGGGGAGTCAGTCACTTTGTCTTGTCCAGAAGGCAGACAGCTAATAGGAGAAGCAACTCTTATGTGTGACCCCAGTCTGCATTTTTCACCAGACCCAGCAGACATCAAATGCAGTCCAGGTACACATTTTAATTTAAGTTTCATAAAAATAGCCTATTGACAGCGTGGAGCTGATGTCTAAAACTACATGACTGCATTTTAATGTATCCTATCACTGTGAAGTTAGTTTTAAGTTGGATATTTTGACAGACATTCAGAGGACAGTTAGCTCCCATCCTTAGCATTCGGAAACAAGTAGATTGTTGCTTTTATTTGCTTTCAGTGGTCTATTGTTTTTATTATATGGCTGTTATTTATTTTTTAATTATTACGTTTATTCTGGTTTGTTTTGTGTTTGTATCTTGTATTTTAAATGTATTTATATTATGTTGTGTGAGCTTATCTCTCTGTACAGCACTTTGGTCTGAAGGTTTTAAAGTGCTATATAAATAAAGTTGGATTGGATTGGATTGGATCCAAGCCCTCACTCTAAACCACAGGGTTGGACTAAGGGACTATCAATAAACTACCATTTCAATTACACAAAACCAGGTTTATGTTCAGTATCTCCATGTTAACTTGCACATATTTGTGAAAATGATGCAAGAGAAAATAAAATGTATTTGGACTAAAATAAAGCAAACTAGGTTTCCTACTAAAAAAAGTAGCATTATTGAATACACTGTTGCCCATAAAGTTGGAATACAATATGTTTTACCTCTTGATCAAATGATTGTTTGTGTAAATAGGCATAAAAAGAGGAATGTGTCTGAAAACAAAAATATTCCAACTTTAGTTATATGAAATAGAAGAAGCACTACAATCTAATATATATCTAATGTGTCTTATTTGTTATTCATAATAATATTTGGTATGGATTTAAAGCTATAATTTAAAGTCAATGGGTCAGATGACATAAAAAAAACTGAAATTATTTTCACGCTGTTACCTCCATGAATGTCTGTTGAATATCCAACCTAAAACTAACTTCATTGTGGTACCCTATTCTTTACTGGTCCATATATTGTATTTCAATCACTGCATGCATGTAAAAGCTACTCAGTTACCAATGTAACAGAGTGTGCGATGAATCCCACAGTCACTGGGTCTCAAACACCCACCTCTTCGCTCCAATGTCAACCCTGGGAGAAGTCATCCAGAGGAAAATGTGTTTGCAAAATGCCTTTCGAATGCAGGTATGTTTACTCAAACAGCCATCACTTTGCGCATGTGATGTTTCTAAATTGGACCAATTTGGTTTATTGGTCTTATGGTTTGTATTTGATGATTCTCAACAGTTCATCTTTGGAGGTGTGCGTCACTACCTCTAGGAGCAGAAGCCCAGTCCTTCTGAACGTGTGCAAAATGCAATCACTGCAGTGTTTGGGGAAGAACCACACGATGGCAGAGGAAAGCTCCTGCGTGTGGCCGCAGCGCATCACAACAGACTGCACCAACTGTCATATCTGGGAGACCTGTGACGGTGGGGATACCTCAAAGTCATACAAACCATGATGACACAGAGTATTTGTACTGTGCATTGATCTTATCCATCTTCACAACTTTCTTTCAGATCAAACCAATGCGTGTCGCTGTAAGGAGTCTGCAGATTGCCTAACCCCGGGATCAAATGTCTGTGTTCAAGTTGGAGAAGATGCAAGTGCAGCTTCTCAGACCATGAGCGAGTGTGAAGCAGGACAGCGGCGTTGTAAGGGAGAAAAGGTTACAGTTGTCAGTATCCTGCCTTGTGCTGCCTAACAATGCAAGAAGAGTGTCTGACCTTATGACCTTATATCTCCCCTTTCGTTTACACATTAATCCTCTATAACACAATCCTCGTATTTTTCCAGTAAATTAGTATTGTATCACCACATGTACAAGTACACAGTTATGCATGTAAACAGCTATTATGTAAAACAGTATAAAGACAATAAATAAACAGCAAAAAACACCAGCCAAGTTGGATTTATTTTCAAAAATGAATATTGACAGAGATATGTGTATAATCATTACAGAGAAATGTTGTTGACTGTTGTTGAGTTGCATACGCAATACACTACATAAAGTAGTAAAGAGTCGTTTTGTAACCTCAAGATAATAGATAAAAAACGTGTAGTTGCCTGAGATGATCTATTTAAAAAAAAAGTATTGTGCTTACTTAACCAGACAGGTCTCAGCATGCCATCAAACCCCTGATGAAAATGTGTTTTCGCCGACCGCTAGCTGCCGTCTGATGGTGTGAGTGCATGTGTTTTATATTGACAGTTCATGGTCTCAGCCAGATCCTTGATGCCTTCTCTTCACACAAACATGCTTATTGTCAGCAGATGTGTGACCATCAGTAACAGCCTGTTGAACAGAAAGGCTAGTGGGTGATTGGAAGGTGTTGAGAAATGGTCGAGAGGGAGCACACATGGTCTACTCTTAAATGGATGCAACTGAAATACAGGGTTTTTCTGAGTGAAAAAGGAATATTCAGGAATGCAAAGTTAGGCTTTAACGATGAAGGATAGGAAATATACAGTCATGTGACAAAATAGAGATAAAAACAAGTTTACAAATTGATGTAGGAAAACAATTTGATAGTCAGTAGGAGATGCATCTACAGATTGTAAGATGCTACTGTCCTTTTACTCATCTCATAAAAAACATGTTATTCCTAAAAGTTAACTTTTCATGAGTTAGGAAAAGAGTAAACGATATGTAGTAAACATTTGGGACAATTTGTGGTTTCTTCTATGAAAGAAACCATGCAGCCACTGATCATGCTGAGAGAATGTTGAAGTGTAACTGTGAATTTTTTTTACTTTATTTCAGCAGCAAAAGTAAGTGACCAGCTCCCTTCTTAGGTTTGGTAGTTTAATCTTTCCTTCTCTCTTGTTTTCACTCGATTCCTCCACCCCCC
>NW_011369945.1:16867890-16893106 GCF_000735185.1 Notothenia coriiceps | reverse complement strand
AGTAGTAAAACCAACAACTGCCTTTTATGATCTAAATATGATCAGGCTTTTCTGTATCTCTATCACTCTTTGTCCTCTTGTTACCCTCCCACATTAAAATGTTTACTCTACAAACAGGGTTAAGACTGGGACAATCCAAAGCAAACGGAAGAAATACAAAAATAGCAATCGAGTAATTTTTGAGGTGTGTATCCCAAAATATGAATGATGATTAACTATCACCTATGTTGCAATCCATTTAATTGTTTTAGATGTATTTCCCAACACTTTACCAACCAGATGTTTCAGAACAGTTTGGCATTTGTGATTGTTTGTCTCCATCAAGTTGACACTTCACTGGATTACATGCAAATAAATACAAAGACTAGCTTATAAGTTTCAATAACAAAAGTTTTTATTAACAATGTAAAATGACCTATATCAGCTCTGACTACTGAACCTCCACCGTGCCCTAAACATTGATCACTATCATTAATAAGCAAGACCATGCTGTCTCACCTCAGACAGAGGGAGACCCTTCCTGCTTCTGCCAACTAACAGAATCTCTGCTAACCATCTCCATCCTTGAAAATAATTCAGAGAGCAGTGCGTAAAGAGTATGTGTATATACAAGTCTAATGTCTCAATGTATAGATAGATATTGTGTGCAAAGAATTTTTCTTTTTGAGTATTGTATCATATATTCCATTCTGAAGCTGGAAAAGTTTAAGTTGGATACAGGTACTTGGTTTATGGAAGACTAAATTAAGTACATTAAGAAGAAGAAACAGCAAGTAACAGAAAACAGAGACTGTAACACACAACAAACTTACTCTGCACAAACCTGTCATCTCAGCTTAGACATACGAAGGTATAACTTTGTCTTTGCAAGCGCCGTCCTTAAAGAATTGGATTGGCGTCTAATTATAAGTTATCACATTGTTTCTGACAAAACTGACAATTATATTCCCTTTTTTAAAAACATGAATCTTCATTTCATTCACCCAGGTTTGTGGAAGTAATGAACATTGACATTATTTCAAATAACCTCTCATTCTCTTTTACATTGGACAAGCAGATATCTGACTTAATTGACCAAAAAAGGGAAAGTTTGTTGCAAAATATCTTAAAATATATGTTCATGACTTTTGTTTTCATTACAATGCAGTTACAATTCTTCTTTGTATTACAAAATAAAATTATAAAATGGGCAGCCGTTAAAAAAAAGAGAAAGAGACAATTTATTTGAAAATGGCAGTAATAGATTGGTGGGAGACACAAGTGGTGAAGGACAGTGGGTAATGGTGTCTTTGTTACCGCCTCCTACCCACAAAGGCGGGGCCCTTAGCTGGTTACCAGGCAACAGAGCCCAAAGAACCGCCTCTTCCTCTGTCGGACCAAAGGGTAGGGAGTCAGGTTCAGTAAACTGCTGTCGTCTGGGCACAAGAACAAACAGCAGAAATGTTTAAAGTTTTAATCATGTTTCTTTTTTGTATTCACTCTTGATCCCAATACATCTTCTATGCTTTCGGAGCAGGAAGGGTTTCAAAGTGTCACTGCTCTATGGGGTTGAGGTGTGGGGGGGATGTGTGTGTTAGAGTTAAGGTAAAGTTTGATTTGTATCTTACCTTGGTTCTTCAATGGTAAAGGCATTGTCTCCCTGAGTTTACTGAGAAGGTTTTTCATCTCTCTCATATCCCTGCAACAACACAAAGGACATATTTACACTCACACACACGCCTCACATTTTTGACGCATCGTCTAAAAATGCAACCTAAAAACCTACTTAGTAGTAAAAATGTATTATTGTATAATACAATACTTTCTTTAATAATCATTTAAAGCACAGCACACTCTGAGACTTTCGGATACAACTCCTGTGATATTTATATGTATTTCTATATTATATCTTATTTTAAGATTTGATTCTAAAGTTGTATTAATTGTTAAAGTTATAAAAAATGCTACATCCCATTAGCCTACATTTTTGTATGGTTTAGAGTAAAATATTTGCATATATTTTAACTGTTGTAATAATGTGGGTTGGCATAACTCCTGTTATCTTTTTTTGACTAAAATAAGTTACATTTTATCTTCAAATCCAATTGAAAATTACCAACTATTACATCATTAGTGAGGTTCAAAAGAAGAACATGTGAGGTGTGATTGACTAAAAAACCGTTTTAACTACATACTGTATGTGTATTTTTTTTAAACAAGGAGCATCTACAATTATTGACACCAAAAAAACGTAGTCACACACAGAGGGACGCATTTCATTTTGTGTCTACCTATACCTTTCAATGTTCTCTATGTCATTGGCCACCAGCCAGCAGAGCTGAGGAAAGTCGGTGGGGGAGGAGGAGGTCTCCTCGAGGATGGGGATGTCCGAGCTGTCCTCCGTCTTATTGTCCCCTCCAGTGGGGCCGCAGCCATCCTTACCTAAAGCACACAGGGAGCAGCTAGCCTTTAGCATGTAGCACCACTACACACATTAGAAAACAAGGAAAACAAGGGTGGGAACAAAATAAGAAGAGTTGACATACAATTAGCCATCAGATTACATGATAATTGTTTAACATTAGTGCTGCTTTATATCTGTAGACAAATATTCAGGTCTGTTGATCAGGTTGCTGTTGGTACAATAGGAATGGTGGTGAAGTTTTGGATGTTAATCTGTTAAATAAAACATGGTAGAAAGCTGAAAATCAATAATTACATCTGAAAAGTTTCAAATATCCCAGTGTATGATTGTCTCGTGTTTTATTTGTTGAGAAATCATTTTAAAAATAGAAGTAAATCATGCTGTGTATATACTAGCTAGCACACATGCATAAATACAAACATTCTAAAATCGTCTTTGTGTATTAACCTTTCCTGTGGAGCTGCAGGGAGCCCAGCAAGCAGACAGACTTGAGCATCTCAGTGATGAACATCTCGAGACAGCACTGCAGCTGGATGAAGAGCCGACAGATCTCAGGGTGGATCTCCCCGTCCTCCGGCCTGAAACGGTTCATAGTTTGAACACAGCAAGTTTGTAAGCGAGCTGGAACTTGATGAACTACGGAAACATTAAAGCGACTTAATGAAAACAAATAAAAATCATAGTTCCGTTTAGGGATAAAGGTAATGGATAGCATCTTCACGTTTCTTTGTATGTTTAACAAAGCTTACTGTTGAGTTATGCATTGGTGACCTCAGTAACTTGATGTGCGTGTGCTAATCTAAACTCTTACATTTGTAGCAATTCCACTGTAAAGCCCTATATTAATGTTCAACATATAGTTTCCAAATTGCATGCAGTTACATACAAAAAGACTCTCTCCAAATCTCGTTAACCATGAGAAAAGTGAAATAGTTGATAATGGTATAGTGAATGGTGAAGAAAAACCAAAACCCAATGCCCTTTAATATAATTACACAGACTGAATTATTGATGTGTGGCTATTACAAGTAATACTTCCATCTTTCAACATAACATCTTCTATGCCACATCATAAGCAGCAACAAAACTATTGAGTATCACAATTGCAGTAGCCTGACGAGTTAGGCTGCTTGTGATAACTTCAATGTGATCTCTAACCTGAACAATAACTATAAATCCTAATAGCAGCAGCTCAGCTCAGGAGAGGTAATAAACTCACATACATATAAAACCTTGTCCATTCTTTACCAAATGCACACTAACAGACGAGCCATATAGTTTGCGTTATTGATGAACCTTTTTTTTTGCAGCGTAAAATGTCAAAATTGCTACTGTCTGGATTTGCTTGGTTATTTTATAGTGTGTTCATATGTTAGTCTGATAATGTATAAATACAATGCAGTGGAAAACATAAGAAACTCATCTAAGTATCATTTATTTACCCAAAGCGGATCACTAGCCTTTATGAGACACTGCAGTAGCTTTACAGCCATATAAACCTGGTGTTGAACAGACAGGTGATATTAAGATGCAGTGATATCAAAAGGGAAAGTGACAGCGATGAAAGGCGAGAAACTTGCACCTGGTGCAAACACTTCTCACATAAATAACGTTGTTGCATTTCCCTCTTGGAAAAGATGGCTTTTCCTTCCTATCCATGGTTTGCCACAGCGATGCCTTCTAAAGTACTGTTGCTACAGCACAGCTGTCATCAATGCTATCCTGCTTATCAGCTTTCCTCTAGCACATCGGAGAGGCCCGCATCACTCAAGCAATTCAGACACAGGCTTTATTTGATTAAAGGGGAATGATCTGTGCTGTCTAATTCAAGTGCTGTAAATCTCATAGTGGGGAACGACACCAAAATGGTCTGAGAGCTTTTGGAGAAGGAGCTTTAGAGTATGTGCTGGTGATGATTATGACAATCATGTTGATGCCATTATCAGTAGGAACTTAGAGTTCTCTCTAAAGCTGCTGCATCGTCTCTATTTCTATAGCAGCAGCAGGAAATCAAGGTACAGTGTTATAATTGATAGTACTTGTTTCTCTTGGAGGTATTACTGTATAGTATAATTGCAACATATTGGAAAAAGAGTATACAGAACTGCTCTGTTTCTCAAAAGATTTAAGTATGAAGTTATTAAAGCTTTGCTATAAAAAGCAACTGAGACACCCCTGTTCAATGGATGTTGTAGGATTCATGCCTCTGCATGACAGGAAACATGCAAGAAACATGCTTGCTGGCTAACCATGAGTGTGTCACACAAAGACCCCGTACATAAATGGAAAGATTTTGTAATGCATGTAACAGACAGTCAAGGATGTGCATTCATAAATGGCTGCAAGATGTAGCAAGTGGATTAATTATTGAGCCAGGAAATGGGTTATAGAGCAGAGAACAGCCTACAACACATTTTAAACTCAGCATTGTAAAAAATGTGGCAGACTAATATTTTATGGGAGGGCATTCAATGATCAGAGGTCTCTAATGAATGTGTATGCCTGGAATAAGGAGGAACCCAATAGGGCTTAGGCTTTGGAAAGCACCTAGCACTGCAGAGCATCCTCCAAATCTCTCTTACCACTGGCATTACTTTGTCCGATTGTTATTTAAGTAAGTTTGAGATTGCCAAATCAGCTGGCATCTTAGCTTCAGTGAGGACATTCAAATCCCAAGCCTCACTTTGCCCTTCTTACACTGGCACCAATGTGGAGTAGATTATGCTCAATGGAGAGAGCAGGCCAAGTCAACAGACACGTCAGGCGTCTAGCACAGCCTCTATCTTCGACATAAACCACTATTATAAATAAAATATATTATAATATTTTCTTTGGTGCATCAACTATTTCATTATTAAAGCTAAGGATCAAAGATATTCTGCACAAGAGAAAATAATAACATCCGTTTTTGAAAAGCATGATCAAATGACAATAACAGAGACAACCTACACACACACACACACACACACACACACACACACACACACACACACACACACACACACACACACACACACGGTCACTCTGACAATACATTAAAGCAGAAATGCAAAAGTCCTCAACTGCACATTATTGATAGCCTACTATTATTATCTCAGATATTGACGAGGGAAGCATTCCACTTCATGCATTAAGGTTTTAGGCCCCAGCTAATGGGAAGCGGTCAGTTAGAGCATGTTGTTGTAATTGCTTCCTGGTAAAGCTCTCTCACTAACAATTAGAGACATCACTTTAAAAAAAAAAAGGCTAATCTCATGTTCTGTGCTCCCAAAACTCTTTATCCACTTCAAGCTCACTAGCTTCACTTTAATGGGACAGACCCTTTAGCTTTCCTCGAAGTTAAGAGGAGCAGGCCTAAGTATACATGTGCCTAAAACGGGGACGCTTATGTAAATTAAAGATGTGCTTTGTTAAAAGTAGCTACTTTATAACTTTAGGCACAGCACTGTAGCAGAGCGCCCCATTTGGTGCACTTTCAGCACCATGGATAGCGCGTAGCAAGGTACTAATGTTCAGCACCGTGGACAACGTCTGTGCCAACTCACCCTGATATCAAGGAGAGACTGTGGTGAGCAGCTCGCGCCATTTCGCAGCCTTTAGTTCGGGTCTTCAGCAATTCGGCCCGTAAAGAAGGACAGTCCACAGTGATTTCGCCAATGGAGATGACCAGTTCACGGTACAGAGCCACAAGCGTGTTGAACTCTTGGACGATCTGTGATACAATTAATGAGATAATAAAATATGTTATTCCGAAAACGACTTGGTCAAATAAGTACCATACAAACATAACAATGCTCTTTTGGCCCCCTGTTCTTCTCATTTAAGTAAAACAATCTTTATCTTTGGCTTTCTTCTTGACTTGTTAACATAAAAAAGTGTCAGTCAAGACGGAAATGCTGAGCAGTATTATATCCAGCCTCACTATTCTTTTCCCCTCACTGAGGCAATATAATGTGCAAGCAGGTTCCCGGCTGCATGCTTCAACAGTATTTAAGAACATTTTTACATTGCACATTATGGAGTAAAAAAAAAAACGATTGTCGTTCAAATTGTCCACAAATTCAGAGTGTATGATGAATGTATTGATTTTATTTTTCATTGTCCCATTATGCTAAATTTGGTTGTTTGCACAATCTCAGATCTTGGGTTCAGGGCAAACACATTTCGTTCATTTTGTGCAATTCCTGCATAGCATCCTGCTGCACTCCTGTGTATGAGGCTCCATGACGTTCACAGATGTTTGAAAGGGTAAATACATATATTTCGTGCCAAAATCTGTCAAAACACGGGACCTCTGTGCAAGGATCATAGACACCTCCGTGGATAATCTTGTAATTCAGGCAATTTTGATATCAGCCAAAATCACCTGGAGCTGTGCACACTCCAAATGCAAATCACACAGTCAATCTGCACGCAGAGATGATCTGTTTGGATTCACTCCCAACAAAGCAATGTAAATGCAAAAAGCTATTTTTAGGCACCCAGCCCGGGTTACAGGCTTTTCTTTGCAGCTACTAACAGCTTTCGCCTGTGCATTCTGCCTGCACGGGATAGTCGATCGTCTTTGAACAAAGAAATGTTGGGATAATAACATCACTCCTTATCAGAGGCACCATGCAGTCATTGACGTGTCGCAAACCTACCATTCTGCAGTCGGCCACGGCGCGCTGGGCTTTGCGGGTACTTTCGGTGCTCTCCCTCCTCTCTGGGTCGCGGGAAGGAGGCTTGCCGATTTGGAAGATGTTCCCGGCTGATCTGGGGCGGTTTTTGCGCCCATTCGATGCAGAACTCATGCATACACATCCACTAATAAAACAGCCCTAATACAGAACGGCTTTGTATTATTTCCCTACCAAACTCCACCACTTTCTCTGTTCCTGCCTCACTAGCCCGCACCTTACTGTTCACCTTATTATCTCCGATTACGCTGAATTCACCTTCGCCAACTGCTGGCTGGGTCAAACCTCGTTTATTGTTATTGCTCCGTCTATCTCTTGCCTTCCTTCTCTCTAGAGTGGGAGACGAAGTAAATATGTTCCCAGACGAGCCTCAGAGCGCAGGAGAAGTACCGGATGAGCGCCTGCGACTCCTCTCCGCATTGCCTTGACTGCGACGGGGCGCAAGTCACCTTCACTCCAGCAGCACACGGTGCACAGTGAAGACTTCACACCCAACCCGGAGCCCAGCTAGCTGAGTTGTTTTCTCTGACGCACCGATGTCGGAAGGAGACGATCGCATTCACGGATATTCTCCAAATGCAACCATTTTTTATGATTGCGAGTTTCCATTAAGCACCAATAAGACGGGCGATAACGATATTGTCTTCGCTGCAATACCTTCTTTTTGAGACGAAATAACACTGCCAATGTCCCGGCTGATAATTCTACAGCTCCCTACGCGACACCTAAAGCTTCTGTGTTGGGGAAAATCTGAACGCAAAGAAACAAAAACTTAATCGTCTGGTATCGTAGTGTCAATTATGCTCCCAGCGTCTGATCCTTCGAGTGTTTCCGGCTGGTTGGGCAGGCCTGTATCTAACCTTGGAGAGGCAGAAGAAGACGAGCAGTTGCTACAGGCCTGACGTGGCTCTGTATCTGGCAGCACTGCGCACCCAAAGGACGGAATACTAATATGGCCCATCCAGTCAAACCCCCGCCCCGAGCTGTTACCTATTTGAGCTCCTTAACGAGTGAATGCAGGCTGTTACCCACTTAGTAACACATACATAATGCATAATACAATCTGCCATGCCCTTTGTTTTGGAACTTTAAAGTCTGATTTATGGAACTCTTTTCTTTTAATGATCCCTATGTTATAATAGTATCCTTCACTTAAAAACTCAGGGTGGTTTAGATTTATGTTACTAGAGTTCACAGTGACCTAATGATTTAAAAAAAGTTATAAATGGTATGAGTGTTTCATTGTTACATTTTAGAATATGCCTGGCAGGAATATGCCTTTAACATCTTACGTTGCTTGTTGCACTTATATATATGTTTTCTTCCTGACCAAGAATAATCTTAAATCAAATTCAATTCATTCATGTGAAACTTGACAGGCAGACAAATACATATCACAAAAAGTCAAAATGTCATTCTGAAATAAGCTGCTTAAATGCACATACAGATGGAGCGCATTGTGATAAAAACTATACTCAGAGTCACAAAAACAATACTCTTTCAGCATTCTTATTTTGTGTCTGCTATAAATGTTCCTGAATCCATTGGCAGCTTTCAGCAGTGCCATTTGCACTTCCTTGCTTTTTACAACCACAAAGACGAAAGTATGCGGTAGATAATCTGAATAAATTACGAGTCCATTTCAGTGTATGGTGAGTGTTCTTTCCAAACCTGCATTACTATTTAATTGTGAATGCAGAAAAATACTTTCAAAATCCATCCATGTAAGTGAGATACACCCACAGGCACACAGCATTAACACACAGACGCATGCATTTGGAGTGAGACAGGAAATGTACAGTGTGATCTTTCTGTCTATTTAAATATTAAATATTATTTTGTTAGTAAGTATAATGACAATTAAAGACATAAAGTGTGTGAGGAATAAAATCATTTATTTCGCTCTTACACATGATTTCATCATCAAATGTATAATCACTTAAACGGTTATACCTGTATGTGTTATATATATATCTGCTACAAAATAAATTGACTTTAAATTGACAACAATATTCCCTCCTGATGGATGCTTATTGACCTTATTCAGCGACCTTGGGTCCCTTGAAAGGCGCTATATAAATATCATTTATTATTATTATTATTATTATTATTGTTGTGTTGCTTATCAAAAATGTAAGCACTAACAGAATGTATTTCATTATGTTGAAAGTAAAACTGATGTGATGTTACACTGTTATTATCTCCCCTTCAAGCAGGAACAGGACACAACGGAGAATATAGGATTCCCAAACATCCCACACCATTTCCCTATTTCAATCATTTATTTATGAGACACAACAAGCTGTTTTCCCACCACAGCGACATCCCACCTGCTTGACATTCCCTCATTGTTTTCTCATCAAACCCTATCCCTCAGTTTTACCCTTTCTCCCTATGTGAACATGGCTGTCTTCTGTCTCATCCTAAATTCCTTATTGTATGATCATTCTTCAGTGTCCTCAACCTTTCCTTTTTCTATGTTTCTCCTTCATTGTTGCCAGGACTGTCAAAAGGAAGGGAAGAAGATGTAGCAAAGAAAGCAGAATATGAAGAAGCCAATAACCCAGTTGACTGAGTAAATATAAATGATGACCATGTCCATGTCAAAGCGCCAGCCTCGAGAGTCATCCTCAAAGTCCAGAGCATCCAGGCGGTAGCCTCCTCCGTGGGGGAACTGGCGTCTAGCTATGGGACTGGACTGCCTCTGGAAGCCTGGTTTGGGTGACAAATAGGTATCTAGCATCTTTCATTTAAGTGGTACTTTACCCAAGATATATATAACTGACTTAAATACTTTGAAAACAGTATGATTGGTGGGTAGTAAAGCCTTTCTAAGTGTACTGGGAGAATGAGCTGGGATTCATAACAGAGTCATTTAGAAATGACACAAGGTTTTTAAATCAACTCCTACAATATTATAACATGTTTTAACTATGCAGAATTATATTACAAACAACCATTATTATAGCATTAAAGTCATTGATGTTATACAGTGCATCCCTGTTTTCCTACAGCTCTTTTGGAGGATGGTGCGACACTGCTTTAGCTCAAGATATCCTCCAAGAATTGTGCGAATAAAAAATAAATTGCATGTGTGTGGGAGAGGCAGTCACTCATACAATATAAATTACAGACAAACGCAGTATAGTTTAAAATGTGTCCTACTGTTGCTGGTATTTGCAAAAGTTGATAAATTCATCCTGAACTGAGAACAGAACATTTCCATGGGAGAGGATTCAAAAACTTGCCTCCAAAGATACGGAAGAGTTTTCGGCAGCTCGGGAGAGGCCACTTGGCACAATTTGCTTTCTGGAAGTTCTGTTTCCGGGAAAGATATTCCTTTGGGAAGAATGTTCTTGCGGTTTGGTTTAATTCTGTAAACAAGACAAGGAGACAAACTTAATATTATAAAACATCTTCTCGATAGCCTGGATAGATTAAGTTATGAGATCTGTATTAAAGATCCTGCGTTATTAGACCCCTTCATATTTGTTCTTGTTCGGGTTCTGTGTGACCTTGGCATTGGTAATCACCACAAAAATCTTGTCTAAAGTCCTTTTCACCTAATCACTCACAAGAGCCCTTAGCGTGTCTGCGATGCTCATAACCATGGCCACTCTGCCTATTTATGGACACAGCAGTGTCCCTGCCGCTCATTTCTCCTACATACATCTAGAAGTAGGTCAAAGTGAATCACAGAACTTCATTACTTATTCATAGATTTGTCCAACTCAGACTACGTCCCATGTAATCAGTGTGCAGTGATCACAAGGTTACATAAAATAAGTATGTCACTATACAGCATAAGAGTGAAATATCATCATTACTGTACGTTATATAACATTGTTTTGTAGGGATGTTACATATAAGATAAAGGTTGTATCTTCCATTTGTGACGCTCTTAATAAAAAGCTAGTTTTGTCATGCATTTGCAACCCATAATGAGTACTACTTATGAAAGTACAACGTAAAGATGTTGTTATCCTGTTTGAGTTTGTCTTCTCGTTCTGAGTGACTCATCTGGTCAGAGCTGAACTAAAGGTCTACTCTGCTCCCTGTGGGGCGTCTGCAGCTGGGCCCCCGAACAATCTGCAGCTTAGATCTCTACCAATACACATATAGCTGCAATTATGCATGTATGCATCGATACAAATGTACTGTTTCATAACACTACCATGTGATATGTCATTCCACTGGAAAGCTCTTATTATACTGGCATATTTCAAAGTGTCTTTTTATCCATCTAACATTACTCACTTCAGAATGCAGAGTCGTAAGTTTGAAGTGATAAGTATTTAAAATGTTGAGAATTGTACATCAAGTGCTTTCTGCCTATTAGCTCACCCTTCTGGAAGAAGACATGTGTGATGATTGTTCTGCAGAGGGGGCAGGGTGTGTTGGTGGGGCTGCCCTTAGCTAGCGTCCTTAGACAGGGTTCACAGAAGACGTGGTTGCAGGGGTGACACATGTAAGGACTGAAGAACACGTCCAAACAAACGGCGCAGATGAAACCTTCTCTGTCACCGGTGCTCACATCCTCCTCGTCCTCACTGCTGCTGCTGGATGGGTTCCCTGTTGAACTCTTGGTGCAGAGAAAAAAAGGCAGAGAGAGAAAAGACGGATAGATGTTTAAGACGGAGGTATCCCATGCATATATTGTCTTTGTATGCAGTACCTGGAAAGCGGGATTCAAATCAGGCTAGCGCCTTAAAAAAAAGATTAAATGGATTTCTCTTTTTTAAAAGGAAAAGAATCATGGCAAACTAATTTCTAAAGGATCAGATTTACATGGATTGAGATTTTAAGACAGAATGATTGAGTATCAAGTAAAAGAAAAAAGGGAAAATAATCCAGAAATATGCCGCTCTACATATGAGGTTCAGCATTTATTATCACGACAAGATGTCATTGCACCAGCTGGCAATACATATATGTCAACATGTACTATTTTGCAGTCCTCTAGAGATTCTGTACCCTCTTCTTAATACACCCATTTTGATGAGAGTAAATTACTTTTACAACAACCGGCACAACATAATAATATGTGTGAGGACATGAGGGTGTTAGGTGTGAGCTCAAAAGAGCATAACTTCTACCTATCTACATGTATCACTTTGTACGGTAAAGCAAGAAACATTGTTTGCTAAAGAGGGACATTTGACCCAGATCCCGGTACTAATTCAAACTCCATTCACTTTACAAAATAAAGAGAAGTGTTGCATCTCTCCAGGTAGAGTTTAAGTATAAGGCACAGTGTGAGACTTTGTCTTTATGTTGTACATGGCCTGTCCTCTTATCCTTTGATCTAGTATGTACCCTTTTATTTCATAGAGCACAACGCACTGCTTTATCCCTCTTATCTCCTCAGCAGTCAATTGCCCTTGATTCCAAATGCCTCAGAATTTCAGAATAAAAAACACAAATCATATAAGAGGAAGTACCAACACTTGTTTAAAGAACAGTTTCTCGGGTCCCTGAAGTCCCCCGTCTCCTCCTCAGACCTGTGTTAGCAGACGCAGAGGAGTGGTGGCTGAGGCCTCTGCTTGAAAAGCCTGGGGGTGCTTCCAGAGTAATTACCCTGTTCTCACCCAGGGGGGGCCTCTGGGGACTTCAGTGTCTTACCGTACAGCCTGCCTCCCAAGGTGTGTCATTATCAAAGAGGAGACAACACATTGAGCACAGCTCCTGAGGAATCATAGCCACTGAGGCTTCCCCCTGGCAACATGTACTGTAACATGACCATTTTGTCTTGGTATCATTCAATGGAAAATAAATTCAACTTTCTACATACATTTAAAAAGACACTGAGTAAGTCTCTTCCTTTTTCCAATTGTCACTTCTAACACACCACTGCACTGTGAGTTACCTTAAAATAATCATTAGTATTTCATAGCAATACATTTTCCGCAGGACTCCAAGCAGCAAATAAAACTGCTTCAGTGCAGCAGCAGCCGAATTAAGTCAACCAAAGAATAAGGCACTAATTGTCACACAGGAAAGAATCCACTTCCTGTGGGAAACTGGATGACAAAAACACCCGCTCTGACCTTTGGCATACTTTGTAATGTATGCAATAAGTACGGCAGGACATTGTACTCAGAAGTAGTTACATGATATTCTCTCAGGGGGGTTAAAACAACTATATCCACAAACAAGAAGGTAGATAGGTCACCAGTAAAGTTACATGAAATATGCAAAAGGAAGTAAATAAAAGCATCATTCACATTGTGAATTATTTAAATGGAATTAAAAGTAGGCTTTGTGATTAAAGGGGTTAAGAAAAAGGGGAATGAGACTATTGTTCTAATGCTCTTGGGAGTTAAGTTGAAATGGCTACAGCTAATAGCAGAAATGCTGTGCTTGTAGTGAGGAGTTCCCAAGTGAGAATCATTGTAACTGTAAAGTGCAAAGTTGGGAAAAGCTGACAAAAAGAGCATACACACCCAAAAACACCTTGATAAGGATTAATGACCAAGCAAGCCCATTCAATCTCCCTCTGAATTAAAACAAATATAAAGTTCAGAGTTGGACAAAAACCCCTACTCACTTTTTCTCTGAGTTAGGAGAGAAGCTCACAACCACTACCATGAATACGCATTAAGTATGGAGTTTAGCTTAGCATAAACACTGGAAGCAAAGGGGAGCAGCTAGCCTGGATTTCTCAAAAAATTCAAATATATGAATATTGTTTCAAAGTGATTGTTGGTGCTGCTGACATAAAGAAAACGGCAACAGTTGATGTTCTTCTCAGAGCATTTCAACTACCAAAAACAATTGACACACTTCATTTTGGTTTCAACGGTTATTTCAGTTCAATTCTCACTTCCACCATTTGCCATTGCCTACTGGGAAAGGTGACTATTTGGTCACTGGGGATAGCTACTGATAGGTAGAAGGTAAACCAAAAGTGCATTCGTAAATGAAGTCTACATTTCCCCCGGTGATATACCTGGTGGCACTGGCAGACCGAATTACGATGAGAATGCAAGACTAAAAGGGCACATAGCCAGGCGCTGATGGTGTCATTATTCTATTGCCTTTACATTATGATTATCAATATTTTAGACATTACAAGGAAAAATGTGTCTATTGCCACTTTATTATGTGGTATGTCACTTGCTTAATTGACACACAACATAGATAAAAAAGGACAAGTTGATAATTTAATGGAGTCATGCTTTGACTTGCCTTTCACTGTAGGACAGTCCAAACTGATTTACCCTTAAATCATAACTATGGGGCAAATTGAATAGGATTCACACTTACACTTGATGCATTTTCCACACGGTGGCACATGCCATCTGTTCTCTTCTACATAAATAATCCACCAGATCAAAATAGACACAATTAAATGTGCTTGAGTATATACATCATGCATACATTAACAGGCCAAATCCAATGGGAGGAAGAGAGGAATATCTTAACTAAAACAATGTCAGCAGGGGGGCTTTGAATTAGTAAACGGATGTTCTGCTTTTTCAAAGCAACTAATTCTATTGAGCTTTATCTAATTCAGAAGTAAGAATAATTTCTATCAACCGACATGACTGCAGATCTGCAGCAGCCAATCAAAACAGAATCTGATCTTTTGTATGATTGTTTTTGAAGTGCTCTCCAACCAGGCCTCATCATGCAACCAATTCAGATGTAACCCCACTTTAAACCGCAAAGACAATGGCTATTGAGATGAGCATGGTGCTGATAGGACTGTGAGCAGTCAGACTGTAGATGAAGTGAAAACACAAAGGAACACAAAGGAACATAAATACACGTGACAAAAACTGCTATAAATAGTTACAGAGAGAACGTGGACCGATTATGCCAGAATTTAGTCGACCAATTGTAGTTTACCACACACTCAAATGTACACAACTCTTACTTGCTTTATTGCATTAAACTTTCATCCTAAAATATAAACAAACCTTAACCGAATCAGTTAGTAATTTAATGCTGGAGTGCCTTGAGGCTATAGAGTAATTCAAAAGTATCGTATTTTTTTCTAAGTGCTATGCTAATAAAACTTGATAAGGAATGCACATGGATTTAGATGCATAATTTGTTTTTTAAAAGGAAATACATTCAATGATAGCAAGTTGCCACGATCTCTCAAGTTCTTATATTGTTGTTAGTGTAACAATATAGTCTGCATTAAGAAATGGGAGAGAAACATGCGTTATTCAATGATCTAATTACAAGCTCTATGGATCCTCTTGTAGCACACTAAGATATGAGGTAGGTAGCTGATCTTAATCCTTAAACCACTGACAAACCATTTGGTAAGAACAGCGACATCAGTACTTATTGGTGTTGGAAGGCTCAGTTAATTGTCATTCACCTGTCTGCTCTCCTGCAGTTGACTTTGTCTCCACCTCTCTCTTCTCCTCAGCCTCCTTCTCAGACACTTAATCCTGTTCTTCTCTCTTTTACTCATCCTCCACTCCCCAAAAGGAACATAAGGCAGCATCACTGCTGAGGTCATGGTTTGACCCATCATCTCCACCACGCCACTGCCTCCTTCCTCGCCATCTTCCAAACCCTCCTCTTCATCATCCTCCTCTCCTTCACCTGCCCCGAGCACTGAACTGGCGATGTGTGTCTGGGGTATTTGTGACAGTCGTCCAGATGAAGCAGCTGTCCTGACCTCCACCCAGAACGGATCTGGCTCTCTTGATGAACTTAATGGGTAGCTGAGGAGGTCTCCTGACACTGTCCTGGATGAAAGTCTCTGAAGGGACATAGCTGAGGATCTGGTTTGGATAGGAGGCGAAGGGAGAGCAGAAGACATGAGCCTCATTGCCGGCCGAGGGACTAGGGAGTTCAAATCTGTGGTGCAGTCAACAGTGGGCTGTCTAGGACATTGGTATCTTCTCTGGAAGTTATTCGATCCTTCACAAACTTCCGAAGTGCTGTTAGACAGGATATCTGAATTACTGCTCGACAGACTTTCAGTGCTGCTTGTTCCTCGTCTGTCCTGCGATCTACCTCCATGTTTATCACTGCGTACAGTCTTTCTCAGATTTTGTTTTCCTCTTGCGCTGCCTCCTGCATGTTCAACATTTTGTCTCTCCTCATCACTATCTTGGTTTCCTTCTCTACATCTAACTCTTTCCTTGGAGCAGGTCTTCCTGTGGGCTTTCTTCCCTGGCAAGGGAGGTCTCACCAGTGCCTCCACACTGCCCGACCCCCCCTCTCCGGCTGGATCTGCCCTTGTTAGCCCAGGTCTCACTGGTTTCAAATACGGGGTATACGTCTTGTTGTTGCTGTTTTCTTCACCAGAATCCTCACTTCCACAACCACCAATTCTGCCATTTACACCCGATGGTTCCAGATGGGAGCTCATGACGGCAGTTTTGAGCCCCTCAGTCACAGCTGATGTAGCTTTAGCTAGCCTGGTCTTTCCCCGCTCATCTTTCCCTGAGTCTTCTCTCTGCCTGCCAGCCCTTCTGAATGTATGGGAGGTAGAGGGACAGTTGCAGTGTAGAGGTGAGCAGTGCAGTGCTCTGGCCTGGCTATCCTTCCCTCGTTGGCCTGCTGGGACATTCCACACTGTTGATAAAGACAAAGCCCCCCCTGGTGAGCCCCATTACAATAGGGGCACTGTTCACAGCTGTACTATTGTCCCATGTGACCTATAGAAAACACACTGCTATGCAACCACTGAATACAACAAAAATAATGTGAATAAACCAGAGTAACCTTTTTTTAACTCACGTCCACAACCATGGTGTCAGCTTTTTTCACTCAGGGGTTTGCAAACTGAGCACAGATATTGTGTGTGTGTGTGTGTGTGTGTGTGTGTGTGTGTGTGTGTGTGTGTGTGTGTGTGTGTGTGTGTGTGTGTGTGTGTGTGTGTGTTTGTTTGTCAGACTATTGCTTTATTTAATGTGTAAATTCAAGTTTTCTGAAGGTACATTTTTAAAGTGGTTCACTGTACTTGCCCAAAGGAAGTTCTAGACCTGCAGAAAATCTAAATGTATTTAATGAAAGATGTCAAGATAAAAGTTTTGACCGGATGTCTCCAAATCAAAATACAAAACACCGTTTTTAACTTCACAGAGGAGAGGGACAGGAAACGTTTGTATGTAAGAGAGGGAATGCCAACTGCAAATCCCAGATGCATTTATTACACGGTACGCAAACTAAAGGGCTGAATGGTTATTAATATCAATATGATTATTACCTCTGAGAGGGAGAGTGACGATGCATTTCTGGGGACAGGGGAAGGTGATTTTTAAGAAACTGACGCGCTTCTGCAGTACACGGATCCTGTCAAGACGATGGAATTCACCGACTCTCCCAAGACACTGGAGGTCCATGACCATCCCAAGATACTGGAGGTTGCTGAGCCTGCCAAAGCAAGTTGAGGTCCCTGAGCCTCCCAAGACAATGGTCATGATGCTGTATATTAGTCAGGGGGGGAAAAAAGGTCTCAGTGGAGGAGAAGTTTCAGTAGATGGCGCAGGAGAAAGACTTAGCCACTTGAACATTTAGAATAGCCCTTCAGTTTTGATAGCGCAGACTTGACATGTAGGAGAACTGGACAGTACAAACAGGGCACTATTGCTTTGTTCTCAAGAAACACCCTCCGCCACATCCTGCAATGCTGTGTGTAACAGCTAGAGTGAGGGAAATAGAGGATGAGGACCAGACACCAAGAGATACCAAAAAAAGATTAATCTCAGCCAGATCTCTGTTGAACAGTGTCAGCCAGACTCTGAGGGTCTCAGTAAAAACAAAGTTGATGTTGAGGAGATCAAGGCAAAGAGGAGCAGCAATCGCTTCTACCACTTCTTCCGCAATATCTTCTCAAAGGTAGGTATTCACTTGTATTGTAATTAGTCAGACAAGATACAAAGTACACACGAATAGTTTGGACCTGACCAGACCAGATAGGATCTAAATTGTTAAGTCAAGTGGAACAGACCAACACCCATGTGCATTGCATGCCGTCCTGGGGAGTATGTTACAGAAGAGGCAAGTTAGTAAAGAGCTCAGTCAGGCACTTGTATGTTATGAGCTTAACTAATGAGTGAATCCACTTTGAATATTAAGTGCAGCTTGAAGCAGTCATTAGTTAACCAACATTGCACACTTCTCAAACGTCATGCCCCCTGATAAAACCGATCCATGTGCGACTTTGACTAAACTTCTGGCGACAGTATTACTTTTGTGTAAAAAATAATATGACTTAAGGGCTAAAGCTTAATACGTTTTATTTCAAAATTGGAATGAAAGACAGCAGCAGGTTGCTGTACAATGGGAATGTGGAGCAGAATGTCTTGAATGCGTGGACTTCATCTTTGCTACCCCCTCATCCCCCTTTAAAATCTATATATACATTATCGTTCACACACACACACACACACACACACACACACACACACACACACACACACACACACACACACACACACACACAACCATCTCTATCCGTATCCTTCCTACGTACTCTGCCTTGAACATACTGACACACGTTTCCATGCATTATATGGTGCTGTACCCGCTGTGGGCAGCAGATGGCAGCAGCTTCCCTCTCTGGATTGTCCTGGCGCTGTCTCTAGTCCTGAAACTACCTCTCGCTCGAATGGCTCCGGTCATGTTACCTTTTCTAATTCTGGCTTGAAATGCATTGTTGCGACCTTTAACACTTTATTAAAACTTATTCCTGAATTTCTATTCAAGCTATTTTTGCCTTACAAGAAAGCATGACATGTTTTCCTTTCTTACTAATATTGTAATAAATACAACAAAAAATGAAAGCCCTGATTTACTCCCAAGGTGTAAACTTACAAAATCCACAAATTGGAACAATCAGTGAGTCCAAATAATCAAATAAAGGGGAGAGAAAAAGAGATAAGAGCTTTGCACCCTCGTCGGCTGTCTGCAGTAGAAATAGGGAAAAACGAGGAGAGCAGAGGCACAAAAACTCCAGGGCGACCTCCAAACGGTCTGACGTACCCCAAGCTGCTGGTATAAATGAATTCACGGCGTCTACAAGCTCAGATGATTCACAGCACCAGTGAAGGCACCCGGCTGTCAACACTCACGAGCTACAACACACACAACCCCCCTCAAACACACACACACACACTCACACACTCACACGTCTGCGTCATGCGTCCTGAGAGCGACGGCACCAACACGGTAACTCCGATGGACCCCGGAAAAACGCACAGCGACAGCAGTCTGAGGGGCTGACTGTGTCCTGCTAATCTGTCCAGCTGCGAGTCCCCACTGCCCTGAGAAAGTTGCACTCTGAGTGCGGTCGGATAATGGATTTTATAACAACAAGCAGCAACAACAGCAACGCCACCAGCAGTTACCCACACCGGGAAGACGTGGTTGCCGACTGGGACGGGGGTGAGAATGGCACCGGGTCTGGGTCTCCGGCAGAAATGAAGCTAAGTTACCAGATTATCACTTCTCTGCTCCTGGGGGCCCTCATCCTCTGCTCCATATTTGGCAATGCGTGCGTCGTGGCAGCAATTGCCCTGGAGAGATCTCTCCAGAATGTGGCTAACTATCTGATCGGATCGCTGGCCGTCACAGACCTCATGGTATCGGTGCTGGTTCTACCAATGGCGGCCCTCTACCAGGTTTTGAGCAAGTGGACACTGGGGCAGGAAATATGTGACTTATTCATCTCTCTGGATGTACTGTGTTGCACCTCATCCATCCTGCATCTGTGCGCAATTGCCTTGGACAGGTACTGGGCCATAACAGATCCAATTGACTATGTAAATAAACGGACACCGAGGCGAGCTGCGATCTTGATAAGTGTGACTTGGCTCATTGGTTTCTCAATCTCTATCCCGCCTATGTTAGGCTGGAGACGCGCCAAAGACAGAGCGAACCCAGACGCCTGCAGCATCAGCCAGGATCCGGGCTACACAATCTACTCCACATTTGGGGCTTTTTACATCCCTCTTATTCTCATGTTGGTCCTGTACGGGCGAATATTCAAGGCTGCTCGGTTTCAGTTTCGAAAGACTGTCAAGAAAGTCAAGAAAGTCGAAAAAGCAAAAGTGTCAGACAAGTTTTTGTCTGTCTCTCCGGCCATCTTCCACAAGAAAACTAACGGGGAAGCCGGGGTCAAAGGCTCTCCGTGCGTAAACGGGGCCGTGAAGCACGGAGAGGAAGGAGAGTCACTTGAGATCATTGAAGTTATGAGCAACTCAAAAACGCACCTGCCTCTGCCCAACACCCCCCAGTCCACGCATGGCTACGAAAACATGAATGATAAGAACTCGGGGGCGAAGAGAAAGATCGCGCTGGCCAGGGAACGTAAAACGGTCAAAACACTGGGGATCATCATGGGGACTTTCATCTTCTGCTGGCTGCCCTTCTTCATCGTTGCTCTCGTGCTGCCTTTCTGTGCAGAGAGCTGCTACATGCCGGACTGGCTGTTCGCAGTCATAAACTGGCTGGGCTACTCCAACTCTCTCCTCAACCCCATCATATATGCCTACTTCAACAAAGACTTCCAAAGTGCTTTCAAGAAGATCATAAGATGCAAATTCCACAGAGCGTAACAACACAGTGAAAACATTTGACTTTGATGTGGAGTAAATTAACTGACAGCAGGAAATGTTTAGTGACCGTATGGAAGAAAAATAAGCCTACAGACTTTATTTCAGGGACAGTCTCCATTCGGTGTGTGTTCGAGGACCATGTAAAAAAGAACCCAGGTTCATTAGCCGCTGATGAATTGAGACATTGCAGGAACGTTCGCTCTTAATGTACACGCTCATATTTATTCAGTGTTGTAGATACAGTATTTAGCCAATTTCTGACTCTAGCCATCGTTGTATTGCCATCATGCAACACGTGTCATGTGCTGATTCCATGCATATAATCATGAGACACGCGGGGCTTACATCCTACGTCACGGGCTTTGTAGCACTGAAACAATAAAAGCAATCAAGGTTTGGCATTAAGAAATATGAGTCCTTTTTGTTTAAAGAATAACACAGTAACAAGCCAAGTAAAAAAAACAGTTTTTCTTGGGACCTGTTTCATCATGTATCTTCATATAATATGAATCATGTCGTAGATTCTTTAAAAACTAAGCAGAGAGCTTTGCTGTGACAGGCCACACTCATGATAATGGGGGGCCGATCAGGTTATCAGGGCAAGCTGTGTTTGAGGTATTACAGCAAATGGGTATCGAACAAACCACGCAGCCTATCCATCAAATCCATATTAAAGTCAAGTGCAAAAGGAGATGGGCTAATTTTTTCTAAAATGAAGGCTGGTATTACATTTATGATATGATATGTTCTCAGTCTCCCCCCCCCCCCCCCCCACACTCTCTTATTATTCCAGAGCTCTCCCACCCCATCTCTCTATTTCAGAGCATCCCTTGGGTGTGAGGAAAAGACAGACAACACACTGATTGCTCGAGTGAAAAATCAAGGGAGAACATGAAATATGTTTTCCTATTTTACATTATTTACTAAATGTTGTAAATGCATCAGAAAACCGCATAATGTAGATGGCTGCTCAGAGAAATAGGTCACATAAATTCAAACAGTTGCAGGAAACCTCCTCACTGCTCTCATCTATTATACACATCCTAGACACAAATCTACTTAGCCTACAGTATGCAATGATAAAGATCGCAGACGTTGAAAGAGGAAAGAAGGAAAACAACTTTCAGGAACAAGTCCCGATGAGGCCTGCACACTTCACATGATGGGTGGCTAGTTGGCTCGTTGTCATGGCAACAAATCAAGCCCAATGCATCGTGGGTCAGCCAAGGTGGGGTGAAGGCTTGGTGAGCAGGGAGGGACCAGCAGAGAGAATTTAGAGATGACACCCGTGTCTGTTACTCTGCAGTCTGCAGGGTGTTACAGACAGAGCACACAAATAACCTTAAATAAATAAATAATAATAATACATGGTGGCAGAACTGTTCATTAAGGGGTACAAATGTATAAGCAGTATAGCAAAAATAATAACTAATGTAATAATAATAATTAAAAACGGTTTAGCTTATATGAGGGCAGCTTATGCACGTGTCAACAAGCATAGCTCCTCCTATGGGACCTCTGTAGCTGCTTTACAAACAGTTAATGAATAATTGATTAACAGAATAACATAGCTTTTATCATATTAAATTAAATATAAATCCACACATGAAGACTTCCTTAAAGTGTGTTATGAATTAGTTATTAACATGCGTTTTTGTGTTCAGAAGGACTCAACAGAAATGTTAAGCTTCACGGTTTAGTTTGACATTACAATTAAATCAGGGTAAACTTTCTATATTTCTTTGGGTGTTTTTAGAGATCTTTTGCTGGGTTTTGATGACGTTTCTTACAGTATAACTAACTATATTAATATCCAAATAGTTAACAAATGAAATAAACACATATTTATTAATGTAATAACACATAATATTAGTATTAGCCTATATCGCACTTTAACCATCCATTAACTTTTAATGCAGTCGTTACAGATGCTTACATCTTCAAAGTATGATGTGCTCATACTGTACTTGCCAACCCTCCCGATTTTCGCGGGATCCCGGTTTCCTCCCGGGGTCATATTTCTCCCGCATTTCTCCCGATTTCTGACAAAATCAGATTTACTCAGGACTGTTTCCACTCGGACTTTAATACAGCTACACCATTGTTTGGTTTCCATGGTCGCGTCTCTTTAGTAGCGTGCGCAACTGACAGTCTGAGAGGATGAGGAAGATAGTCACGGTAAACTGAACAAGAATCGACAACTCTACCCTCTGCTCACTCCTTTCCATGCTACAGGCCGCAAGACAGTCCACTAACAACTACAATAAGTATGTTAATGTTAATTTAATACAGCTCCGGCGATCCGGGTGGTTTTGAAATGCTCCCGATTTCTGAGGTCTCAAGGTTGGCAAGTATGGGTGTGCTATAAGCCATTTAGAAGGTTTAACTCAATGCTTTTAAAAGTGATTACAATAAAGTGTGACCTATTCGTCCCCTATAACACCCATCTTGTTATAATTCAAATTACATTTTTCCTCCAGAGTAAATATCACACTTTGATCTTTTGAGCTGAAATGATGAGTCAAGGAATTGATACTCATTCAACGGAAAATATTCTGCAACTCTTTTGTAAATGGATTACATTGTATCGTTTTAGTTTCTCATTATCATAAGACTTTTATGTCATAGCCATCCATCTCCCATTGATAGTAAACAACATAATCTTTGTTTGGGATGGTTGATCAGTTAGAAACAACTATCTGAGTTGAATTTAAGTATATGACAAAACAAAAAAATCATAAAAAGAAAACGCACATTAAACAATAGGGGAAATAATTATAATTTGAAGCCGCAATATGTTATTATAAAAGGGCAATTAGAAAGTACATACATTTTAGCCAAATTGTTATTAGCAACTTGATCAGGTGTAAATATCCAGCATTGATTTAAATCAGAAAACATTAAACTTAATCTCAGAAAATTGGGCTGAATTACGTTGTCATGAAACCCCTCATCTCTCCCTGACACTGGTTTCCTCTCTCCATCGAAACACTATTGCTCTGGGCTGCCTCAGTGCGACATCATTGCACTCAAAGCATTTTTGGGGAAATGAATCTTACCTTACCTTACCTGTCCGAGTTTATGACAGTCACATAAAGTGTGCGATGTGAGCAGCTGAGCGTGGTGGAGAATATTTTTCATTTGTGAGTCAGCCTGTGTGTAAGACCATTAAAATCAGTACATTTTGGTCCGGATACATGGGATTATAGAGCAGCTGACCCCCTGTGAACTCACCATTACGTAATATCAAAACTGTGGAATGCATTAATCCCACTCCCTCTAGGATTCTTAAATGCAATGTGGGTAGGTGGGAGCAGTGTGCTGACGCAGGAGAATCTCTTTCAACCCAGGAGGAAAAGAGAGGAGAGGAGAGAGAGGAGAGGGAGGAGAGGGAAGAGAGGAGAGGAAGGAGAGGAGAAAAGAAGAGGATTATATGCAATGACACCACCAACAAGGTAATTATAGGGTTTCTTACATGTGTGCCACTGCCCTCTAACCTAAAATTGTGGGGAAATAATACGAGATTCATAAAGGAGGATGTAATTGGTCCTATAGGAGCATTTCAGTAAGAATAAACAGCAGGTTAAAGAACGGTCAAATGCAAATGCAGAGCTCTCGTTCCACACATCAGTGGCGTCAATGTCCTCCTCTAACAACAGACTAGACATTAAAGATTTATAGATTTAGCATTTAAATGTCACACAGGACATAAAGAGGCGTTATTCCACTGGCAACCCTGCCAGTTTTAAAATGACATTTAAGTTGAGTATATCATTTGCATTTTTACCATTGTTCTACTTTAAAATTGAGTATACTGATCAATATCAAAGAGCAGTTGCCATATAACAAATTGATATTACATGGTTGCACAAAGAGCAGCCAATCAATGAAGCTAATGCATTATTTCATATTCATTACTTTTAAAAAACACTTACTTTTTGAAGATAAACTTTAGCATGAGTACGTTTGGACGTGGGACATTAAAAAGGATTTGAACTAATTAATCAATCAATCAATCAATCAATCAATCAATCAATCAATCAATGTTTATTTATATAGCCCAATATCACAAATGTTACATTTGTCTCAGTGGTCTTTGTACAGAATATCAGTATGACAAAACGACACCCTCTGTCCTTAGACCCTCACATCGTACAAGGAAAAACTTCCGGAGAAAACCCACAGTTAAAGGGGAAAATGGGAGAAACCTCAGGGAGAGCAACAGAGGAGGGATCCCTCTCCCAGGACGGACAGACGTGCAATAGATGCCGCGTGGAAATGGAAAAGATAATACATTTACAACATAGGTAGTCCAAATGTTTGGAAATGCATGTGTCTATAATAGGAAGATGAATCTACGAAGATGTCAACTACAATCCTGTGGGAGTCTTCAGGGAGGCAGCATGACAAGACCCAGGCAGGACCGCAGAGACAGGTTTAACCGCAACCCGAAGTCCACGACTTAATCCAGAACTCAGGACAGAGGATCCAGGACACAGGACCACAGCAAGATCAGCCTCGACTCCGGATCCCGGCGTAGATATAGACACAAAACAAGAAAAAATGTGGCTGGGTTAATCGGAACAAGAGAATACACAGAC
>NW_011369945.1:16858594-16867829 GCF_000735185.1 Notothenia coriiceps | reverse complement strand
GAGGAAAAAAACCTTCATTCACCAAATGTCCCTTTCTTCAAACCACCTGCCCATTGAGCTCTGCCTGTACGCTCTCCTCTGGGTCATCTCTGACCTTTACTGAGAGCATGACAAGGGAAGCAGACTTCCATCAATGGCGTTCTGTGTGGATGGATAATAGGTGCAACGTGAAACAATACACAACAAAGACTGTTCTCTAGGACTGAATCATTTGGAAGGTTGTAATCAGTCCTGAGCCATTAGCGATGGAGAGAAGCTCAAAGTGAAGTAAATAAGCCACAAGTACCTTGATTCTTCCTAGAATTCACAGAAAAAACTGACATAAGTGATAGGAGAGCATTTTCACTCAAAGATCGAGAGTTTTAATCTGATCATGGAGACTTATTCAGTTATGTTATTATTAAACATATTCATTTGTTCCTTCCTTGAGTTGATATGGCAATTTTGGACTCAAAAAATGTGATGATAAACCTAACGTTTTCTTTCAGGACACTGAAAATAGTTTGATGGCAAAACCAGCCCTAGACAGGACAGGAATAGGATATACAGTATGTTATCTTAATTTATGTTTCTAGGTTTTTTTAATACAGAATATTTTCCTTTCATCTTAATCAGTGTTGGGGTAGTTATTCCAAAATAGTAATACATTGGAAAAATCTTCAGCAGGAATTGAAACTGAGCAATCTCATTCCTCTGCATGTTTTTAAAGCTAGGCTAAATTAAATGCTCGTTGATACTATGGGCACTTGTAAATGTCGATAACTTTGTAAATGTAACCTGTAAATATAATGTATGATGTCCTTTATTGTTTTATGTTTCATGTGGAACCTATATGCTGCAGGTCTCCCTTGGAAAAGAGATCTATGATCTCAATGGGACCAATCTAGTTAAATAAAGGTTTGAAATGAAATGAAATAATAAGTAATTATAATAATAAAATTAATTATTCTAAAAATAATAACTATAATAATAATTAAACAGTCTTTAGTAAAAAGGTGATAATGTGAAAATGGATGATCTTTACTGATCACTTTAAACAGAGGCACGAGTCTCACCAAGGAGTTCAAAACTAGCATTGTTAATCTGAGATCAAGCCTGTCATAGCAAAGCATTTCAATTTGACATCTCAAAATAAAAAATATAATTTTAGGCTGCGTTCAAAGGGAGGGTGACTTCTTTGGGTCTATTTCATTTCTAATGAGCACCGTCTAAAGATATTTGCTGAATTTATTTGACATTTTAACATCAGTGGTGTAACAGTGAACACTCAAAGATCACAAAAGTAATTTGCACATTTTAACTATTACTATGTGTTAACAGGTAAGTTTGAATAGTAGAATCAACTGTAAGGGTGGCAGCTCAATGTTGGGGGCTTCCTGGTACCAGAAATCACAATCGTACAGATGTTTCACCAAATGCAGATCTAGAATGCAGAACACTTACAGTACAATACACATGTATATTTAACATCACTGTCATGAATAAATACTATAATGTCTGACTTTATAAATCATCCGAAACATTAGATTTTCTCTAAATACTTAAAATGTTTTCCTATGAATAATTTAGAATAGAAAGGGAATACAAATGTCAAATATGCTCATGTTGATGTGTTTAGTCTACAGAGGGAAAAGCGTGTTGACTTGAAAAAGTTTAGCTACGGGATGAGCAAAAAGCAACACAAAAAGAAAGAGATAGGAGAGAGAGGAGAGAGTAAAAGAGAAATAGGTATGACAGAAGACTCAGCACAACACATGTTTATCGCCCACTTCTTCCTTCAGGGTCTTTTTGATCCGTGAGGTTTTATAAGGATCTCACAGCCCACAGCCCCCCCCCCCCCCTCCGTCCAAGCCTGAGAGGCAAGAAGGGAAGAGCATCACAAAACCTCTGATTCTGACAACCTCATTCTTTACTAAAAAGGTTATTTTATACCCAACATGGACACAGATGAGTCCAAACATTGATGGATAAATAAAGTTTAGATCACGTTTCTGTCTCACACACACACAAACACACACTTATCACTTTGATGAAGGATGGGCAGCATGTGTTCAAGGACCACAGGATACAAACAAAAGGGAGGAGTGCACATTAACAATGTTTAGTGCTTTCTGCCACTTCCCGCTTTTGAAAACAATCTGAAAAGCATAAGAGAGATGAAGAGTTGTGCTACAGAAACCTTTGCTATCAGTGTCACAGCAGTGAGAAACACTTTACCTCTCATTTTAAAGAGAGGGAGACAAACATTTGCAGCTGCTCCATTCTTCCCGGAGGATCACTCAGCGCTTGTGTGTGTGTTTATTTTGTTAAGGGGCAGAGGGAAATTAAAATCTTTGTCATAACTTATATTATTTACAAGGAAAAATGTTCCCAATCAACTTCAATTTTAGCTCAATTGTCTCGGTGAAACACCCAATGCACACAGACTGAAAAAAGGATTCATAAAACATAATAAAGTACATAAAACACTTTGAACATTCACATAACACATGCTACATTGTAATAGCTTAAAATTACGCCTGGAGTACACCCATCCATCATCATCAAACCCAATCAACAGCATTATTATCACTCACTCAAATCGTTACATGGGAGACTCATTAGCTTTCAACAGCCCAATGGCACGAGAACAAAAAAGCCTTTCTCACCTTTTAGAGTTTGCTGCTCTGACCATTGTCCAATAGGGAGAAGCTAAACTCCATCTAGAGCAAGAAAAGGACACATTAAGATTTTCCAAGCACTTGAAGTTGCTATTTTGTCGAAAATAAAAGTTAGTTGAGAGAAGTTAGGTAGTGGATGACTTTCATTTTTTAGACCAGTCAAGTCACCACATGTCAAGGAATTAAACTTTTTCATGGAGCCACAAGAGGAGGAAATCAGCCGATTGTCTCCCTTATGGTAAACTTTAATGCCCTCAACTATCTGGAAGACATTCTTTTTTTAAATCTGTCACAGATTTCCTCTCAATAGATCTCAATAGTTTATTTGATGATGGTGACATTTGTGTTTGGTTTCAGTATTTATAATTCCTGGTTAAATACATGTTTTTGCAACTTTATTAATATAATATTGTATACTGTATACCAAACGGGCCAGTAATATGAAATATAACAAATATATTACAAAAATGAGCTCCACATGCACCAGACTCAACCATTATACTCTTTACTTACTTTGGCTGTTCCACTTTATATTGCAGTTTTGCTGTGTCTTTCTCTATTTCAGCTACCCTGTACATCATTACAGCACAAACTTTGGCTTGTTGAAGTTTCAAAAATGGAATTTCTTCTTCTTTTACTTCCCAATTCATGCATTGTTAGTCAGAGATAACAAAATGGACCTTGTGCGTTACTCTCAACACTGCAGTGCTTGTTATCAAAGAAGAGAACATTAATACGGGTTTGAATTTGGACCTCACTGCCTCTGGCGCCATGGCGTTGAAAAACAAAGTCAGAGACGGGGAGTGAGAGACAGTGAGACAAAGAAAGTGAGAGAGAGATATCTTGGAGAGGAAACATCAGTTGGCTTATTGCATCATTTCCCCTTTTCTGTCAGCAAGCTAAATATTTTGCCAAGAGTAAGATCTATTGCTTTAAAATGAACTCCAAACAGGAACAAATAAATGCCCCCGCTGTCTGCGCTTTATCCCCTGCCAACACTTGCAATGCATTTTCACAGCATCTCACTATGTGTCCTGTAAATATGTTCACGGTCTGCGTATGAATAAATGAACTTGACAGCTTTTTGCTTTAGGGACAATATCTTATTTTTGTTTTTGCTTTTTTCTGATTGACTTTTCCTGCCTGACTCGACAAACCAAGATGCACCAGCATTAGTCGTGCATGTTTCCGTCAGTAAGTGTCTGTGCCCTCAGTGACAATGGCTTTATTGCGGCTTCATAGATCTTTAATTGGAACATCATCTCAGTGTTCGGTTTTCTATTTGGTCCTCTGAGAAAACATCTTTGCTTTCGGTCATGTTGTCTTAATTGCAAACAAGATACTGACACTGGCACAATAATTGGAGAAACACACACACACACACATACAGTATATTCCCTTAAGTCTCTCTAATACTCCTGTTTACAGTCTTTACACTGGCTTCCTGTGTGTCAACGAATTTATTTCAAAAAAACTGCTGCTGGTTTACAAAGCATTGAATGGTTTAGGCCCAAAATACATTTCTGACCTCCTGCTAAATTATGAACCATCCAGATCTCTCAGGTCTTCAGGGACTGGTCAGCTTTCTGTCCCCAGAGTCAGAACTAAACATGGAGAAGCAGCGTTCAGTTATTATGCTCCAAATATCTGGAACAAACTCCCAGAAACCTGCAGGTCCGCTGCAACTCTGACTACTTTTAAATCCAGGCTGAAGACTTTTCTTTTTGCCGCTGCTTTGAATTGATATATTCATATCTTAAACTGCACTGTAACTTTTATTATCTTTGCTTTCTATCTTTGCTTTTAAATGAGTGTTTTTAAATGTCATTTTATATCGTTGCTTTTAAATTAGTGTTTCTAGATATCATTTTATAATATGTTTCTTAATGCTCTTAATGTCTTTCATTTTTGTAAAGTGCCTTGCCTTGCCTACATACGCTACTGTTATTACAATACAATCTCATCCTGTAGACAGTGACTGCATCAATCTGCTTGTATATTTAAAAGGCATCACCCTGCCCAGATGATCCAGATAAAAATATCCCTTTTACTAAATCTGACACGTTTTACTGTACATCATATTCATGTTAGTGTAAAGTGTCCACATGAAATTAATTAATATAGTAAAGAAAAGTAGACTAGATTAAGCAGAAAGAGGATAATAAGAAAAAATATAGGCAAATGGACACTTCACTGTCAAATACCAGAGGAAAAATGAAATGGTGAACAACAATTTAGAATCCTAAAAACCATCCCTGACTAGATAAGGCCGAAACATATGGCCTTGCAAATGATCTCAAACACAGCAGATTGATGGTGTCTGAAATAAAACCTTCCCTTCCCTTGATTCATTAAGCAATTGCTCACTGGTTCATTGTGAAGGTTGTGTTAGGACTTTATCAGTGAGGAGCTTTAAGGATTTGCGTGAGATGATTCGCTGACTAATGTTTGTTGAGAGATACATTTACCATTACCATTGTTTGTCTTCTTGCAATCGCTTCACCTACTTAATGCTTGGTGATGGAAAGGCCCTAAACCTACAGGCCACCACCATCTACTGGGGTCACATGTGAAAACAATAGCGATCTAAAAGGGAAATAGAGATTAAAAAAGAGAGACAAATAGAAAGATAAGCAGTTATTTTGATGTTCAAAACATTGTCTTTGGCCTTGGGCAAGTGACAAAAAATCAGTCCTGTGCACTTCTCTACTCGGAAAGCTTATTTGTTACCAAAGGGAGAAATCCTCTGCATGGGTGAGGATAATCTGTGCTGTGAGCATGTGTAAAATACTATTTCAAGCATGAAATACAGTGCGCCCTACTGTATATGTTTTCTTGTGTGTGTCAGGACATGATGAAGCACCCTGAGGCTGTGAATATGCCTATATGGGATTGTCAGTCTTTAGTAAACAGGCTGTGTTTTTTTTGGGGTGTGTATAGTTATGTATAGCAACTTCTCATTTATATTTTGCGTGGATGTGTGTGTGATGTATTTGTGTATATGTGATGGTTGACAGCAGCAGCAGTCCCCTTGGCAAAGTCTATTCATTATTCTCTGTCACAGCCCAGCTTCAGCTCCACGTACCTAAAGGATAAGCGCTCGCTGACACTTCATCATTCTCAAACTGAGTCTCTAAAGCAGGCCAATTAGATACATGCAGTGCTAACAGCATTCAAGGGGCTTATCTTATGATCCTCTGACCACAGTATTTAACAGTGAGTAATAGCATACTGTATGAGAGTGCATATTCAGAGCTCTGTGGGTCATGCTTGGTAGTTTGTACAAACAGAAACACCTCACCACAATGTCAGATTAGAAACATATGGAAGATCTGCACATAAGCATACATAAAGATGTGATGAGAATACATCTGGCATTAGATCCTGAGGGGTTGCTCAGCTGGATATGTAATCCCTTCAGCGTGATCTTAGTCTGCTCCGAGGTCTCTTCCCTGCAGGAGGAAATCCTGGAAAACCTCTGCAGGGAAGACCTGGAGGTATCCTGATCAATGTCTACTTTTCAGTGTTATTGAAATTCCTTCCACATCCTGGTCCCAAAGCTGTTGATCGGAATAAGTAAATAATTCCCTTCGTTTTTCTCTGTGATAATTGCTATTCTTGTTTTAGCAACTCACTTTTTATATCTCACACAGGCTCTGCCCTCTACTGGACTCTATGGGTACTACTCTCAACCATGCTATTCAAGCATTCATACACTGAGTTCGTATACACGTAGACGGCCAATCAGGGCGAGCCTACCTGAATGCGCGTGCAGGCAAACAGTATATAAGGCGGCCACGCCTCCTGATCCGGTCATCCTTTTCTCTTCAGCGAGCGAGCAAAGACCAGACAGAGAAAGTAAAACGTTTGAAAGAAGAAGAAAGAGTTATCATACCTTCATGGAGTCACCAATTCTAGAGACCCGGGCCGGTCCTTCGTGCCCTGGCTTAATAGCGGGCGCCGATCCCCACCACCTCTGCTTCGAGTGTTTGGGGGACCAGGATATGGCCGAGGCGATGCCATTCACATTCGCCATTCCAGCGGGGCGGATGGCTCCGTTTACCGGGGAGGAGGATGACGAGGACTTCTCGTTGTCGGGCACTTCCGGGTCCAGCGTCATGGAAGTCCACCGCTCAGTTCTGTCCACCGGGACTTCCCCCTGGTGATGACCATGGCGGCTGAGCGTGGCAGCCCATCTGCTCCTAGCAGGCAACAGGCTGGGCAGAGAACTTCTGCGCCGCTGGACATTATGGCCAGGGTGTTGTTGTCAGAAAACACACCTCGCCCAGAGTAATAGCTCCGATTGATTCATTTCACCGTCTGTGTGAAGACGGCATTATCACGGGGCGTGCGGCCCCCCGAGAGCGTGCGCGGTGCATTCATGGATCTCAGTAGAAAATTGTCCTTTTCTGTTTCATCCCCCCATGAGCCAATGTTCCTTTCATGAAAGGTTTGGCGGTGGAGTGGGTCGCCAGAGAGTGCTACAGCTTCTTAGCTGCGACTCCACAGCTGCTTGCAGGTCCCCTAACACAGTTTTATGGTGAATGAGAGCTTAGCTGTGTTCTGACAGAATGGATGGACAGGACACTGAAACTGGGGAACTCACTCCAGTTTTGCAGCGTCCCTCCTCCATTCAGGGGCTTAAGAGAGGCAAATCTATCATCCCAGGAGGAGATAGGTTTCCTTTCAACAGAGATTCAGGCCCTGTTGCAAAAACAGGCTGTGTCTGTTGTAAACTCTCAGGAGAGAGAAAAGGGGCTTTACTCCATGTACTTCCTGGTTCCCAAGAAGACAGGAGAATTCAGACCTATTCTGGATCTTCGCAGCCTGAATCAGCACATTGCCTGCAAAAAGTTCCATATGTAAACCAATTACAGACTGCGACAGGGGGCAACGGTGACAGGGGGCAACGGTGACAGCTTTGACCCAGAGTCTGCATGACTCTGGGTCTCATGGCGGCTGCTCATCTCGTGGTACCGCTGGGGTTAAGGCATATGCGTCGCCTGCAGAGGTGGTTTGCCGGCCTTCGTTTAGATCCCAAGAGGCACAAACGGTGTCTGGTGACCATCCCCCCCCTCCCCCTCAGTGGAGGGCAACCTCCGATACTGGGGGTCCCCAAAGCATCTGCAGAGGGGAACTCCACTGGGGCGGGTGACCTCCTACGTCACGGTGTTCAAGATGCATCCGGGACAGAATGGGGGGGGCCTGCCTAGAGAGAGCTATAGGTGGTGGCAGAACTCGGCACATCAACCTTCTAGAGCTACGGGCAGTAGTACTGGTCCTACAGCACTTCAAACCCTTACTACAGGGCAAACGTGCTGGTGAGGTGCGACAACCGCACCACAGTGGCTTACATCAAGAGGCAGGACGGAGTCAGTTCCACCGCCTTGTTGAGCGCAGTGGAGAACCTGTGGTTGTGGGCCTCAGAGAATGTTTTTATCTCTAAAGGCCCCCCACATTCCGGGACTGGAGAACAGGGGGCTGGCCTCATGTCAGGAGACAAATGGTGGTTCTCCCTGGCTTGGCAGGACAATCCACCCTTGGGGGTGGACACGTTTGCACACGAGCCATGGCCAAGATAGCTGCTCTATGCCTTTCCACCGCAGGTGCAATAGGGGCATTACCCACTCTGGGCCAACCTCTCCAGGCTTGGCTCCTGAGAGGGACAGGCTGAGAAGGGTTGGACTGTCTAAAAAGGTTATACAGACTATCCAGGCAACAAGGGCGGGATTAACCACAGCCTGTTACAGGAAGTGGTTGGGATTCCAACGTTGGTGCGAGGAAGGGAGTCTAGAGCCTCTGTCCGGTACATTGGGCTCTATTCTATCCTATTTACATGCTCTACGCCAGTGGTTTCTTAACACTGGGCGGTTATGCGGACCCCTAGGCGGCTTACGTTGGAGTACGGCCAGCGGTACGTGAGATTATTTTATGTTAATGAAAAGCGAAGAATTAGATAAATAACTAACCAACTCTTTACCATTATAACAATTTTAGGAAAAATTAAAAAAAGTTTGAGAGTGTGTGGGGTTTTATATGAATAGAACTAAGAGTAACACATATTTCAAAACACAGAAGTGTAATAATTGCAGTTGCCCTCCCTGTCAGAATGACAAGATCCTCAGTGAAGCACAAGCTTATTCTTTTCTCCCTAAATGTGTAAGTGACAATTTATTAAAAAAGATCAGTTCAATCGCAACCTAAAGTCATCTTATGTGTTATTGCCATGATGTCAAAATTTGGTTGGGCCATGTATCTAGCCATTAAGTGTTTTGGATAAAAGCGGTCAGCCTAAATGCAATGTAATGTATCTCATTTACAATGTTTGTTGTTTTATAATACTAGACAACTTGATGGGTGCGTGCACGCCACATACCTGTACCTCTATTATATAGGCTTTTTTTCCCTAACAAATATTTTTTGCGCTGATCAGGTGTAACAACGGTGACTATAAACACGCGGGTAGTTCAGCTCAAGGTAACGCCCACCCAGGCCAAGTGATTCGCGTGTGGTTTGGCTCCTCCATTTCCTTTTCCCCCCTATTTTAGTTAGACGGAGCAGGAAGGGGAAAGTGG
>NW_011369945.1:16858001-16858572 GCF_000735185.1 Notothenia coriiceps | reverse complement strand
ACCCAATCTGGGCCAACCTCTCCAGGCTAGGCTCCTGAGAGGGGCAGGCTGAGAAGGGAGGGACTGTCTGACAAAGTTATTCAGACTATCCAGGCAGCAAGAGCAGGGTCCACCACAGCCTGTTACAGGACGAAGTGGTTGGGATTCCAGCGGTGGTGTGAAGAAAGGAGTCTAGAGCCTCTATCCTGTACGTTGGGCTCTATTCTGTCCTATTTACATATCCTGGTGGACAGGGGCATTCGGGGCGATGCAGTGGGGCTTAGTTTTACCGTGAAGCCAACGTGGCTGTCTCGCCAGTCGAGCGCTGGAGAGTACCGGCTTCAGTTCCGTTTGTCAGTATAAAGTTACCATCAACGGAAGTCCCTCCTCTCGAAGTCTCCGATTTATCAAACACTGACCTCGGAGCTCGTGGTTGCCGTCTAGGGTAACGCCACACCTCTGTACGTGGTGACCCGCGGACAGAGGACTGGGGGACGTTTGACAACGGTATTATCTGCCAACTGATTCGACTTGACAAGGCGGTTTACGGAGTACCGTCCTGCCCTACGTACGGAGTATGTGAATTAACACC
>NW_011369945.1:16853191-16857956 GCF_000735185.1 Notothenia coriiceps | reverse complement strand
GGTCAATATGCCATAAAGAAAAAGTAAATCTGTTCGACAGTCTGGTTTCATATGGGTGTTGGAGAGATGTACCCATAGATTTTAAGGCCCTAACTTTGAACCAGATTGAGCCATTTAACTTCAAACATTTAAAAAAAAAATCTTCCCGGGGATAATGGCCCCGGACCCCCCTACTTGAGGGTCTACCACCTGCCTAAACACCCCGTCAATTGGTCCCAGCCCATATTGAGGATGCTTCCTACACCTATGCCCCTGAGACACAGTTTCGTGAATATTTATTGTTGTTTTATTGAGGTTTAAACAGGTTTAAGTAGTCCCATGCGCTTTAGCTGAAATTTTTAATATTTTCCTTTAGAATTAGCAGGAAATTATTGCTATTCAAATTGATTAAATATTTTGGCCTCAACCCGAATGGTTTGACTCCATGCGTTACGGCCTTGGCCCGTTTAGCGGAGCCCCTTATGAAGCCTTATGCGACATCCCGGAAACTTGAAAATGTACGCTAAGGGCCGCACTTGCCGTTGGAAAAGCCGACAACAGGAGACCTTGAAATAACGTCAGACATAGGCCGACTGGGAGTTCGAGCGATGGTGTTGCCCACAGGCACCCCAAAAAGAAATCTCTAGCGCCGCCACTGAGCCTGCAACCCCGTTTGGAAGAAATGTGCAGTGCCAAACAGGGCGCTCATTGCAGCCACTAATGCTAAGACACACTTTTCTGCCAAATATCAGCCATTTTCTTCTTTTTTTTTTTTAATTTTTTTTGCAAAGATTGCCAAGTGGCCACAGTATTATTAACTTATTGTTCTAGCCAAATTGGATTGTATTTTATGTATTTTTTTATTTTAAGCAAACAGACTCATGGAGCATTGTTTTTATTATCACTGTTCTAGCAAAGGAATGCTTCACGTTCATATTGATGTATTATTAAATAAATGTAACTTGGCCCATACGTGACTATTTGTGTTTGGGGGGCGGGGGGGGCCCCGGACTTTTTTTTTGCTCCAAAAGGGGGCCTGGACAGAAAAAGTTGGACAGTGCCTCTACAGCGAACAATCCAGAAATCTTCCACTGCAGCTCAGCTCTCATGCAGATGCTCTCACATTAAACACGCCAGGAGGAGGCACAGATTACAGGGCCTTGATTCTTTAAACGTTTAATGGAAACATCTGTGATTCAGCAGAGTTGCGGAAAGCAAGTTCAGACACTTGTCATTCAACTTGGTGGCAGCAAATGCAAATAAAGGAACACATTAAAAGAACCAAATAGGATGGACTTTTACATTAGGAATGAGGGCCTTTGCCACTGCATTCATGGACGTCAAAATGAGCCAAAAGAAACAACTTTCCCAATCAGGGAAATTAGACCTTTTGGAAGAACGTGTGAATCGAACGTGATGATGTTCTTTTATGTTCATGAATTCAATTGAAAACAACACACCCAGCTGGGGCGGTAGGTAACACTCCGCCCCAGAGCGAATACTTTACATAATGCACAGACACTGGCGAGGAACAGAGAATATAAATGGATGTGAACACGTTGGAATTTAATATTAGACCTTCAAATATAAACATGCCTTCCCAAATAAAGACCTGTTTTCTCACTAGCTGGTATTTTACAGGAATGCCACTAATGTTGTGTTGTAATATTCACTGCCAGTAATGCTTTACACCATCAGCGGTTTTTATGTGAGCGCCCCTCTCTCTAATCACCGCTTGGTTGCTGTCTCCGCTCTGTTTGAGGGCCAGGTATGTTCAGCATAAAAAGCCCAGTTAATAATATGTAATCTCCTAAACTCCCTCCATCTGCCCCACACAACAGCACACACCATAACAACACAAACACCACACACCACACACACACACCACACACACACACACACACACACACACACACACACACACACACACACACACACACACACACACACACACACACACACAGAGTGTGCCAACACAACAAAGGCTACTTAAAGCTGCCAGGAAGCCGAAGCATGCGTTTTAATATTCTTTAATAAACCCTAAAAATATGCTACAATAGCTTGACTTCTTTTCCTCTCACACACACCACCTAAAGTGTGTAAAGAAGAGCTGTTTACTTGCATATTAAAGCTTGCAGGATTTGGGCGGAAATGCCCCAGAAAATGTCGACAAAAAGACTAATAAACCCAGCAGGCAGATAATCAGCTGCTGAACAAAAGGCTTAGGGAGAAGAAGACAGAGCAGAGAACAGATTAATGTGGGAGTTCATTCACCAGCACAGGAAACACATCTACCAAATAATATACAACTTGGAAGCGCTATAACAACATTTATGTAAGAGCGTGGAAAAGTTAACTGAAGTACAACACTTGAGCCGTACTATTTACCTGCAGTATTTTTTCAATACTATTATTTACAAGGGATGTTATTCACTTAATCAAATCAGAATTTTTGACACATACATACTTGTATAATAGGATTATTTTGTATAGATTAAACCACTAACATTTATTATACAGCTCTTAAACATGAGAGGTTAACCAGAAACAAAATGTCAGAAGTCTTTTTGTTCAAAAAAAACACGTTCCAGCTTCTTAAATGTGAAGGATTTGCCCTGCTTTTGGCTTTGAAATATTTGAATATATTTTTCGTTACAGAAGTACTTTCACTCATAATTATTAATTCATAAATGCAGCCTACTTTTTACTTGAAATTTGACACTTTTACAGTGTGTTTGTACTCTGATACTCAAGTAAATTAATCTGAATACTTCTTCCACCAAGAGTATTATCATGCCCTTTTAAAGTAAGAGCACTAGGAGCGAACTGTCCTTTGCTAAATTGTTAGTATCACACTGAGAAAGTGATGGGAGGAGCCTGAGACTCACTTTACGTGTCTACCAGGCGGCTGCAGGAACACTGTGGAGTTTAGTCGCTCTCTCAGCACCACGCCCCCACTTTGGTCTCCCTAAAACCAGTTCATTTCTGGTTGCATTGGCCCCTTTACACACACACACACACACACACACACACACACACACACACCACCACACAACACACACAACACACACACACACACACCACACACACACACACACACACACAAACACACACACACACACACACACACCACAACACACACACACACAACACCACCTGAAATAAAGATCTAGTATATTGTACGTAGACGCTTCTGAATGGCATTTTCTTTATGGCGTGTATTATTTCATTTTTCTTTATTTTAAGATACAAAATACAGTCTATGCTTTTTGATTGTGAATTTTTAGTTAAACAGCATTTGTAAACTATTACTGTTACTACATAAGCTTACATAATTACATACACTAAGTAAAAAACAGTATTTTTTACTATTAATTGGACATGTATAGTTTCTGTAAACGGATTACACTTTCTAAAGTTACCCTGCTGGTTGTCACGAGCAAACAAATGCTTAAACCGCCCCCACAAGTTTTGGGATTGTACAGATCCCCATCAGCGGCTGACAGAGCCCCCGGCCCCTGCGAGGATAATCTTTCTTTAGCTTTTGTTGTTTCTTTGATCCTTGTGTATCTTATCTTATCAGACACCACTGAATCAATGCATGTCTTTCTTTCATCTTAAACCCACGATGTGGAATTGATCTTCATCAGGGGAGAACAAGACATCAAAAAATAGAAGAGAAATATATTTTTAAGCCGTAATGTTTCACAGAAGCTTTGATGGAGTCAGTGAGTGAAAATAAAACAGTCTGAAAGTGCATGGTGACATCACTGAAAGCCATCAGAAGAGGAAAAGGTGAATCCTGAAATAACTCTGACTACAGTAAGAGAGAGAGGAGAAGTAGGTCAAGAACTCGTATTAAGACGCTCCGAGGGATAATGTTTGATTAAGCTTTGTGGAGGAGCGTAAGAGCAGTTGGCAGCGTGTCATCGTCCTGATCAAAGACCCCAAAACAACGTCGGAACTCAGGCTTTCATTATTCATGAGGAATTAGCCTGCACTTGTCAATGGGAAAATGAATAGAGATTTCACAGGGTTCATGCAGCAGCACACGTCCGGATGCTTTTCTCTGAGACTCACTCAGAGCAAGTAACGATGTTTATTCCATCGCAGAGCATTCTTCATCATTAGACTCAAACACCAAGCATGAGCACATTCGAACTCTTCTCTTATGCTTATTGTTACTGGTGGAATGTAACCAAGTACATTTACTCAAACAAGTATTATTTTTGTAAAACCTGTAATTTACTCTACTTCCATTGTATGCTACTTTATACTTCTACTCAGAGCCTAAATTCTACTTTTTACTCCATAACACTTGTAGTTACTATACATGCTTGTACAAGTGAAACATTTTTATATTTATATAATATTCTTTATAAATACTTTGAAAGAGCTTCTGCATACTTTTAGCTGTGATACTTTAACTACATTTGGCTCCTGTAATTAATGTAAATGATATTGGTATTTGTGCCGACAATACGGGGACAGAAAAAAAAGATTCCTCCTTTTTTAGCGTTGCATATTTTATTCTTAAACAATTGCTAGTGTGATACATCCTAGAAGTTATCCTATGACCATTTACAAAGGGAGAACAAGGGGAATTAATACTGTAAAAGCATGAAATAGATTTTATTCTGAGCTAAATGTTGTGCTTAGCATGTTGTCAGGCTGCTTTCAGGAAGGAACCTTATAACACCACCTATTTTTTTAGATATAAAAATGTGTGTGTGTGTGTGTGTGTGTGTGTGTGTGTGTGTGTGTGTGTGTGTGTGTGTGTGTGTGT
>NW_011369945.1:16846240-16853148 GCF_000735185.1 Notothenia coriiceps | reverse complement strand
TCGACAAAAGTTACCATCACGCGAAGTCCCATATCCTCTCGAACGTCTCCGAGCTTGATTATCAAGACACTGGCCTCCGGAGCTCGTGGTTGCCGTCTAGGGTAAACGCCCATCCTCTGTACGTGGTACCCGCGACAGGACTGGAGGGACGTTTGCACGGTATATCGCCAACTGGATTTCCGCTACTGACGGCGAGTTTAGCGGAGTACCGTCCTCGACCCTACCGACGACGTAATATTAACACCTCTCGTAGGACAGGTGTATATACAATTAACGTCTTACTCGTGTGTCCTATCTATCGACCGGAAAGACAGGTGTGTCACCTAGGTTATACCTTATTTATTTCTTCTTGTCTTTATCTCTGGGTTGCATGTCCTATCTCCGTAAGATCTTGATTGTGTGTAATTATGTAATGTGTGGTGGCGCGACGCTTAGGTTGGTGAAGCAGGACATTGTCCGACACCACCTGGGACGAGAACGCGGCCTATCAGACTTATTGAAACAGTCTGTCAGGGAGGGAAGAGTCGGACGGGGAGAGTCTCGCGGATCGGACCTCCTCCAACCGGGTCTAACCCATTTCGAGGATAACGTGTACGTCTGGACTCCTTGGCAGGTCCCGACCGGGTGGTAGTAGACACAGTGGAACGCAGGTGCCGCTGCTCGCCCGCTGGACCCCGATTTGTCCTCTGACTGTTAGCAAGAGACGAGTTGGGAGGAAGGGAGTCCTCCCCCTCTTACTCTGCGTCGCCACCTTTTCCGGCATCTCGTCCGAAACGACCGGTACCGAGGGGCACACGTTTGTGTAGGTGAGGGTTTCCCACTACAGGACCGGCTCGGTCCCTCCTTGGTGGGTCAGACCCTCCCGGGCGAGAACTGTACTCGGACCGGCGGGGACAAGAGTGTCAGGGCCTTACACCGAAATCTCTATTTATTGTAAAGAGAGACTCCGGGGTGTTGGTGTCCAAGAGCGTCACGCGACTTGTTCCGCCGGCCTCGACTGAGGCAGCGACCGACAACTACATTCCGCGTCGACACCACCCCGCCAACAGCCGAGGGAGTCGCGTCGGCTGGTACAAAACCGGGACATCATTTCCCACACGTCACGACATCCTCGTCATGATGACCGGGCATCGAGATCTTCCAACTACACGGCTCAAGACAGTCTCTGCGACCGTGCGTCGGATATCGAGAGGAGGGATCCGTCCGGCGGGGGGTAACGACAGGGCCTACGGTAGAACTTCGTGGCACTGCATCCTCCTAGTGGGCGGGGGTCAGCCTCAACAGGCGAGACCGTCTTACCGAAACCCTGGAGGGGTCATAGCCTCCAACGGGGAGGTGACTCCTTAACCAGTCGGTCTGGTGGCAAACACGCGAAAACCCTAGTTTTTCTTCCGGCCGTTTGGGTGGGAGACGTCGCCGCTGCGTATACGGAATGGGGTTGGGTCGCCATCGGTGCTCTACTCGTCGGCGGTACTCTGGCGTCTCAGACCGTACTACCAATTTCCGACAGTTCGCAACGGGCGGGACAGCGCTCAGACATTAACCAAATCGTTATACCTTGGAAAAACCGTCCGTTACACGACTAAAGTCGACGCTTTCTAGGTCTTATCTCCAGACTTAAGAGGGGACAGAAACGAACCCTTAGGGTTCCTTCATCGTACCTCATTCGGGGAAAAGGAGAGAGTGACTCTCATAATGTTTCGTCTCGGTGATCCGGACAAAAACCGGTTCGTCCGCGCGGACTTCGAGACAACTTTTCCTTTGGGATAGAGCGAGCAACCTACTATCTAAACGGAGAGAATTCGGCGCGACTTGTTTGCCTTGACTTCGGCCATGAGAGTGTGCGAGCTGACCGCTCTGTCGGTGCACCCGAGTTGCCTTTTGATTCGGGGTGACCGTAGCGGGGCTACACTCAGACCGAATCCTTTGCTCTCCCCGCCTGCCTGTGGGCGGGCAGGGAGAGCCTTCCCCCCTATCCGTCCATGCACACTCTACAAGAGGTAAGCATGTGTGAGTGTGGGGGACATGGTGCACTTACGTTCTCCCCATGCTCCTTGGGGACCTGGGAAACGTAGTGCGCAGTGTATTCACTTGCGCTGGCACCTGCAGGGTGGAGCTATATGGCATATTAGGCTCTACCCGGCCAAGTAAGCTGCGGCCCGACTTCTCCACGGTCTCAACCCGATGAGAGGAAGTTGGGGTGCGATGGCTGTTAACCAAAGGCCAGTCAGGGGCAGTGTGATGGATCGATGTTGTTGGACGACAGGGCGTTTATCCATCGGGGCTCCACCCACTGTACCCATAGAGTCCAGTAGAGGGCGGAGCCTGTGTGAGATATAACGGGGGGTTACGTATTGTAACCCTAGTTATATAAGCACAGGCGGAGCCCTCTACCTTGGGGCCCTGTCTTTCCTATACCGCTCACTGAAGAGGGTGTAGGATGACAGGATCAGGAGGCATGGCCGCCTTATATACTGTCTGCCTGTGCACGCATTCAGGTAGGCTCGCCCTGGTTGGCCGGCTACGTTTATACGAACTCAGTGTATGAATGCTCGCATAGCATGGTTGAGAGTAGTACTCATAGAGTCCAGTAGAGGGCTCCTTCTGTGCTTATATAACTAGGGTTACAATACGTAACCCCCCGTTTCTTGCTTTAAGGACATCAACATTCAAGGAATCTGAAGATGTTAGCTTATCTGAGTGGCAGAGATGTGACCCCCTTACTCTTCTAAATCCCCTTTAGCGTTGTCTCTTTATTTGTGCACCTCACATGCTCTTCAATTTTCACCTTTTACTCCTCTCACCATTCCCCAAGCAACTCTCTTCTCGCCTCTCCACAGTCTAGTCTCATAGGCTTTCCACTTAACAGCACAAATAAAAAACAGGTCGAGAGGAGCAGCATCCTCTAGCTGTCTGGCTGGCAGAAATCCTTGACCTTTCACTCCTGTTGCGTATTTCTGAGCAGAAGAGCCTGTCAGATAACCTCTCGTCTTGAATGTTGAGAGACCCTTTAAATGTTTTGGAAAGAAAAAGAAATAGGCAGGGGAAAGAGAATTAATAGAGACAGGCACAGCTATTCGGCATCAAATGACAATTTGATTGGATGATTATTTTAAAAACAGCACCACAATATTGTGTTTACATGTAATATAAGCCACTATAATATTTTGCTTTTGGAAAGCACAACACAGTTAACATAGCATTACAGTATTAGAACATGTATACAATAAATCATTGTCAGACAGAAATAAATATGCTGCAATGGTGCTTCCCTTAATAATCAATTACCTTTAAAAAATTAAAAAACGTTTTAACGTGCCAAAATTAGGTGTTTTTTTCTGTGGACCGAGAATGTGATTCAGAATGCTGCACTTAATATGAAGGCAAAGCATTATTATATTTAAATGGGAATGTTTTGGCAACGTTTAATCCTAAAATACTATAATTATTCAACAATTCTGTTAAATTAGCGTATAGGATAAGGAACTGCAAGTACATCTATAGGAAAAGGATGGGGTGTGGATATACATTGATAATGTATGCCTGCTTCAGCTCCCATTAATAATGTAGACCCAGGAGAAATATGCCATCAAAGTTTGCAGAGTAAGAGCAAATTCTGTATACCATTAAAGTATTCCCCAATCCTCCTTTCCGAGAAGATTCAGAGATGTGCTGCTGAGGCAGCGGTTTGTGCATATGCATAAGTGTTTGCATGTACACACAAATGCACTGATCATATTAGAATTTCAAGTACAGTATACTGTAATTTACATTTCATGCCGTCAGCGTGTTTTCTTCTTTCTCCAGGGTCTTTTGTTAAAGCCTGAAATCTATCACTCACACATGCTAGTGTAGAGGGCCTCTCATCAGATCTTTTTTTCAGAATAAAAAAAAAACTTTAACATCATGGCTGGCCTCTGTCCAGCACATACAGTGTCCTTCAAACTGCAGAAAAAAAAGCTACACTTTGAGATGTGGCCCTATATTCTTTGTATGAAAGGTTTCAATGGGGGTGGGCAGAAAGAAGAGGCTGAAAAATACACAACTGATGCTGTCAATTACTATGAGCCTGGGTAAGAAATAAGGTGTGGGTCACGACCACATTTAATGAGAAATGGTAAAATTGTCACAGCTGGGTAACATTTGAAGGAGAAAACAACAAAAGGCTTTTGGCAGGGCCACTACATTTTTACTGTGGAAACCCCTAACACATTATTTTGGTGCTGCTGCTATTGAAAAAAAAAGAGACTTGAGTATTTGACACTTTTTACTTTCTTGAGTTGTTCTTGTAACAACTACTGTAAAAGGATGCAGAACTCAGCGTAGTAATAAAAACACAATGTTTAATAGCTATTATAATGCTTCTTATTCGCCTCCACTTTGTCTTTACTACTGATCATTAACGTCAATCTAATGGTGTATCAGTGTTGTTACTTTAATGATAGGCCATGTTTTTCTCTTTTAGGCTATTTGTGAGACACTTTAACACGTGTATAAAATGTGCATTATTTGTCAAACAGTTTGCCTTGCTTTTGTGTGTGCCCATAAGTGTCATAACCATTGAGATTAAACTTAAATCCATGTAATGTAGGAATAATGCATATGACATGTGGTTGAAGTATTTGGGTTAAAGGCAGAGAGGAAGAAGAGGGTCATAGTTCTATGACTCAAATGTTCCTCCTGTGACATTAAGCGGGCAAGGGCACATTTGAATAACTATAGAGTAAATGCATTTGAGCAACCCATGTAAACAAATATTATGCAATAGTTTATATATGATGCCGAGAGAGTTATAGATGCAGCATGTTTCCATAGCAGCAGGTTTATTTGTGAAAAAAAACAATTGATGCAAAGGTCTCCTTGCTTAATGGAACAAGAAAATAAACTACAAAATAGGAGCAAATACTGTATATAAAGTGAATACTGTGGGGGAAAACTTCTGAAGCAATCGGAGTCAGGACTCAGAGAGACATGAGGAGAGCTGGAGCTTTGATGGCAAACACTGATGGTTTATTTGGAGCTTTGGCCGGATAATTCACAAGACATGTCACGGGCCACGGTTTGACCACACGGTTGAGATGCCACAATTAATTCTGAAGAACCCTCCTGTAGCTCCAGGTTTTAACTAGTTCAGAGTGTAATAATCAACATTAGATAGACTAAACAGCTGAGGACACTGAATCACAGTTGTTGTCGCTTATGGCTCGGGGTCATCTACACCCCGAGAAGGATGTGTTCCAGGTGTCCCACAATAATAACTATCTCTGACAGAGAGTTGCCCGGTCATAAACTGGCAACATCAACAATATGCTAGGGCAGCCCCTCCTTATGGGAGATAATGGCTGCTCAAGGGCGAAGGAGGACATGCAGGGCCAATTATTCCCCAACAAATACAATATGCCGTTTAACATACATAAGTTAAACAGGCCTCTTCCTGACTGATAATATATTATGAATATGCTTATGCACACACATATCTCCTTTTAATGGTTGACTATGATGCAAAGCGGGAGTAAACTGCCATTCCATACTGTCATGTTTAGAAAAATAAAAGGTCTTTTTTTAAAAAGAAAAGAGAGAAAATATCAGCAGGGAAGAGCATTATTGACATGTTACAGGAATATTGATAAGAGGCTGCAGACAGTGAAATAATATACAGTATATCAAGTTTATTTCCCAACCTGCTAAACCAGGACATCTTTCTCCCCTCAACAACTGAGTATAGATAAAGTTGAGCCGCAAAGACCCGAGAGGAATCTGCTGCTCTAACCCATCAGATCAAGACCGGGATTATCAGAGATGTGTGAACAATACACCTCACCGACTGCCAAGCTCAAAATCACAAAATGACAAGAATTTACCTTGTGAAACTCCAGGGGGAGATCCAGACTTCTGTAAATTGGAAATCAGAGAGATTTGTATGGGCTCAGAACTATGGGCTCAGAACAGTCTCATAATACACACATGCACACAGAAGGATTCACACTTGTATTTCATGATCCGCAAAAGGATTCACACTTGTATTTCCGGATCCACACTTGTGTTTTTCAATGCACACACAAATGTGTTCCATTTCATATACATGTAAATAAAATCCAAATACAGAAAAAAGTTTTAAATGAGTATTTTTGATCCACACATTTGTTTTCCGTTTAAAACCTCTGAACCTGCAAACACAAACCGCTTTCTGTGCATGGATCGCTGTGCATTCGTGTGTGGGTTTTTTGAGACTCTCCTGACGGTCAGCCGATTCGTACTTGTAATTTTTTCTATCTATAGCCAATCAGATGTCTCCTCAATTCTAAGCCAATCACACGAGCGCGCCCCCACGAGGGTAGATTTCTTGTGTTCATGACGTAGCGCTTCATGTACGCATTTTGCGCAGTCCGGAGTGACAGGTCCATGGAGCCTGCCTGCAGGCGCTAATGTCAGGACACCTCCACTCTCAGTACATTGCCACTTTCCGAACAGGAAATGCACGCAAATACAAGTCTTTATATTATTAAGGTACAGCGCCACTTTCCGAACCATTGATGAATGCTTGTGTACACAAAAACGGCAGGCAAAACCGTTTTAAATGTGTGTTTCCTGTATGGCGAATACAGCTGCTTTATTTATGTCTGTATGGAGTTGTTGTGAGTGTGGAGGGAGCAGCTACAGGTTAGCTTAGCCTAGTCGATCAGTGCACTATACGAAGCCAGTGCTAGACAGTGAACTGTCAACGGGGGGGAGCCCGGCCCCGCCGGTCATTATCGGCCGATATTCACTCTAAATAGTTTGATCGGTGCTCTCTATAAAGGCCGATCAGGAGAGCTGGATCTGATCGATATGGACATAAACGCGAGTGAAGTGTAACCGGACGCGAGAGAGATCAGATCAGCTGCTGAGTCTGCACGGAGACACGCAGC
>NW_011369945.1:16836426-16846195 GCF_000735185.1 Notothenia coriiceps | reverse complement strand
TCAGTCAGGGCCCCTAGTATTGGAGGGGAGCGACATATAGACAGGGGAGTCTGTGCTTATAGGGTTATAAATACGTAACCCACCGTTATATCTCACACAGGCTTCCGCCCTCTACTGGACTCTATGGTTTCTGGTTCACCTTGATGGATACGAGCGGCGAACCTGTCCCATCCCAACAACCCATCACACTGCCCCCTGACCGCTTTTTTGGTTAACAGCCACTTGCCCGCAACCTCTCCTCCTTGCGGCCCGGAAGCTTGTGACCGTGGGAAGAAGTGCTGGAGGCCCCGCATTTACGCTGATAGAGTCCAACCATGCAACACTGCGATAGCCATCGCGAAGGGAGAGGAAAAAATAGGTGAGGAAGGCTCTCCCCTGCCTTAGGCAGCGGGGGAGTCCTCCAGCCCTGTATGGGGCTCACTGCGAATCAGTTGGTGCGCAAAGACGCTAGAGGGACTGGGAAACCATAAGTGCATTACTCGCTCCTGCGCGCGCCCTCAACAGTCCCTGTGTTCCCAGCAAGCACAGACGATGAGAAGACGCCAGACAGATGGCCCAAAGAGATTACAAAGCTTTTGAACCCGGGCCTGGCGTAACCAAAAGACGCCCGCCGTGCATATTGCCTCCACACTCACTCGTTGGATTAAGGGCCTGTTGACACAGCCCATAGCCCCGTCGTAGAGTGTGCACGGACCCCGCGGTGGGGAAGGCTCTCCCGCCCTGAACTGTAGGTAGTGTACAATACACTCGAGAGCCTTCTGCCAGCGCGTTTCTTGGAACAGAGCTTTACCGCCCACACCCCTTGACTGAACGAACTCCTTAAGCTCTTGGAAGCAAAGGAGGCGTGTCGTGTAGGTGTCGCCCCGCTGAACGGCCCACCCGGATTCCACAGGCAACCCGGTGTACCTGACAGTAGGGCGTTCGGACACTCTCTTGGCCGAAAGTCAGGGCCAGTCAGCAAACGCTGTTTTTATGACGCCGCCTTCAGGGAGGAGAGCTCCAGAAGGCTCATGGTTTGTGACCGAAGAGCCTCGAGCACCAACGGCAGGTCCCATTGCGGGCGGGGCGTGCACTACTGGGCGCTGCTCCTGACCCCTGCAAAACGTGACATACAAGCGGCTGACTGAAGGCTGACCTGCCCGCCAAAACCCTTATGACAGTATGGAAATGCTGCATACACTTTAACTGTGGAATAAGCAGTCCACCAGTATCTGTAACCGTAGGACCGAATACGAGCCCAGCGTACAAGATAAGGGCTCTAAGACTCCCTTCTTCACACCACGTCGCTGGCAAATGCCAACCCACTTTGGCCTGTAACAGGGCCTGTGGCTGGATCCTGTTCTTGCCTGCCGGATAGTCCTGAATAACGGTTGTTAGAGCAGCCCCATCTGTCTCAGCCTTGTCCCCTCTCAGGAGCCACGCCTGGAGAGGTTGGCCCAGAGTGGGTAACGCCCCTATTGCACCTGCTTCCTGAGACAATCCCCCCCAGACCTGAGGAACCGTCCAGGGCTGGCCCACCATCATCTGTGTCACCTCTGCGTACCTCGGCGCCGAGCGGCGACCTGGGGCTAACAGGATGACTGACAATCGTTCTCGTCTCACCCTCTCCAGGAGGGGGAGAATGAGACGCAGCGGTGGAAAGGCGTAGAGCAGCTTTCTTGGCCATGGCTCGTGTGCAAACGCGTCCACTCCCAAGTGCGGATTGTCCTGCCGAGCCATGGAAAGCCACAGAGTACAGTGGCTGTTTCGCCGGTTGGCGAACAGGTTCACCTCCGCTCTCCCGAACTGGGCCCAGATCTGCTTCACCACTCGTTTGGCAGGGGCCCGCCTCTTGACATGAGGTCGGCCCCCCCGTTCTCCAGTCCCGGGATGTGGAGGGCTCTCAGAGACAACACAATCTCTGAGGCCCATAACCACAGGTTCTCTGCTGTGGTCAACATGGCGGAGGAGCAGACTCCGCCCTGCCTGTTGATGTACGCCACTGTGGTGCGGTTGTCGAAAGATATATTCAGCTTTCTTTACCCAACATGGTGAGATGTGTCACAGATTTTAGTATTTCGGTCTTCTGTCAATTGGACAACAAATGAATAGTGAAGCTCACCACTCATTATAGTGAAAAGACATTTGGACAATAATAACAAATCTAAAGGCAAAAAACTGGATACAGCGTTGGTGGTGGGATCCCCTCTACTCCTACGGAAGTTGCTAAGTGTCGCATGAAGCCAGAAATGGAGTGACTCTCAGAAAGTGTCCGGATCATTTGGAGGCTTGTTCCATGGATCAAGCTTAAGTTTTCCTTAAGCCACGCCTCAGATTTGCTCGTGTCAAATGAATAGAAAGGCAAAATAACTCAGGATTGGGCTTTTACAGCATTTTACAAGGTTTAGGCCCTATTGGTATAAATAAGAGCTATTCAAGTGTATGTACTGATTTACCTAAAAAGTTATACGCAGATTTAGCGGAGGTATCTTTCCCAATGTAAGTTAAACGGAAAAAGCATTTTTTCTTTTTTTTGTGCAAAATGACATCACAAACACGGTAGTTATAGTACCACCAGTTGGCCACTATGAAAATCATTTCTGGGCACTTGATACCAGCACAACATTACAAACAAATCCATATGTTGAGCTTAGTTACTTATGTTCCCTGAGGCTGTTTATTGGGAATACACACAAGTTTGTTAAAATGTATTTCCTGGGCAATTCTTATCTCTACAAACATACAACTGTGTGTATAATGCAAACTAATGCAATTATGTGTACCTGCAAAGTGACTATAAACCTCATTGCCTCAAAAATGTAACAGAGTGGAAGTATACAGTAGCATAAAAATAAATACTCAAGTACAGTTCCTCAAAAGTGTTGTGAGCCACGGTTCTTTAGTAGATGTACTCAGTTACTTTCCACCACTGCATGACAAAACAAAAACTAAGACAACAACAAGAAACATAATTATATAATTGGTAATACAAAATAATAATTAATACATAATTAAAAATTGTAAGTAGTGGTTTTCGGAACAAAAATAGTAAAGTCTTGACCATGTGTTTTTATTATTATTTCCTTCGAACTCCCTCTTTTCTCCTCTTCACTGCCTGTCACACATTTCACTTTTGTACACTTTTAGATGAACTTCATTATTAAAATGAATAAAGTATTTAGTATTGCGTCATTTAAAGCTGCAAGTGAACAGCATCTATCTCTGACAATAATAATTTGAGTTAACACCCTAAGGAGCTTCCAGACTACAGCTGTTAGGAACTCTCCACAGAACAAGAAAACATTATCAAATATTGATATAAATGTTTCAAGAAAATATTCTCCGTATAATAAGGCCAGTTATTCATTTTCCACAGGGACAACTGAAGTAAATCCCCTAAAGGAAAAAACACTTTACTAAAATATAAAGCTCCTTTTTGTGTTGGTTTCTATGATAACGGTATCACTGCTTTGATATGACTAACTTCAGCCCTTTGTCTTTTATCTATCTGTTTGGGCTACCCATTTTTTTTGACATTTTTTTTTCACCATGAACACAAACAATGGCACCATTGTTGACCCATGTCCTTAATGCAGAAGTATTGTAAGAATAACTGGGGTAACACAGATTGTGTCATGGGTTTTTACAACAAACATCAATTCTTAAACAACTCAGGCCTACACCAGCACTGTTAGATCATTTCCTATTTCTTTTTTTCGAGCACAGCAGTATTGCAAAAACAATTATTTCAATAAAATTTAGGATAAATTCAACGTAACTTAAAATGAGGGTGTCACTATTAATGAGTTTCTGCTTCACAACTGTCCCAGTTTGTTCAAATTTCTTTCAATAATAGACTGTGTTCCCTTTAGTGTTTACTTCCTTTCTGTCTCACTACGCTGTTCCCTTTAGCGTTTACTTCCTGTCTGTCTTCTGTTTTTTCCCATTATTGTTTACTTCCTTGTTCCTATTATTGTTTACTTCCTGTCGGTCTTCTGTTGTTCCCATTATTGTTTACTTCCTGTCTGTCTTCCTATGCTGTTCCCTTTAATGTTTACTTCCTGTCTGTCTTACTACGCTGTTCCCTTTAGTGTTTACTTCCTGTGTGTCTTCTTCTGCTGTTGACTCACCTTTTACTGATTTCTCTGTCCTCCACCTTTCTGAGACTTTTAATCTCTTTCCTTCCCTGACGCTGTTTTTTTGTTCTTGTTCTGTTTTTCATATTTTTTTCCGTGGACAGCTCAACCAGTTTTGCAAGTTGTATATACTCCCAGTTTATTCAAATGGTTATTAAAATATTTATAATGGAGTAACAGTAAAATACTTTACTCATTTTGGCAACAGCTGACATTAAATACCAGATGTATTTATTAGGATAGATAAGATATAACTGTAAATCATATTACATTCAGAGTCCTTAGCAATGGCCTGCTTTCCTTAGCAGAGGTCTGTTAATCAGAAAATTATTCCACATTGACCAATCAGAATTGAGGATTCAATCAAGTCGTGTAATATCAACAATAAGCTTCTATGCTTCCATATTGCTATGCTACACATTGTAATTAGGAATTACGATGCCACATGTGAGGTCAGACTCTTCAAGAAATAACCAGCGGGTCTTTTTACAATTCAACCCTATTCTCACCCCTTCTTTCACTCAACTGTGGTCAACAGAAAATAAAGGCTACAAATGCTGTGAGGCCTGAGGGCTTTGTTGCTCAGGCCCCTAAATAGGGACATTTATAGATATTACAAAGCAGAGCACCTGTCAGAAGAGATCTGAATCATTCGCAGACTGAAATCCTTTCTGTTCCTGGTCAACATAAGGATCTGATATAATTCAACAGCTTTTTATTTCACCCCGCTATCCTTTGGAATAGTATGTGTGAGTATACTACTGCCAAGGGGCACTGGCTTTTTAGCAAAAAAATGAAATCTCAAAGTGTTAGGAGCCAAGTATAATCCCTTTATGTTGGGCTCATGTGGTCACTCAGAGTTCAGTCACTTAATTACATTCTCCAGTAAATTCTGCACATGCTAATTCCTACAGCTTATTTGAATATAGAGGGGACCTGTATGTTTTTAAGACAGCTACATTATTTTTTTATTTCTGAAAAGTGAACATAACGCATGCAGATTAAGGTATTTATATCTCCTTCGTAGGCAGAAATATATGTGCTCCATCAACCAGTAAACTTGTAACAAGCAAAAAATATTTGTACTCAATATTTCTCACTAATATGTGTATTCCTGAGGTTTAAAAACATGTCAAATGTATCTCTCTGCTCACATAAGGTTCACAAAGCCAAATATGTTTACAATGTGTCCTAAATAGTGATTGGTCTATATTTGGGCAGATATAGATATTTTAAGGGTGTCTATTACGATCTGGTCGGGGACAACCGCTGGAAATTAGCCATGTCGGCTGAAGCTGCACCATTTACTGTTTTTGTGACAGTTCATCGATGGGGACTGTCCACGACACTATAAATAAATAAACTAAACTAAAATGCTTATATTACACAGGTATTTGACGGCAAAATGAATCTCCAATGGCAAAATGTACATCATATGCTGTAATAGAAAACCTACTTTATCAGTTTTACAAGAAAACATGTTGGATGTGCACAATGGGTGGTTGGGACAATCCTTGTGAAGGGAATCTTCCATCACTGAGCAGAACATAGTTTTCAAAGAGAACTATCCAGACTTGTCCAATATCTCAGATTAGACGATCCCAAATGGGGCTTAGGAAAAGCCAGTGCCATTACTGTAGAGATCCTGAATGTACTGTAATGGGCTTTAAGAAAGGATAGAAATGGGGAAATATATCTGCCATGCATAGGCTTCTTCCTTTCAGCATGTATGCAACACATCAATTCCCAGTTCATAACTATTTCTGTACAAACTCAACAGCATTCATACTTATTAAAGGGGACCTATCATGCAAAATGCACTTTTGTACGTCTTTTATACATGAATACAGTGGGGCAAACAAGTATTTAGTCAGCCACCAATTGTGCAAGTTCTCCCACTTAAAAAGATGAGAGAGGCCTGTCATTTTCATCCTAGGTATACCTCAACTATGAGAGACAAAATGAGAAAAGAAAATCCAGAAAATCACGGTCTGATTTTTAAAGAATTTATTTGCAAATTATGGTGGAAAATATTTATTTATTTGGTCACCTACAAACAAACAAGATTTCTGGCTCTCACAGACCTGTAACTTCTTCTTTAAGAGCCTCCTCTGTCCTCCACTTGTTAACTGTATTAATGGCACCTGTTTGAACTCGTTATCAGTATAAAAGACACCTGTCCACAACCTCAAACAGTCACACTCCAAANTCAATCATCGTCCAGCCTCAGCTTTGGTATTCTTTCACAACCATGTTATGGGTTTATTAGACTGAGCAAACATAAACATATGTGGGGAACATAGTGCTGCGTCTGCAGCACTATGTTCCCCACATATGTTTATGTTTGCTCAGTCTAATAAACCCATAACATGGTTGTGAAAGAATACCAAAGCTGAGGCTGGACGATGATTGATTGTTGGTGTGCCATGTGTCACCGTGTGTCTTATTGGTTTTGTGTTATACTGTATTTTATTGTGTGCAGCTGGTCCTTATCTCCAAGACACATTTAAAACAAATAACCTTGAAGCCCCATCTCTCCCCACCTGCTCCTGCTTCCTACATCCCCTCCACACCACACCAAGTTGTTCTTCTTAATAATAATAATAATACATTTATTTTGGGGGGCCGCCTTTCATAACACCCAAGGACACCTTACAGGGGCATAGGGGCAATATAGGGAACCATTTAAACAGTGGATTTAGTGATATATCAGCCGGGGTGAGACAAGGCAAACCACAGATGGACTACAGAAGGACACAAAAGGACACATGGTACAGTTTATATTATGCTTGGTCTTTTTTCAATAACATCTTTCAAAGGTTCTGGATTTGTTTACAAATCTAGAAATTAAATACAAAACTAGGACGATATGAAGATCTCATGTCCAAAATAATTGTGATAAATGAGACAGAACTGGCCTGTCTGTGAGCTCATTTTATGTTGGTTTGGTTCTTCTGATAAAGGTGTGAATAATAAATAATATACCAACATATGCTACTGTCATTAGTTGTGTCCCTGTTCTTCAAGCTAAGGCATTGATAAATTAACAACTCTTGGCTTACAGAGTGGTAACATGAGACCGATTTTTATATATCAAATATACATGTATTTTAATTTGATAATTTATTTTAAATATTAACAATATAATAAAATAAATGGAAATATATACACCGGCAAATATTTAATATAAATACCTTGTGTGTGTGTGTATAGCTATTGCTTTATCTGATTAATGTTATTTTCATAAGAAAGTCCATGATGATAAGTATGCAGTATCATAACTACATCTTTGATGTTTATAAAAAACCAAACCGTTTGAAAATTGAGCAAGCTATGGTTATTTAAATAGTAAACCATAATGTTATGAAGGAGAGAACTGCCTGTGGCAAGATGGCGGCCAAGTGGCCATGTCGGTCTCCATTGGCCAGCAGCGCGGGTGAGTCATCAAGTGTTTATATATATCTATGGGTCTGAGTGCTTATGGACCGCCTTACGGTTGTCGTCTCCTCCTCCTCTTCCTCCTCCTCTTCCTCCTCCTCTTCCCGCGCAAGAAGTCGATGGCCTTTGTGATGGCGGCTCTCCGCTCTCCTCCGCTGGCCTGTCTGCCTTCTCACTAGTTGGTATTAACCAACGTTTCATTTTGAAAAATGTATTAAAGAGCTGATCAGAAGAAATATACTAGTATAGTTGATGTGTGTTTTACGTCTCTGATATTTACTGTGGTGCTGTAAAGTGACCTTTGAGCTGCAGATGATACTGTCGTAAATCTGTCAGAATCAAAATTCCTTTATTTGTCCCGCTTACCTATTAAACAAACTTACATAATACAAAATGTATATGAACACGTTATTATTATTATTAATAATAATAATAATAATAGTTAAATATATTTTAAAAATATATTTTTTTTTTCTTAAACACCTCAGGGGTCACATCAAGAGGATTCTGAAATCATCTCGCGACCCCCCGTCGGGGTCTCGCGACCCCCGGGGGGGTCGCGACCCCCACTTTGGGAACCCATGTGTTTATATATATCTATGTGCAGGCAGACCCCTCTCGAACAGGCTGATGAAATCCGAAGAACTGCCGACACATCAGTCTCTTCACGCTGCATGCAAGCCACCATCACCCGGATGTTAACCCGTGCATTCCTCCCTAACTTCACCCAGAACTCTGTCCACAACATGAGATAAGATAAGATAAGATAAGATATAATGTTTGGGAACAATTTGGGAAATGTTTGCGTTGCAGCAGCATAAGGCATTGTAGCCTACATTGGATGAACTCAAAGACTAGAAATAAACAATCCAAAATGTAAACGTCTCAAGTTGAATTAAATAGCATTCAAAAACATGGCCCAAGTGAGGAGCAGGCAGTCCGGGTTTCGGGCTCTATTGACGGCAGGAGAGCAACTGTTGTGGGGCCCCGCGTTCACCCGGAGCTCCAGGAAAGTTCAGCGGCACTTGTTCGATCCGCAGCGGGGAATAGGGCACTCTGAGGCGGGCAGCGTGGCAGCAAGAGCCGCTGCTTTGGCCCAGAAGCACCAGGAGGAGGAGCAGCGTCTCTTCTCCGACAGCCAGCCCAACATGAACCTGATTTACCGGGACGTGAAGGCGTTCCTTCGGGAGGTCGGAGGAAACCCCCGGGAGGCTCGGTACTGGCTGACCCAGTTCCAGAGAGCCTCGGCGGAGAAGTCTCCAGCCTTCGCGGTCCTGCAGGTTTGAAAAACTTAATGTTTACAAAAAACAAAAAACGTCAGTAGAGACTTCCGGGTTAAGAATTATTATTGTCATGAAAATGCTTTTTATCAAGGAAAAGGCCTTCTTGATAAATAAGGAGATTATAATAAGTAAATTAATTAAGGCAATATTTTATTACTTTTTCAAGTTTTCCTGATCTAATCCAATGCTAATACACTTCTGCTTTTTTAATATAAACATTTTAGATTTTTATTGTTGATACATATTTTACTATGTGTACATTTGTACTTCTTATTTTAATATAAATATTATTATCTTTATCTTTTTTATTACACATTACATACTTTTTTTATTTCATTATTCTTTTTAAAAATGTTATTTCATATTTCGTACTGAACACTTTAACTTGAATTTTCAATTTTTATTTAAATATTTTTATTATATTTTATATTATTAGCGTTTTATTCAAAACATTTTTTTCTTTTAGACTATTTACCTAAACTTATTATGTTTTATTTAAATATCTTTAATCTGTTTTATCCTTCTATTGTTCATTGTTACTTTAACTTCTTGTGTATATTTCAATTCATTTTTACTATATTTCAATATTTATAAACTTTTTCTTATTACTCCTTTCCAATCTTTTTATTGCACGTTTACTTCACTTTGATCTTTATTCTTAAGATGGAGCAGCTTTCCTGAAGACACCTCCCCCAGGGATAAAGTGGTACTTTACTTCTGTATGTATTTATGTTTGTGATACTTTGTTAATTCTCTTTTTTATTGATTTATTTCTACCAATTCGTCTTTCGCACGTTTAATTTATATTTGATTGTTTTTTTTTGTATTGTCAAATGGATCAACTGTCCTGTTCTGAATGCTCGGTCCTTGCAGGTTGGACGGCTCGGTGTTCTCCAGCAGGGGACCGGGTCCACGCCTGCCTTCGGGCTTCCT
>NW_011369945.1:16833635-16836360 GCF_000735185.1 Notothenia coriiceps | reverse complement strand
TTAGCTTAGCGGTGGTGACGTGAAGTCATGTGACCGTGCTGTAGTTCCTTTATAGCCCAACATTAGCCACCTTTAGCTTAGCGGTGGTGACGTGAAGTCATGTGACCGTGTTGTAGTTCCTTTATAGCCCAACATTAGCCTCCTTTAGCTTAGCGGTGGTGACGTGAAGTCATGTGACCGTGTTGTAGTTCCTTTATAGCCCAACATTAGCTTTTTACTTCAGAAATCATAAAGTGTTAATATGTGGAGATTGGATTCTCATGGAGACATCTCTTGTGATGCTATCGCAGGCTCCCCTTACAGAAACTCCCTGCATCACTCTGTAGGATGCATGAGTGTGAATGAGGTATAATTGTGCCTCAACATCTGGCCCTGTGTTGTTGCAGAGGTCAGGGGTCAGCTGGCTCTCTGGTTGTGTCTGAGAGCTGCAGGTGAACGCCGCAGGCTAACATAATCACAGGTCAAGGTCATTAACTCTTTTCTGGGTGTGTGACTGAGACTGGGAGAAGGAGGGTGAACAGGTGGCAAACTGGTATTCAAAAAGTGAAGCAGCGAGTGTGTCCTGGAAGAAAAACAACCAAGTCTTCAATCAATGGACAGTGGTGCGGTTCACTTTTCAACACTGACTCATTTCTTTATTAAAGTTAGGTAAAAACCAAATAGTAGCATATCAAGGTTTCAACATTTCCAGATCTGAAGTGATCTTACAGTATCTCGTTAATTGTGTATGCTAACTTTGCAGCTACCATGTAAAGATTCAAGAAGAAGGTCTTGCACATATGGAGAAAGCAATCATTCATAAATCATTTCAAACACAGTTTTCTAAGGTCATATCTTAGGGACACATTCTGGATTAGCTTTTGTTGATAAAAGCACAGGAATCTACTTTAAATTCATCAATATCTAAATAGCATGGTTCAGTTTTATCCAAGACGGGTTGGTATTAGTGTTTTCAATTAGATAATTTAAGAAAGACAGAAAGACTTTCATTCATCCCCGCGGTGAAGTGCAGGGTTTCAGGGTCTCTGTCACTGTCTTTTAAATACAGAATCTACAGGAGACGTTTCAGTGTTGACTTTCTGTTTGAACTGATTTATGTAAAACTGTCTGTCCTGATAACTTGTTTTGCCAGTTAGCATCGACGCTAGCACAACCCACAGTCAGAATACAAACTAAATACTATTCTGGTGTTTTTTCACTTCTCTAAGTTTCCTCCTCCAGACACGTCTCGGGACGGCTTCCTACAAAAGGAAAAGCGAAACACCTTTTAACAATTCAGGTTCAAGGGTGAAGGCCGCTATTTTTAGCATCAAGTCCAAGATAGTCGACCTTTGGGGTCAGAGGTCGTAAGTCAGCGGGCTGAAAGGACTACGTTTATTTTTAGTGCAAACAGAACTGCTATTTAGAGCGACATAAAGAGGCTGGTCAGATAATTATACCACCGGTTGGTCGGCTGCCATTTATCCTCCCACCCTCCCAACGGTCAATTGCAAACATATGTGGCCCGACTAGGGGGTCTTCCAGCTGTGTGTGTGTGCGTGTGTGTGTGCGTGTGTGTGTGTGTGTGTATTCTCGTAAATGTTGGCATGCTTCCTTGCCTGTGTTGTAAATACAAATATCTTGCTTTATATTTTGTTACTGTACATTTGAATTTCCACATGTATATTTTTCGCTTTTTGAATGTTCTTTTTTTTCTATTTGATATGTTTACATTTTGGATTGTTTATTTCTAGTCTTTTAATTTCTCTAATGTGCAATGCCTTGTCTTGTTATGCTGCTGCAACGCAAACATTTCCCAAATTGGACTTCTTATCTTATCTTATCTTAAAGGGGACCTATCATGCAAAATGCACTTTGTGATGTCTTGTATATAAAGGTGTGTCCCCGGTGTGTCGGGGAACTCACGCAGCGTCAGAAAATAAAACCCTCTCTCTTTTCCTCCGTACCCAAATCTCTAAAAACGGAGCTGATCCAGATTTGCGTCCGATATGACGTAATATCTGAAATGTGGACCCACGGCCCTATCAGAAACGTTGCTATCAGAAACAATGCCCGACTGTTTTGGACGTAATATGGTCGGTGTTTACATTAGCATCGCTAACACTCAGAGCTAACCTGTACTGGAGAGCATGTGTGTGAAGAAGCAGGAAATAAGGAACTCACCTTAGGCGCTTTCACACCGCAATACTTTTCCTACAAAGGTTACGTACAGATCGTGTTCACACCGGAATAAGTCCCTTTGGGAGGATTAGGCAAATGAAGCGGCTGGCGTCACTTCGTCTTCTTCTGTTTTGGGTTTACTGGCAGGCCGCAAACAACTTCACGGCGTACTACTGCAACGCCGGTAAGCCCCGGAGTATTTTGGGGACTGGCTTAGATGTAGCTTCAATAGAAGCTGCTGGAGATAAGCCAGCATGATTCACTGAAGCTAATGCTAAATGCGAGGATAATAAAATGCGGCTCCACAAAACGTTTGGAGTTTTACGGGAGTGGTTTGACCATTCGCACTAGCCAATAGAAATGGGACCCCTTTTCATCTGGAACCTCTTTTCTCAAACGAAAGTCCGCTCTCTAGCAGGGACGGAAAATGGGGTGAAAAGGGTTCTCATTAACAATTTTAGTTCCCGGATTTTTTGCTGTGAACCGCGACATTCGGAACATATTGAACTAAAGTGTGAATGGCCTCTGTGAAACCGGCAAGAGAGAAAGCCTTTGAGCTCCCATA
>NW_011369945.1:16829929-16833605 GCF_000735185.1 Notothenia coriiceps | reverse complement strand
CACGGCAGCATTTAGTTTAGACAGTAGCTGCCGGGTCCCGCATGAGCTCAGACCCCTCCTCTTTTATTAAAGCTTTATACCCAAATCAGCCCTTTAGAAACAGGAAGTGAAATAGAGGATATGAGGCATGGCTAGAATGGGGGATCTGTTTGGTATTCTGAGCAAAACACTTCATAGACATGTTTTTTATATATTTGTATATATCTGAGACCTATGCTATTGCCTACAACAGATAGGTGACCTTTAAATGTGCTCCACTTCATATCTCCTTGTGGATATCTGGTTTTCTGTTATGCAACCACCAGTGTGTTTTTTGTTGCATAAATGTTAGTGTCTCTGAGTTGTTGTAAGTGCGGCTTCTGCTTTAGCCTCTCTCTTCAATTTGGTTTCTGAACTCATAACACGCTGTCCTCTCCCAAACCGTGGAGGGAGGCAAATTAAAAGCGAAGTCCTTTCTGAAGGGTTGGTGTTTACGCCGCGCCCTCAGAAACCACCCAGACGCTCGGAGGATTTACAGAGAGTTACAGCGAGGTGGTGAGCAGGAGAACACAAACATAATACAGTCTGAAAACCACATGAGGGATGAGGTGCACTTCAGCATGTCAGACAGAAACAAGTCCGAATTTTGAGTAAAAATCTTAACTCTCAGATGTTGACTTTTTCAAAGAATTTTGACTTTTTTCCAAATGCTGAGTTTTTGCTAATTCCAATTTTTCTCTCAGAATTATGACTTTACAGTAATCTAAAAAGATGTTAACTTTTTTTCAGAATGTTGTCTTTTTTACATTAATCTGCAACTGTTATCATTCTTATTCAATAATACGTTCAAATTCTCATAATAATAATAAAAAATTACATTTTTTCAAAAGATTCAGATTTTTTTCCGAAAAATCTGAATTAAATCTCAAGATCTTCACTTTTTCACAGAATTCTGACTTTTTACTCACAATTCTGATTTTTTTTCTTCAAGTTTCATCTTTTATCTCATAATTTGGATTCAGACCCAAATTCTGAATTGTCTACAAATTCCTCAGAATTCTGACTTTTAATAAAAAAAATGAATGAATCTCAGAATTGGGTCTTTTTTTACGTCAATCTGAAACTGTTGTCATTCTTACTCAATAATCAGTTTTACACTTCGTTTTGGAACTTATGGTCATTTATGACGAAAAGGATGTTTTAAATGGATAATCACAGATTAGTCGAAGTCAGAAATGCAAAATGTACCCAAGTCAAAACGTGCCAGATAAAGTGAAAGTATTACTTTTTTCAAGTTTAATAATTTCTCTCAGAATTTGGATAAAGCCCCAAATTCCGAATGTTCTCAAAATTCAGATATTTTCTCTTAATTCTGAATTCTACCTAAACTTTCTGACTTAAATCAAGATGTTGACTTTTTCACAGAATTCTGACTTTTTTCTTAAAATAAAAAAAATAAATTCAAGCTTCTTCTTTTATCTCAGAATTTGGATTCAGCCCCAAATTATAATCTAATTATTATCTAACTCCGATTTTCTCTAAGACTTTTGACGTAAATCTCAAGATGTCGATTTTCTCAGAATTCTGACTTTTAGCAAAAATAGATTTTTCTAAATGTGACTTTTTTCTTGAAATTCAAAAAAAAAATCCAATTTCATCTTTAATGTTATAAATTGGATTTAGCCCCAGATTCTGAATGTTTTCTCGCGATTGTGAATTTTTTTAAATTTCTGAATTCTACCTCAGAACTCTGACTTGAATCAAGATGTTGACTTTTTCACAGAATTCTGACTTTTTTCTTAAAATAAAAAAATAAATTCAAGCTTCTTCTTTTATCTCAGAATTTGGATTCAGCCCCAAATTATGACTTTTCTCCAAATTATGAATTTATTCTTGAAATTATGACCTTTTTCTAACTCGGATTTTCTTTAAGACTTCTTACGTAAATCTCAAGATGTCGATTTTCTCAGAATTCTGACTTCTGGCAACAAAAAAAAATTTTCATCTTTAATGTTAGAAATTGGATTTAGCCCCAGATTCTAAATATTTTCTCACGATTGTGAATTTTTTTGATTTTCTGAATTCTACCTCAGAACTCTGCCTTGAATCAAGATTTTGACTTTTTCCTCAGAATTCTCACATTTTTCAAAGATTGACTTTTTTTTCTCACAGATTTATTTTCTTCTCAGTTTTATCAAGGTTCGACTTTTTTTCAAAATGTTGAATTTAAAACGTCCCATACAAAATGTTATTAATACAGTAAGACATCTTCTCTTCGCTCAAACACAGCTGAAAGGAACATGAAGCTGCGTTGATGTCAACATTTATATATCTTGCGTAAAACAAACCAAGAAAAAAACCATCAAAACAAAACAGAAATATGGAAAATCCCAAAACAAACACTTTCACAAAACTCCCTAGAAAACCAAATGAAGGATTGCATTCCCTGGAGTCCCTGCAGATCCTTCCTACGTTTAGTTCCCTGTGTCTCTGTTCCTCGGTTGGCTCAAACACTCCCTGTTCCTCTCAGCTTGTGCATCAGGATTATTCATTATTCTACATCACGAGTGGAAATGGTCTCCAAACAACAATGAAGAACAGGAAAGCTGCAGAAGACTCTAAATGGAAATGAATGGGTTTTGGACCCAAGTTTCTGGTTCACTTGTTGCTTCACCTCTTGATTGTTAATCCTAAAACTGTTGTGTGAAAAGTTGTAAAAAAAAAATTAAAAAAAATTGTAATTTCCTAAAAATTCAAAGAGGCTTTGACGGAGAATAAGAAAACAACGAAGAAAATACGTAGAGACAAACAAAATGGATGGTCAGCGGTTGAATGGGTGGGTTTTGAGTGATTTGAATGCGGTGAGGGTCGTGTGTTGTGTTGAGTTGTGTGTTGTGTAGAGTTGTGTGTTGTGTAGAGTTGTGTGTTGTGTAGAGTTGTGTGTTGTGTTGAGTTGTGTGTTGTGTAGAGTTGTGTGTTGTGTAGAGTTGTGTGTTGTGTAGAGTTGTGTGTTGTGTAGAGTTGTGTGTTGTGTAGAGTTGTGTGTTGTGTAGAGTTGTGTGTTGTGTAGAGTTGTGTGTTGTGTAGAGTTGTGTGTTGTGTAGAGTTGTGTGTTGTGTAGAGTTGTGTGTTGTGTTGAGTTGTGTGTTGTGTTGAGTCGTGTGTTGTGTTGAGTTGTGTGTCTGCAGACTGATCCCTATCAAAAAGGCGGCGCTCAGTAGCTCGGCTTCCGCAGCAATTACCTCCTCCCCCGAGACCCGAGAGAAACTGAGAGCATAGGCTGTGTGTGTGTGTGTGTGTGTGTGTGTGTGTGTGTGTGTGTGTGTGTGTGTGTGTGTGTGTGTGTGTGTGTGTGCATATCCAAAGTGTCTCTGCCCTGAATTTAAACCCTGAAGCAACCGTGCCAGAAAATTGAGCTAACCCACATAACCGAAAATACCCATAATCCCTCAGTGTGCCCACATGAGGTTTTGAGTTTCCCCTCAGCCAACGGACGCCAGCGCTCAGCCATTAGCCGACGGGAAGCTAAAGCATGAGGTTAAACCGGGGAGAATATTTCAGTGTCAGAAAATATTTCATAAACGCACTATTAGCCGTGGACTGGAGGATAGATAGATAGATGGATAGATAGATAGATGGATAGATGGATAGATGGATAGATAGATAGATAGATAGATAGATAGATAGATGGATAGAT
>NW_011369945.1:16818530-16828826 GCF_000735185.1 Notothenia coriiceps | reverse complement strand
TTGTGATGATAGATGGATAGATAGATGGATAGATGGATAGATAGATAGATAGATAGATAGATAGATGGATAGATGGATAAGTATTTTATTGATGCCGATTAGGACTTTATGTAGAGTAGAAAAAGAATGGTAGTGTGTTGTTCTTTGGTAAACTGGATCGTGCATTGGTCCAAACAAAGTGATGAGGGTAGAGGGTGCAGAATCTGTGAGAAGCCTACTGCCATCCATTAAGGTTTACATCTGAAAAAAGCACGGTTTAAAATGATCCCAATAATGTGAGTGTAGACTCATGTTTGTACGCTTTACGGTGCCAAGGATGTTGAAGTACTTTAAAAAGTCCTTTAGGAGGAGGGTCCCACCGGTTGGAGGTAATGAGCTCGAACTATGGGAAATGGCTGGAAGTTGAGATTAGTCACTGACTCTGACGCTGTTTGAATCAAGAGTGTTTAGATGCTCACACACTTAAATGCATTAAGCCTTCATAAACAAAGAAGATGCATAAAAACGCTTTCATGTCAGAAAGAGAAGAGAGAATTTATGGCAGAGTAAGATATCTTTAGAAAAAGTAAAAACTAGATTCTGAAACAAGTGAAATGTTCCTTTTAAATGTCAGTGTCTTGCAGAGACCCAATTGATCTGAAGAACGAACTATAACAACAGAATTTAATTAAACATTTTCTCTTTCTTGAAGCGCTGTTCCACGATCTTTGGGGGAAAATAGGTTTGATTTTAAACTCAGAATTCTGACTCTTTTCCAGTTTCATATTTTTCTCAAATTCGGAATTTTTCCTTCGAATTCTGGATTTTTCGATAAATTAGATTTTCTTTCACAGATCTCTTTTTTTGTGGCCTTTTTTCTCAAATGCGACATTTTTTGTAAGAAATATGATTTTTTTTCCCTCAGAATTCTGAAATTCTTTTTTAAATTTCAACTTTTATCTCACGGTTTTACGAAAAATCCATATTTTTTTCTTAAACATTTTTTTGGAGACCTTAACCCTTTTTCTTTGAATTTTCACATTTGTTCCACAATTCTGAAATCCTTCTCAAAATACTGGATTTTTCCCTAAAACGTTTTCGTCCGAATTCTGATTTTGACTCAGAATGTTGACTTTCTGAATTACTTTTTTTTTAAATCAAAATTTCTGAATTATTTCTCAGAATTTTAAAATGTTTTGTTTCAACTTTTAGCTCAAATTCTGAATGTTTTCTCAAAATTCTACTTCAGAACTCTGACAACCTCTCCTTTTTCTTCCGTATGTCCTTAACATCAGTTTCCATTTTTATACTCAACGCATTTACTCCACTTTCATTTCACCTTAATTTTCTTTGAAGCAAACCTACTCAGTAAAGCTGATTCTCATTTTCTTGTATTCCACAGAAGCTGCTTTCTTAGATTAGATTATCTGTAATGCAAAACACACAACCGTCTCCTCTGAGTCTGTCATTCAGTTCTTTCATTGGAAATGTTCCTGCCCTTTCATTTCATTGCATATTTACTTCATTTGGTGAAAATAGAGCACTTTGAGTTCAGCCCATTTCCCCTTGTTGTTCTCGATGTGTTTCTTCATGGACTTCATTTAAATCGCTTTGGATTCAACTGTCAGCTGAAAATAATACATGTAATTATATTCCCACAGTCTGCCTCAAACATGCCTGATTCAATTTTAAAATACACATTATTTTGTATTAAGTTGATGTAAATTCAAACCAGGTCGGATTCTCACTGCACCGTAAAGTCTTTAAAGACTCGATTAAACTTCAATGTATGAAGAATTGAAATCGGCTCCAGCATCTCTGATAATGATCCTGTCATAACAACAAGGAGTAATTTAACATTATAAATACTTTTACTGTGATATTTTAAATACACGTTGTTTGTAATTCTCAAGAATAAGAATGAGAATTGGGTTTATTACAAAGTAGGTTAAGAAGGAATTAGCCGATGGTGCAAGTTAGTCTTTAAATGCTATCTAGTATTTTAAAATGTTTGAATTGTTCTAACACGTCTTCCCTTCCTCTGAATGGCTCTTCAAGGACAGAGCATTTTGGATTCTGGAAGAACAATTGTCCGTTGAGATGTGACTCAGTAAATGCATGTGATTAATTTACCCATGCTGTGTTAATGACATTAAAGTGCGTTTGAGTGCAGATTTTTGTGCATTATTGCTGTATTTCAAAGCATTTTAAGATAAAAACAATACAATCCATGAATGTGTGTGAGTCACTGCTCGGGGATAAGATACGATTTAACGAAACCAGTCAGTGAATAACCGTGTGACTGCAGATTTCTTGAGTTTCGAGCCTCATCAACCCCGAGGTATTTGGTTTGAAAATTGCGTTGTGAAATTTCAAATCTGCATCTGCGTGAATTAAAAGTATTTCCTTTTTTCCCAGCGCCCGGAGACAGACTGACTCTGTGCAGATACGAGAGGCTTTGGGTCCGACAATAGAGCGAGGAAGCGCATCTGGGAACACTTGTGAGTAATTGCTGCTGAAGATCTGAGCAAAGAGAAGGAATTCCAACATGTCTCCCCGCCGTCTTCCTGCCCTGCGCGCCTCCTGTTGGAATTTCACCAGCTTAGGACCAAAAAACAAAAGAGACGGGTGTTCGGAAAAAGACCTGAAATACTTGGATGAAATACAAGCAGGGCGTCTTCAGTCACTGTTTATGGTGTGTGTGTGTGTGTGTGTGTGTGTGTGTGTGTGTGTGTGTGTGTGTGTGTGTGTGTGTGTGTGTGTGTGTGTGTGTGTGTGTGTGTGTGTGTGTGTGTGTGTGTGTGTGTGTGTGTGTGTGTGTGTGTGTGTGTGTGTGTGTGTGTGTGTGTGTGTATATATGTGCAATAAGACAACGATCAAAATATGGTGCACTACATCAGATATTAAAGAGGCCTTTTTCTGCTTTTTGAGGTGTTCACTCTCCCTTAGCGTGTTCTACAGGTTTTAGTAAATGGTCTGCAGACGCTAAAATAAAAAAGTTCCGGAACATAGTGACATGATTATGGAGAGAGACACTAGTGCAGGGGTCTGCAACCTTTTTGACCAAAAGAGCCATTTTGCTCCTTTTTCCAAAACATTTTTTTGTCTGGAGCCACAAAACATATTTCATAGTTTGATAGCTAATAAAGTTGTATTTATTGTTATATCAGACAAAAACTACAGTTTTTTTTGCATTTATTAGGCTATTTATTACATTATATAAAACTGTTAACCTCTAATAAGAAACAAAGAACTCCTATAAGGAGAATTACAAATAATACACAGGCCTACTTTAAAATAAATTAAACACAGCACTTGAGGGAGTCCTCTGAACATTTGAAGGAAACAAAAATATTATTAAAATGGGCCCACTTTGAAATAAATAAAACTTATAGCTGCACCCTAAAAAGAGTTAAAGGTAGGGTAGGTAAGAATGGAGAAACCAGCTCGAGTGCGCTAGAATTTGAAAATACACAACCGGAAAAAATAGGCCTCTTCCTTCNTGTGTGTGCGCGCGCGCGCGTGTGCGTGTGTGCCCGCACTGAAGTGGGCCGGTCGAGAGTCATCCTCTGATGCCACGGCTAACTTTGAATTACATGAATGTTTGTTCTTGTTTTTCTTGTGCACACTTATCCCTTTCACATGCACTTCATTCTCACACCCTTTCATTTCAATGTGTGTGAAGAGCGGCAGATATTAGCTTGATGCTTCTAGGTGTGAATCTACATGTATGCTTCATTGCACACGGTTTACGATGGGTGTGTGTGTGTGTGTGTGTGTGTGTGTGTGTGTGTGTGTGTGTGTGTGTGTGTGTGTGTGTGTGTGTGTGTGTGTGTGTATATATATATTCAGGGGCGTAAGCAACCAAGGTGAGTAGATAAATATTCAACACATAATATCTGTAGGCCATGTATACTAACTAAACAAGACATGTTTTATTTAAGTTTTATCATCATAATTGATAGATTTTGTATCTTCACGGCCTACTGTATAGTTTCTACTTTTTAATGCTGTTTTATTTCTATTTTGAGATTTTGAGATGTTTAAATTCTAGTATTGTTTATTTCTACTCTTTGATTTTTATTTATGTGCAATGCCACGTTTTGTTGTTTTTTATGCTGCTGCAACGCAAACATTTCCCAAATGTTAAACAATGAACAAAAAAACAAAACATTCATAATAGAGTCAGTTAATGGGTCCTCCATCCGTCATCACATGGGCATCTGTGTCTTTTCAAAATAAGCCAACCCTTCTCTCTCAGAAACCACTACAGTTCAGAGCGAGTAATGCGAAGGTGAAACATGTGACGTATTTTTAACCTTTAGAGAGCCTCCTCATTCAAAGCCTTTGTGGAGGGTGATTCATACTAAATCACTTAATTGATTGGTCGGAATGGTTTCGGTGACTCAGCTGGACGAACCTTGCATTGTACAATCCTCTAATTATGGCACTCCAATGGTTGCCAATTAAAACTGAATTAAAATAATTAATTGGTGGTGAAATCATTAGTGGACGTTGTTTGTGAGTTAGTCAGAGAGCGCTAGCAGATGCTAGGCTAGTTCTGGTTCTTAACTGGTTCTCAAGTTCAACCCAGTGCTAACTAAACTAGCTGAAGTACGGAAATAGAAATAGACTAGAAATAGACTAATTTCAGTGGGAAACAGTTTAACTCCAGTCCATTTACTGCGTCAGCAAAGCCAAGAGAAACAGAGTGAGGGTCTGACGGTTTCTCACCCCTCCTCTCCTCACCCTCTGTCTCTCGTTTCACTGTGAAAACACACCTTGGCTCTCACACATACACAAACACCTGCAGAGGGAGATGATGAATCTCCCGTTTGGATGGGCTGGATTAAAAACAACATTCATGAGAACGCTCTAATTGCCGCCATCTATCAGCCTGAGAGGCTCTCAGATCAGAAACCATCACACCGCCATTAGAACAGACTCATAGGAATTATGTATTTCTAGAATGTTCTTTAACACTTTACTCTTGTTGGGAAAATCCTGAATGTCCTCTTCCAACATGAGAGCAACATGCTAACAAAGGTATCAACTGTAGCTGTGAACATGACAGGATGTGTGATTACCTAGAAGAGCATCAGGACTGTTTGAGGCATATGATAGCTATGTGATTAACATGATGATTCAGCCTCTATGGAGAGAGACATATGACAAGCATGATCATTTCTGACGTGGAGCTAATCTGAAGTAAACATTGTATATTTGGAAAAGTCAGAATTTTGAGATTTTGAGGAAAAAAGTCAGCATTTTGAGATTTTTAGGAAAAGTCAGAATTTTGAGGAAAAACTCATAATTTTTGAGGAAAAATTCAAAAAATTCAGATTTTGAGAAAAAGTCAGAATTTGGAGATTTGGAGAAAAATTCAGAATTTTGAGAGGAAGTCTGAGTTTTGGGTGTAAGTCACAATTTTAAGAAAATCAATATTTTGTCAGGAAAACAGTCAGGATTTGAATACACTTAAAGAGCAACTTGCAGGTTTTTTTCTTTACTACATTTATGCTTAACCTTGCCTGGAAATTACAATTAAAAAAGTGAATGCAGGATTTGATATATTTTACCAGATATTGGCCTACGGGCAGGAATTCAGAGAGGAGCCGTTTTGAGCTCTACTAAAAACAGCTTTTTGTTAACGTCATACGTCAAACGCGTCATATTACGTCACATGGGGGAGCAACTTTCTCGGACTCCTTCTCTGCCCAATCCGCGGTAGTAGTTTGGTTTGAGCGGTTGTGATTTAGTGAGCTGGTATGATTTTCAGTAATTTTACATTGTATTTCACCATTTGTAATCATGGTGAGCTTGTGTTTGTGCGGGTTGCACAAACTCCAGCCTGTCAGGACATCGAGTCCACAGTTTCCCTCACGGGAAAAGGACCGGAGCTAGCTTTCGTTCCTGGATGCCTCTCTCTCCGCTCCTCTCTCTCTCTCCCCTCCGGTACACAGCACCGTAGTGTGGAGTTGCATTAGGTAACGCGAGATACGGCTGATACTTGCGCATTAGTTTCTGTTATGGATCAGTATCAACAGTCCTGCCAGTAACGTTACTATATTATCAATGCTACTTTAGTTATAGCCTGATATATGATAGCTAACTTTACAATGTTGTGATGTGACGTTAGCTAACATTCTGTAGCTAACGCCGGTCACTCACCAAGATAGCTGCTCTGTTCTCCACTGGTTCTCCTCACACCACAGCTCAATTTCTCTCCGATGGCCTTTATTTCTTCTAATCCTTGGCTGCTCCTGGTCTCTTGGACGCCTAGCAGGCTCATAATTATAAGGTTTTGGTCCGTCATATGCATACGAATATTCATGTTCAACTTCTTCTGTGTCGAAACTAGCATTGTGATCCATGTTTATTAATCCTGTTAGACCCTAACCCTAACGACGCCAGATGTCACTGTAGTGTATAATTATGTATATTTTTCAGAAAATCTAACATCATTTTCCTACACATTTATTCACTAGGGGCTCTAACCTGCAAGTTGCTCTTTAACAACAATAACAGAACAGGCTATTTCTCCCTAACCCTAGCCAAAAGATCAACTTGATTGATTTTTCCAATACATCATTTATTCCATTGGACTTGGATTGGTCGTTGTCAGGGAACCATCCTCGTTAGAAAATTATAACGAAACTCACCTTTTTCCATTTGGGTACGGGTTGAAGAGAACGTACATGGAAGCGTAGATGGAAACTTAGGAGAGGCTGTGAGGGAGGATAACACGGGGTGTGTGTGTGTCCCTGAAAACCCTGACACACACCTTTTGCTTCTCCTTTTATCTAGATAAGGTCATGGAATTAATCAATCAGAGAGACTTGTAAAATATTATAATTAAAGTTGAACTGTTTCTTTTGTAATTGAGCGCTTCACAATAAAGGAAAGATGATTCATCAAATGTATACGTTGGCTTCCTTTGGTTTTTCCAGTAACGGCAACCTAACAGGATTCTGTTCAGGGTAGGGAAGAGGTTAAAGGAAACTACGTTTAGATACCGCATGCTAAAGCCAGCAGCATTACTTGAGCTAAATGCTAACACCAGCATGCTAAAACAATGCAGATGTGGAATTTGACCATGTGTGTCATGTTAGTTTAGTTAGTTAAGCTCCACGAGATCCATATTATCAAATATTCCTGATAACGATGATTCGGACCACATGCACTACAAAAACTCTAAATCTTGCCAAGTAGTCTAATATCTAATCAGAATATGTCTCTACACCTGATAGAAGACACACTAACTTCAGAAGTAACACTGCAGTGACATATCAGGTCTTGTTTTTAGACAATGCTTCATCTTGTTAGGTCAAAAAATCTTATTTTCCATTGTATCTCAGATCAAACACATATTTATTAGAAAATCACCAACTAACATCAGAGAATAGAAAACTTTTGAGCATTTGCGGCTCATATTGTAAAACAACATCTCCTGATTCTGCTCAAATACGTATCGTTCAAAATAAGTTCTCCAGCTTCTCCACAAGATGTGATTTATCTAAATATCCCTTCTTATTTAAAGATATCTTACCAAGCAAATGTTCACTTGTTCTATTGGCAGATTTTTGTTCTTATTTTCTATATTAGGAATAAAGAATGAAATGATTCTGAAGCAACTATAAAAGTAAAATCACTGATATGGTAATCATGTGAATACTCTCTCTCGTCAGCTAACCTCAGCTTTGGCACACATTCAAGACGCTCTGCCCCAACAAAGTGGATCTCTTTACGCTCTAGGTGTTTCACATGTTTAACTTTAAGATCTTGATTTTACCGATCGAATTTGAGCAACTTAAATGAAAATAAATGACGTTTTGATGCTGAATTTGTGAACATTTTAACAAAAAGTGAAAACGAGTTGCTGAAATTTCAGAGGCAACAAATTCAGATGCATCATTTCAATGCATCGTTATTTGCTGGTGGAAATTCAATGGCTTTTTTTTATTTCAAATCAGAGGGAACAGATTTACTTTCATAGATAACCATTAGTGTTTCCAAATGTCCTGATTGAAAAACATAGTCAAGACCACTCTTTTTGCTAATTGGTAGTATGCAACATGCTTTGATTTATTGCAGAGTTGTCTTTATGTTGGCTGGTGCGTGTCATATCAAAGTGAGTAATACAAAATAAAATGATGTGGGAGTAAACAATTCACTGATTCTGAGGCAAGCATAAAGGTACAATCACTGATATGGTAATCATGTGAATACTCTCTATCCTCAGCTAACCTCAGCTTTGGCACACACTCAAGACGTACTGCGCCAACAAAGTGGATTGCTTTACGCTCCAGGTGATTGACATGTACAGACAGAAAGGTGAAGAAACTGTCTGCAGAAAGCTTTGTCCCACAGGAAGAGTTGATGCGAGCTCCACGGCTCAGGATCCACAAGTTAACCCTACACACTCTCTTTGGTGCTAGTTAAAGTTGAAGCGTATGCTTCAGATTCCTGTTTTTCCCAAAACCTGAAGTACCAGGGACTAAAGGAATCATCACGACTCTGCTGCTTCCTGGCTGAAATCTTATCTAACCAGGAGATCTCACGTTGTTCTATTCAAAAACTGCTCTTCAGAACATACAAAAGTGAACTATGGAGTCCCCCAAGGCTCTGTGCTTGGCCCCATCCTTTTTCCATCTACATGCTTCCTCTTGGATTACTAATTCATACATATCAATTAGGTTCCCATTTTTCCACAGATGACACTCAGGTCTACATTTCTATTAAGCCGGACAACTCTCATCAACTGACACAACTTCCATTTCAGATCTGCGAAGCTATTTCCGTTGACTCCTTTAAAAGCAAACTCAAAACACATCTCTTCGCATCTATCTTCCCTGTAAACTAGTTTCCATCATCATAGAGTCACTTCAGTCACATGCTTTTATCACATGGCAATACTTATGTATAATGTATTATTATTAATGTATTATGTATAATGTTTTTATAATTTCTATGCTCTGACGTTTGTATTTTGTTTTTGTCTTTGCTTTTGTGTGCTTTGAGCCCTTTGAGGCATTTCTTGTGATTTGGGGATATAATAAATGTTGATTTGATTTGATCATTTGGCCTGATCTTCAGACCTTTCTTTCTGAATGCATCCAACCACGGCCTTATGTTCTGAAGTTCTTCCTTCTTCAGGTCATCTGCATCAGTTGGGTCGCTAAAAAAGTGGATGGAAGAAAAGCAAGAATTGAAACCAATCAATCAATCAATCAATCAACGATGATGAGGCAGGACTTCCAAGGAAACCAATGACACTACATATTTTTAATAATCCTAAGAATTTGCCCCTCACTTTGTTTAGCTCTTTGACAGATCTAGCAACAACTGTCCCGTCTTTCTGGAGATTGTACTAATTGTTCTTGACCATCACAACAAGAGGCATGTCTGAGGACTCAAATGTCTAGAAGTAATGAAAAGGGGTTTGTAGTAGTTCAATCTCAGAACGATGTAAATCTTCAAAAGTACTGGTTTCCATTGGAGAAAGGAATGAGTCTTGGTCTGTTAGCTCTTTACTTGAGAAATCATAAGTTGATGGTAATATGTGGAGATTATCCTGCTGATCTAAACATAAGAATCATAAATGTTTGTTTGACACAGAGATTATTTCCTACACATAACAACACATCAACAGCTCTGGAAACTTCCTGTACATTCTTCTTCTCTTCGTCAAGAGCAAACTTCCTCTGCTGCATCTCGTGCGCAGCCGTCCGATCCCAAACGAGTCGAGCATCTCGTGCCTGGTCTGACTCAGCTGCAGATATTCCGCACCTCGGTTTCTATTTTATGACCTTTCTGCTTATAAAAGGGTGTGTTGATGCTTTGATGTTATTTTCCAATGTTTCCAATTAAACTTTGAATGAGTCTGTAGGGATTTGTCTAGATTCAGTCAAGCGCAAGGCAGTTTCTAATCTATTCAATACTGTGTATGTCTGTGTGTGTGACCTTTTACTCGAGGACAAGATCTGAGTACTTCTACTTTCACTCAAGTACAAGATCTGAGTACTTCTACTTTTACTCAAGTACAAGATCTGAGTACTTCTACTTTTACTCAAGTACAAGATCTGAGTACTTTTACTTTACTCAAGTACAAGATCTGAGTACTTCTACTTTTACTCAAGTACAAGATCTGAGTACTTTTCCTTTTACTTGAGGACAAGATCTGAGTACTTCTACTTTTAAGTAGTAAGTAGCTTCTAATAGCAATTTCACAACTGTGTGTGTGTGTGTGTGTGTGTGTGTGTATGTGTGTGTGTTTTGACTGCTTGGCTAAAAGTGAGAAAATGTGTTGATCAGAAT
>NW_011369945.1:16791265-16818490 GCF_000735185.1 Notothenia coriiceps | reverse complement strand
CAAGTGGAAAGTACGTTATGTTGGCCCGGGGTGTCTAAATAGTGCTTCCGAGCCAGCGGGCCATTTATAATGTCGAGCCCTGCTCTCTGTCAATGTGCATGTGTGTAATGTTTGTGTGCAAGTTAGACGGGGCCTGCGGCTGCGTGTGTGCCTGCGTGTGTGACTGTGTCTATGAGGGAGAAAGGAAAGCTAATTTTGGCCGCGGCGGGAAATTGATTTGACAACATAATACTCGATGTTCACGATGTGGTCATTTACGACATCGCATGTAGTGCAATCCACGATGTATCGTGTAAACTCGATATATCGCCCAGCCCTACCCAAGAGCCATGGTTCCGGCCCAAGTTCTGGCCCCAGCAGCCATGGTTCCAGAACCAGTTCCGGCCCCAGCAGCCATGGTCCCAGACCCGGTTCCGGCCCTGGTTCCGGCCCCAGCAGCCATGGTTCCGGCCCCAGCAGCCATGGTTCCAGACCCAGTTCTGGCCCCAGCGGCCATGGTTCCGGCCCCAGGTTCCGGCCCCAGCAGCCATGGTTCCGGCCCCAGCAGCCATGGTTCCAGACCCAGTTCTGGCCCCAGCAGCCATGGTTCCGGTCCCAGTTCTGGCCCCAGCAGCCATGGCTCCAGACCCAGTTCTGGCCCCAGCAGCCATGGCTCCGGCCCCAGTTCTGGCCCCAGCAGCCATGGTTCCGGACCCAGTTCTGGCCCCGGCAGCCATGGTTCCAGACCCAGCTCTGGCCCTAGCTCCCATCTCTAGTCCCATCTCTAGTCCCATCTCTAGTCCCATCTCTAGTCCCATCTCTGGTCCCATCTCTGGTCTCTTCTCGAGTCTCTTCTCAAGTCCCTTCTCTAGTCCCTTCTCTAGTCCCTTCTCTGGTCCCCTCTCTAGTCTCTTCTCGAGTCCCTCCTCTAGTCCCTACCCTAGTCCCTTCCCTAGTCCCTCCTCAGGTCCCTTCTCTAGTCCCTTCTCCAGTCCCACCTCTAGTCACTTCTCTAGTCACTTCTCAAGGCCCAACTCTAGTCCCATCTCTAGTCCCTACTCAATTCCTTTCTCAAGTCCTTTCTTAAGTCCCTCCTCTAGTCATTTCCCTAGTCCATTCTCTAGTCCCTTCTCCAGTCCCTCCTTTAGTCACTTCTCTAGTCCCTTCTCAAGTCCCAACTCTAGTCCCATCTCAAGTTCCCTCTCGAGTCCCCTCTCCAGTTTCTTCTCAAGTTCTCTCTCGAGTTCCCTCTCCAGTTTCCTCTCAAGTCCCCTCTCAAGTCCCCTCTCAAGTCCCTTCGAGTTCCCTCTCAAGTCATCTCTCGAGTTCCCTCTCAAGTCACCTCTCAAGCCCCCTCTCGAGTCCCCTCTCGAGTCCCCTCTTGAGTCCCCTCTCGAGTCCCTACTCAAGTTCCTACTCAAGTCCCAACTCAAGTCCCTACTGAAGTGCCTGCCAACCCTATGTCCTGTCCCGTTGGGGGTCCTGCCGACTACTCTTCTGCCGGGGGTCCTGCCAATCCTATGTCCTGTCCCGTTGGAGGTCCCGCCGACTACTCTCCTGCCAGGGGTCCTGCCAATCCTATGTCCTGTCCCGTTGGGGGTCCCGCCGACTACTCTTCTGCCGGGGGTCCTGCCAACCCTATGTCCTGTGCCGTTGGAGGTCCCGCCGACTACTCTTCTGCCGGGGGTCCTGCCAACCCTNCCCCTTTCAAGACACTTCTCGAGTTCCCTCTCAAGTCACCTCTCAAGTCCCCTGCCAACCCTATGTCCTGTGCCGTTGGAGGTTCCGTTGGGGGTCCTGCCGGCTCCATGTCCTGTCCCGTTGGAGGTCCCGCCGACTACTCTTCTGCCGGGGGTCCTGCCAACCCCTTTTCCTGTTCCGTTGGAGGCCCCGCCATCACCTGTCTCGCCGGGGGTCCTGCCAACTCCTGGTCCTCTTCCGTGGGGGATCCTGCCGAAGCCTGTCCCACCGGCTCCGGTTCCTGTTCGGCCAGCACCGGGTCCTGCCCGGCCTCCGGAGCTGTCTGGTCTTCGCCCTTGAGCCCGGCCCCCTGAGAGCCGCGGTCTTCGCCCTCGAGCCGCGGTCTTCGCCCTCGAGCCCGGCACCCTTAGAGCCCGGCACCCTGAGAGCCGCGGTCTTCGCCCTGGAGCCCGGCCCCCTGAGTGCCGCGGTCTTCGCCCTCGGGTCCGGCCCCCTGACTCTTCCTGCCGCGGTCCTCGCCCTCGGGCCCGACCCCCTTACTCTTCTTGCCGCTGCCTTCGCCCTCATGCTCGGCCCCCTGAGTTCGCCCGCTGTAGCTTCAAATGTAACCCGAGCTGCTGCTGGCCACGCCCCTTTGGAGCGCAGGCAAGCAGTGAGCTCTGCAAAGAGAAGAGTGTCTACTCTATGGCAGAAACTCAGCTAAACGCTGCCGTGATTAAATGCCATATTATATTCCAAACCACATCAAGAATTATTTCTGAAACAGTATGGAGCTCAAACGCTTTTTCTCTCACGGGTTTACCACAAGGTGAGTACCTTTTTTATATCCTGCTTCTTTACACAAACACTCTCCAGTACAGCGTTAGCTCTGAGTTTTAGCAATGCTTGCTAATGTAAACACAGACCATATTACTTCCAAAACACATCGCGCATTGTTTCTGATGCAGTGACGCTTCTGATAGGTTGGGGGGATCGTTGCCAGGAGTTCAACGTAAAGACATTTCAGTAATGTCGTCATGACCGCAGCAAATCTGGATCAGCTCCGTTCTACCCCCGTTTTTAGAGATGTGGGTAAGGAGGGAAAGAGAGAGGGTTGTCTTTTTGGACACTTTGTGAGTCTCCTTACACACCGGTGACACATATTTATGTATAAAAGTCATCAAAAAGTGCATTTTGCATAATAGGTGACCTTTAATACAAAGGTTTACCACAGAGCACAGCTTTCACATCTATTTGAAGTGCTATTTTTTCATTACATTATCATGTCATAGATTTGTTTACAATTGTGGATAGTTATTTCAAATAGCAGTGTGTCAGACCTATAGTTATAAAACACTTTTGAAGGGCATGAAGCCTTTGACATCCCTTAATCACAGAGAGGATTCAACATCCCACTGGGCCTCTTTGACACAGCTTCAATCCAAATCCCGAACCAGAAATCTGCGCTTCCCCTCCTGCCACTGAGATCGATCCTATAACAACAGGCGTTCACAGGTGTTCCAATGTGCTCACGCATCGACTGAATGTCTTTCTCAGCTTTAGAAGAAAGAAAATCAGTTCAGTGGGCAGTGGGAGGGAGGGGGTTTGCAGTTTATGTGATGTCCTCTATGTTTGATATTTCACCTTCCCTTTGTACTGTAGATGTAGAGTTAAATACCTAAAACGTCCTCTGACTTGAAACATCGGATTAACTGTTAAATAGATTTTTCGTTAAAATGACCAGTAGCTCTCCCTGATCAACATTTTTAGATCCTCTTTCAGGGTGGCAAGAATGCCAATGTGTCATATAAATGCGGTTAACCAGCTCTATTTTAACATGTAAAAGCAGTGTCTATGTTTTTAGAATTTCACCATGAAATGGTCATCTGATTAAAGGTGTTTTTTACCCTTTGCTAGAAGAGTGCGTTGAGCCCTTCTTCTTTATTATTATTTTATATCTTACTTTTACGTTCCATACTGAAGAACACTTTCAATTCAAGTTGACTTTTCTTTTCAAAAACAATTTTATGCGATTTGTTAAAAAAAAAGGTAAGGTCAGACTCAGGGCCAATTTGTTAACAAACTTCTGTTATAACTTTGAGATATTTTTTTATGTGATAATGATGGTGACTCATGAAGGGTGCCCTGTTTTTAATGTCTCAGATATTTTAATGTATGTTATTTTAATCTAGTGTTTATCTTTTTGTCTCCTTTCTTTATTTTCACGGCTCCTAGGGATAAAAACTAAACATTAACAAAATGTTAATTTTGCTTTTCGACTGAAATTAAACTTCTCCCTGAGGGAATATAACGTTTATCAATCAAACACTACACACTTGCAAAAGGGCAGAACAAGCTCGCAATGGATATTAAACTCAACATACTGTACACACATCATTTTCATATGAACCATTTTCCCGTTCAATGCACTGTTCCTTTAATAGCAATGAAATTGTGGTTAATAGTCACAGTAGATGTGGGCTTAGTCCACTGGACTGTAATGTTAATGAGGTCATTTACTGCTGACTTCACAAGTTTGAAGCTGTTGTGTCTTAAGGTAGATTACTTCTTCAGTTTTATACAGCACAGTTATTTGAGAATCCAAATCCATATTTTTCAAGAATGTCAATAATAATGCTTCTTGGAAGGAGTGGACGCTAATTGGGAAGGCCAGTTTGTGTTTTCCAAGTAAGACTGATAGCCCTTCATGTGAGCTTTAGATTTGTTGGTAGGCATCTTTTTGCTGCTTTGAAGGTTAGCCAGGATAGCTACCTGTCTTTATGCTAAGCTAAGCTACATCTTATTGCATTATAGCTTCTGCTTTATATTCTGAGCTAAATTCTCAGCATGTTCTACATTTGAGTTTATTGCAAGGTTAGCCTGGTTAAATTTGCCAAGTAGCACTAAATACAAAGTACATCTGTCCACGTCGTAGGACCAAAGCCACGCTCCGGGTAATGGCCAAAGGGACTGCAATCTGGTTTGTATAGAAACCACCTCATTTAATTGTGCCTCCCCACAATTTGTCATGAATTGATGGTTGCATCTGAAAACTTCTAACAAGTCCATGCATATTACATTTCAGAATCACGTAGTGGAAAATGAAACCAGCCAATCTAAATGCATTATAAATCCTATGAGAAATTATTATTACAGAGCAAGTCAGTACCAAGCTTAACCTATTCCCTCCCATTCACACACTTTCTAAATGAATGTACTGTCTATTTCCTCTACCATCAATACTCTGCCCACTTTTACTCTAATCATAGCCTATAAAACACCATTAAGTGTCTCTGTTTTTCTCTGTCAGCTTCTCCAATATCTCACTTTTGTGTACTTCTCTCTTCAAAGAGCTGTCCTCCTTCCTCTAGCTGCGCTTCCCCTCTCTCTCTCTCCCCTGTCCTCGCTCTTCTGCATGACCAGTTCCATGTCAGCCCTTAATTGTGTTTTGATTTTCCTCCAGACCTGCAATTGAGCTCCATTCTTGCCAGCCAAAACAGAGCAGACATTGTCAATGCAGAGGCAGCGAGAGGTTCCCCACTCTCCACACATTTTCTGCTGTTACCCTCCATTTTATCTCCATATCCTTCATTTCTTCTGTCCTACTTTTATCCATTCTCCCCTTGTTTATCCTCCCTGTCTGTATGTCTGTCTGTCTGTCTTTCCTAGATGACTTCAGAGATTGGGCAATGGAGCAGTTACATCATTGTAGGAAGAGACCAAAGACCTCCTTTCCCCTCTGGGGCCCATGATGCCACATGTAATCACTGTTACTTAAACACAAAAATGCACATTCTCAGGCACACGCACACACATACAAACACATACACACAGATAGTCTGTCCTAACACTGAACTAAGCTCAGCTCAGAGTACATATTTGTGAAATATTTGCGCTGTGCAAGCTCTAGACAGGCAGGAAGGCTCTTCACCTAAGCACTGTGCCACCAAATCATGAAATATTCACAGAGAGAGAGAGATGGGAGGAGGGGAGAGAGAAGAAGTGAGTAAGAGGACCAAAGAGAGAGAGAGAGAGAGAGGTCACACATAGCAGAAAAAGATGGACGGATGGAAAAAAAGAGCGTGGGTAGGTAGCTCGATGCTAGAGCAGAATACCAGGAGGAGAGGAATGGGTTGTTTGTGGAGAGGAAGAGGAGAAAATGCAGAGGAGGTGTTGAGGGAAGGTCAAAGAATAAGGAGAGAGAGAGGATAACCCAAGAGAGAGTGTGACAGGACAGAGAGGAGCAGGGATGGCTGCTGTAAATGAAGAGGGAAAGTAAAGATGTAGACTGACAGGCAGACAAAATCAGGAATTATCAGGCAGCACAATGTGTGTGTTAACCATTATCTGAAGTCTGCTGCTCGGAGCATGTCAGTTGGAGTTATGACATCATCGTGTTCCATGACACAGGTGTTTATATTGAGCTAACGACTTGTCCAGAGATCAAAGGTTTCCATGGTGATAGCATTTGCATTGTTCTGAATGAGAGATAAACCTCTTACACGTGAACGTTTTGTTGAAGAACCGTAACCGATATCGGTGAAATTTCAAAGCGTGAAGCATCTCATGGAACTTGAGCATCTGAAGTGTGCTTTTTGTGTACTTTAGGGTTAATAATGTGGCTTTTTTGGCAGATTAACTAAAGGTGTGCGGCTGCTGTAGTGGGGAAAGGTGAGGCTGAATTTACAATGGGGTTTAATGGAGACATGTTGAAAGTTTTTGTCACTTCATGCCCTCAAGAGGCATTTTGTTTAATTATTTTTGCTTAATTTTGTTGAATTTTTCAAGCTACGAGATGTTTTCCTACATTTCTCATGAAAAATTATGTCTCAGGAATGTAGGGTTTGGGAATTATGGCAGGTTTAAAAGAAGGCAAAATTAAATCTGTCCTCCACTCTAGCTGTGACATCACGCACACTAAAATCTGGAGAAGGCCTCTTTAGCAAGGTCTGAACAATGTTTAATATCTCTAAAAGTATGGATCAGATGTAAAAGTTGTGTTACACGAATAATGTCAGAAAGATGTGTAACATTTTAAAGTTGGAATGAGGTTTCTGAGTGAAAGTATGAAGGAACAGTTAGCAGTTGGTCGCATGAAAATTGTTCAAGTCTGAAGAGTTTCTCCATTGACTTCCATGTTAAGAAGAATGTGATGAATTATGGGATATGTCTCTGGTATTATGAAAGTTCTGAATGAGAAAAGTAATAGCCATCGATTTCCGACCGAGCTGAACGTTTAGATGTTCGAACAGAGTTTCTGCGATGTGGAATGTGGGAGCAGAAGAGGCGCAAAATAACCCGGCGGAATAATAAAGAATTTTGTGCGTAGCATAACAAGGAATGCTGTATCAGCATTCCCACTAAATGATGCTCTAAAGCTGTTTGTGGTCCCAGTCAGTCAGCAGGTGAGGAGTGATTCACCCCATCCAGAACTGAATGAGGAGTTCGTTTTTGACAGGTCACTCTGTCCTGGTATCATCAAAGACTTCCCGCTGGTGAAGCTGCTTTTACTTCTACTACTACCTCGGCTATAAAGGATCACTACTCATTTGTAATTATTTTCAATGGCATTTTGTGAAGTTTTGAGTTTCTGATACAAACAACAGTTTCAGAGTCCATCTTTACAACATGTAAACGCTGTCAGTTTTATCTGCTCTTCTATTCACTGTATGGCTCAGTGTTGAAGCCATGCTAACATTGGTAAGGATTTGAACAAAACGCCATACAAATTTCACATTCATGTTGATATGTTAATTTTTGTTGACATACTGATGTTTCTGCTTTTGTCATTGTGATCCCCCTGTGGGTTCATCTGGAGAGGGTGTGGCTGTGCTGCATCCAGCCGCTTTGATTGCAGTAACTCAGGGCACCTGGGTCTGGGGCCCTGCAGCTATTTAAAGCCTCTCTGCTCCTCTTTGTCTTCCCTCTGCTTTTTCCTGCAGGCACCCGGTTCTGTTGAGTATGCCATTAGTTATTTCAGTTGCTTCACTTTGTGCACCTCAACACCCTCACACATACATGTCCATGCAACCCTCACCCTGCATTTACACTACTGGTGATACCACTGACGTCCACACCTCATGCTTTACTTACTTTGCACTGAATTAATTTGGTAAATTTGATTTACTTGCTTAAATAAACATATTTTGTTAACCGTTGATATGGTGTGTCTCCTCCTTGTTGTGGCCTTTTGAGTTAGGTCATAACAGTCATCCTCAACCATTTCTGGAACTTTCAGATACAGCCACCATGAATTGTCCAGAAAAAAGTAAATTCGGACTGTTATGCCCATTTGAATTAATATTGCGTCTTGCACCCCTCTATGACAGCAGGCTTTTCACCCCCACTTTGAGTGAAGCCATTTGGAACAGCTATAAACACGGCCGTCAGACAGGGTTGGATGTCACGCTGTTTATTGTTCGTTTGTTTTAAGCATAACTCTGCCTTTGTTTTTCTCATGGTCTGTGTCTCACATAAGTGCTACATAACACTCAAGTAGAAAATGTTGTATATATTTTCATCTTAAGTGAAGTGTGCAAGAGCTAGAGGGATTTTGAAGACCCAAAATATATAAGAGGAAGCCGGTTCAATAGGCTAAACGCTTTTATTGGTCATACGTGCATAGCTACAGTGTAGTTATGATAAATCTTATGTCACAGGCTCCTCCAACAGTGCAACACAATCAAATATTAATAATAATATAAAATATATTTCAGTGTCTGGAGCAACAAGCGGTGTCAATTTTCAATTCGAAGAAGCACGAGTTCACCTTCAAGCTTTTTTTTATTTTTGATACCGCTCTTTGACACAGCAAATATAATTATAGACGTTGATTGAAAGACAGTGGGGGCTGTAGCCCTTCACTCAGCATCATTCATTAGAATAATTGATTGTTAGTCAGCGCATGATTCAGCTGCTGAGCATCATGTGTGTTAGCCTTGTCTCTTCATGGCCCCTCAGCAGGAATCCATGATATCCTTTTACATTATGCATTATAGATATAATACATTGGAGAATAGACAAATCTCATCCAAGATGATTTGCATTTCTAACAAATCGTTATCCAGTACTAGCCATTACTGTATGCGTTCAAAAGTACAGCTATGAGCTACAGGTAATGTTTTTACAATTGTTTGTTTGTTTGTTTGTAGCCTTTATTTAACCAGGTGAACTGACATCCCATTGAGATCAACGATCTCTTTTTCAAGGGAGACCTGCAGCACATTGGTTACACATAAAAACAAAAAGGACATCAATACAACATAATTACAGGGGTATACATTAGCAACCTATTCACAATGACAGATATCTTAATAACATTTCATCTATCCGAGCTTTAAAATTATGCAAGGGAACCAACATGCTCAGTTTCAAAAATGTTTGCATAGTGTTCCAAGCTAGAGGAGCAGCACACATAAAAGCTGTAGTACCTAAAACAGTCCTTGCACTTGGCACATGTAATAAAAACACATCCTGGGATCTCAGGCAAAAGCTAAATTGTACTTTTTAGTGTTTAAAATGAATTCTCTGTGGAGCGCAAATGCACTCAGTATATTTTGTTTAAATATGTAAATGAGAGTGATATCTCTAAAGGTTGTGTCTCATCTAAGCAACAAAACCAGGGTATCACCTTTTTTATGCAACACATTTTCCCTTAAAAACCTTCTGCCAACATTACCCATGATATAATCTCTGACCACCAACGGACCAGAGATGCTGTAGCAGCTAATGTAGCATAGAGTCGCAAGCCTCAACACTGGCCGTTTCTCAATGTCGAGTAAACCTGCTGCAGAGCCACTATTTCAAGTATAATACGTCATTGAGTGGCGCCGAAGGACTGTTTAAATGCATGGCGCCACTCGATGACGTAGTATACTTGAAATAGTGGCTCTGCAGCAGGTTTACTCAACATTGAGAAACAGCCACTGAGTCTCTTTTTCAAGGGACGTCATGAGGTAATTTCTCAACAAAAGACTTAGAACAACTTTAGCAAAAATAAAATGGGCTAATCGCTAAGACATGTAACAACAGCAGTAAGTTAATACAATCCTTTATAAATTCCAGAGGAAAGTTTGGCCTGAAATTGAAGCTATGCCATTGGTCAGATAGTCACCTAAAACAGAGACAGGATCTTCTTGAAAATGAATACCCACAACACTGTTTGTTGAATTTCAGCCACTTTTGAAACTGCACAAATAGCAAATTATCTTGCAGGAAATGCTAATAATATTCACACCAAAGTCTGTAATATGCCACCTTTGTTAAGATATCATGCTTTGAACAAATGTGTTGTTTGGACAGATGGACAGAACATTGGAATTGACAGCCTGTGGACCGCTTGTAGGGCAAAAGTGAAATTATGAAACTGTAGAAAGCTGTTATGCTCCTTTTACTCTGTAGAGAGGTAAATGGTTTACAATTGACCATTATAATCAATAGCCACATAGTCTCTCAAACAGCAGGTAGAATTTGAGGATAAAGCAGAGTGGAAGACAAGACTTACAACATAAAATCATAAAAACAAAAGGGCTTTCATCCCAATCGTGCCAAACAAAAGTAATTGGAAGATTATGGTTATTATTAGTTATCGTACGTTATTGTACCAACAACTAATGCGACCAAATAGGTCGATTGTTCAAGCGCTTAGTACGACCTATAATCACGTTTTAAAGTTTTCGACCTCTAGTGCCCCCGTTGACTGCAAACGTTACAGAGGGTCATTTATTCACAAATAACCCTCTCTGTAAAATCCTAAATTGTAGGATAGTTTGGCCATTAAAATGCTTTTTGATTAGAGTCCTAGCGAGAGGTGTGTATTGTATTTTTAGAATCCACGTCAAGTGGATGTGTAGGTGATAGGTGGTGGGTGGCCTCTGACAGAAACTCGGCACATCAACCTTCTAGAGCTACGGGCAGTAGTACTGCTCCTACAGCACTGCAAACCCTTACTACAGGGCACTACATGTGCTGGTGAGGAGCGACAACCGCACCACAGAGGCTTACCTCAACAGGCAGGACAGAGTCAGCTCCGCTGCCTTGTTTAGCGCAGCGGAGAACCTGTGGTTGTGGGCCTCAGAGAATGTTTTTATCTCTAAAGGCCCCCCACATTCCGGGACTGGAGAACAGGGGGGCCGGCCTCATGTCAAGAGCTGGGCCCCTGCCAGACGAATGGTGGTTCTCCCTGGCTCGGCAGGACAATCCACCTTTGGGGGTGGACACGTTTGCACATGAGCCATGGCCAAGATGGCTGCTCTACGCCTTTCCACCGCAGGTGCAATAGGGGCATTACCCACTCTGGGCCAAACTCTCCAGGCTTGGCTCCTGAGAGGCACAGGCTGAGAAGGGGTGGACTGGCTGACAATGTTATACAGAATATCCAGACAGCAGGAGTGGGATCCACCACAGCCTGTTACAGGACGAAGTGGTTGGGATTCCAACGTTGGTGCGAGGAGGAGAGTCTAGAGCCTCTGTCCGGTACACTGGGCTCTATTCTGTCCTATTTACATGTTCTACGCCTTTCCACCGCTGCGTGTCATTCTCCTCCTGGAGAGGGTGAGACGAGAACGATTGTCAGTCGCCGCTCGGCGCCGTGGTACGCAGAGGTGACACAGATGATGGTGGGCCAGCCCTGGACGGTTCCTCAGGTCTGGGGGGGCGTTGTCTCAGGAAGCAGGTGCAATAGGGACGTTACCCACTCTGGGCCAACCTCTCCAGACTTGGCTCCTGAGAGGGACAGGCTGAGACGGGAGGGACTGTCTGACAAAGTTATTCAGACTATCCAGGCAGCAAGAGCAGGATCCACCACAGCCTGTTACAGGATGAAGTGGTTGAGATTCCAGCGGTGGTGTGAAGAAAGGAGTCTAGAGCCTCTATCATGTACTCTATTCTGTCCTATTTACAGATACTGGTGGACAGGGAGCTTGCTCATTCCACAATTATGCAGCAGCCATCTCGTCCTACCATGAGGGATTTGGCGGCAGGTCAGCCTTTAGTCAACCGCTTATGTCGCGTTTTTTGCAGGGGGTCAGGAGACAGCGCCCAGTGTTCATGCCTCCTCCCCGCAACAGGATCTTCCATTGTGGTGCTCGAGGTGTAGTCATGCTGAGGTGCAGCCATGCACACTCTGCACGAGGTAAGCGTGTAGTGTGATGGACACGTCACTTACATTCTATGCTCTAGGCCCTCTGGGAAAACTAGTGCGCAGTGTATGGTCACTTGTGCTGGCACCCACAGGGGTGAGCTAGGGGGTTATTCACGACCAATTAGGCCTAACCCAGCAGGTAAGACTGCGGCCAACTTCTCTATGGTCCACAACCGGATGATAGCGAAGTTGGGGTGCGCGGTGGCTGTTAACGCAAAGGCCCGGTCATGGGCCCCAGGTCGTGGCCCCGGACTCGGTGTTGTAGGACGAACAGGCGCGTTTTATAGCATCGGGGGCTCCAACCCACTGTACGCCATAGAGTCCCAGTAAAGAGGAGCGGAGCCTGTGTGAGATAGAACGTTTACGTACTGTAACGCTTACGGAAGCCCTCTAGCCTAGGCCCTCTTTCCTATGGGCCGCCACTGAAGAAGGGTAGGATGACAGTCAGGAGGTGTAGCCCGGCCTATATACTGTGTGCGGCGCACCATTCCAGGTTAGGGCTCGGCCCTGGATTGGCCGCGCTATGTTTGTACAACTTCAGTGTGTGAAACGCTCGGCGTATCATTGATGAGAGTAGTACCCATAGAGTCCAGTAGAGGGCATCCGCCTGTGCTTATAGAACTAGGGTACCCCCCGTTGTGTTCGCGTCATGGCAAGAGGAAGCAGTTAATTAGCAGTACTTGAATAGGCTGCATTATAGCTTTTAATAATGTTCACTCACAGCAATGAAGTGTAAATTAAATGTGTGGTGTGCAGGCTTAAAACCGCCACCAAAATTAGCCGCAATAATCAACTTATACTATTAGTCTGCTCCCGCCTTTCCTCTCCTGCCAGCGCATAAATATGAAACCTAGGCCAGACAGCATTACTAATTTTTTTTTTTTTTCCAACAAAACATAATCCAATGCAGGGTATAACCTAGGCTAACATTCATGGCACAGATGATACACTGACTGTTATAATGGCTCATAGTTTCCTTCCTTTCCCGCCCAGGTGTATCCCCCTGAATCAATAACAGAGAAGCCCGCGCATTGGCTCTGATGGGAAGGACTGACGCCGCGCGTTTACAAGAAAGCAAAGGAGAGATTCACACAGACCGAAGTTAGAGAACGTGCCCGCGCAATGAATCTTTGTCGATTTAAAAATCGCTCTCAGTCTTGCGCCAGGAGAAGAGGGAGAGATAGTGATTTAAAAATCGGCTCCTCAGCTTGCGCCAGAAAGAGGGAGAGATAGATAGAGAGAGAGAGAGAGAGAGAGAGTGAGAGATAGATAGAGAGAGAGAGAGAGAGAGAGAGAGAGAGAGAGAGAGAGAGAGAGAGAGATAGACAGAGAGAGCGAGGGGGTAGATGCACGCACGGATGCAGAGACACAGTGAGGGATGCATTGGCTGAAAGTGAAGCGGGAAGTCCGGGATTTTCCCTTTTCTCTCTCGATAATAGGGGTACCAATATTAACTGTCAAACTAATTGACTTAAACACTACTACTTTGGGACACTTTGGGGATACTCTGCACCCTGCGAACTGTCCTTGTTTGAGTTTAAGACACGGACACTACTCCACTTATTTTTGTTAGTTGTTAAACTCGCTACAGCTAAAGCAATCGGGCTCTTTGCGCTCAATGGCTGGCCGTTTATATCGTCTGGGATGGCTGAGAAATGAATAAGAACTCCTATGGATCTGAGAGTGACCTTCTGAGTGTGCGTACGGGGACGATTTCAGTAGCCTCTTACATGAAACCCCATATTTCCCTTTTGGGGATCTATTTAGGAGTCTGTGCAGCGTTTTAGTTCCGAGCGCACTTGTGTCTGACTCAACGATGTGCTCCGGGGGGAAATACTGTGTGCTTTTGTTTCTGTTCAGAAGTATTCTGTCGGACCCGGGAACCACAAACCAGGGTGAGTACAAAGAGCATTCAAACCACAAACTTAAGAACAAGGTTGGGTGCAACAAATCTGACAAATGTTGAGTATTTCCAGAAACACGGAACCTCTGCCCTCTCCATTACGCACAAGGTAACTTAATCTTGTGCCGTTCAATCTATACCATGAATGTATGTATGTATGCATTAACATATATACACTTTAAACAAAATAAGAATAGTTAATAAATCTAATGCAGTCACCTTATTGTGGTTAAGTGTAATCTTTTCACAGGTGACACTAGGCTAAAGTAACAGTATAAAGTCTTAATTGTATCCATAATGATAGAATGACACTGGGTGACTTATTTTTTTACCTCAGGTGTTTTAACATTCCCCATAAATGTAAATGTATAGTTATTCAACAACGAATACATCGACATTGATTGGACCCTATAGCATCGTTTTTTTTTTTGTTGAGTGGAGGTTTGGTTTGAAATGTGCAAACAATTTAAACAATTTCATTATTTATAGCCTAAAAATGTATGTCAAATATTTAAATATGTTGTGTGAACCAATATATATGAGTCTGTGTTGCAGTATCTTACATAACAATACTTTAAAGCTTACACAACACCTTGTACACTAAAAATGGCAGTATAACAATGTGTTGGCTCTGATCTGGCTATGAATCTATATAGAACAACACACATGTATGCATGTGTTGCCTAAAAATGCATTCAACAATGTTGGTAATCCTTTTTATCCATTGTCCTGATCACACACATCACTGAAAGACTTAACATATGGCAGTATTAATAATAACTCACACACCTAGTCCTTCACTAAATATATTTATTTGATTCAGAAGTTAACAAGGAATCCACATAAAAAAATGTACAGCTTCAAAATGCATGTGATATAGTCGATGTGTTGGAATCAAGTTCATTGATCTTAGCAGAGGCTCACGGTACTCCTCACTGATACTGAAGGCTAGTTTAAGAAACTCATCTTTAGCAGTAATAATCACGTGTTGGTTACTTTCAGTATCAATCTTACTCTGAATTTGTCAAAAAAAAAATGGTTCTTGTAGATCTAATCTCATCCAATCATTGATGCCATATGTATCTTGCGATATCTTGGCCACTTTTCCAACACGCTCAATCTCCTATACAAAAAAACCACATTGACAGCATTACATTTCAGTTTTCCTGATATCATTCCTCTATACTAATAACTGATGCTGTACAACTAGAGCACCCATCTTTAAAAGACTAAACATGCCAATGGAAGTCATCATTTAGTACATTGTTATCCACTTCATCTCAAAGTATTTGAATGTTACAGTATGTTGCTGACATACATTTACAGAATCAAAATGCACACATTTATACCTGGGTTCTGTGGGCGGTACAGATTGAGATCTCCATCACCCAAATTATTAAGGCTCTGATACTTCACCATCCAAATCTGAGTGCACAGAAACATGGGCAAAGCCAGAGACCACAGAGTGTTACAGTAAATGTCAGCCTCTGGCCAACTCTGTCAAATGTAGTCATAATTTAGAGTTGTTTCTGTCCCCCATGCTGAGTTCATTCATAGCTGATAATATCTTTCAATAATGGCCACACCAGATTCCCTTTACTTTAGCTATAATTATTTCAAAACATTATTTATTTATTGTGTTGGAGTTTACACAGAATAATTTCCTGCTTTTCAAAATGTATTTTCTAGTCATATGGGCAGCATGTTGCATATTTATGAGAAACATGGGTCATAATGATTTAATCTACATTCAGTCCATATCATAAGTCACATGGGAAATGGGTTTCCATGATGTTATCTGTTCTTGACATATTCCACCTCGCACATTTGCAGGGGTCAGTTTAATATTCCTTCCTGAATGTTTAATGTTTAGGATACACATTTTCAAAGACTACAGGAGCCAAATGTCAAAGTCTCCTTCACTTCATTTTTTTTTTGTGTGTGTGTGTGTGTTTGCTCAGTGTTCCCCTTAGGATGCCTGTCTGCCCGTGGTGGTGACAGGTTTGAAGGCGAGGGGATGCACAGGGGAATCTTTAGAAAAAGACAACGTGAGGAGTTTAGAATTGAGTAAGAGCAGGCTTTTCTATATGTTAGCTGATGCAGTTTATCTGAGTGAGTTTGCTAGTGAATGTGAATTGAATATGAATGCATTCAGAGGGAAGTGAGAGAGATGAGATGTAGTTTGTATATAACATGATATTGATTGGTATTTTAGCTGTTGTGAATGCAGTCAATATAAAGATACTTTACTATCAATTGTGTCAAATTAGGCCAGTTCTAGTTTAAGAAGTACAAAAAGTATACATGCCCCAATCAAATGTCTTCACAAAAACTGTGCAAATTAGCTGTAAATAAATGATTTCCTTAATCGACTATATACTTAAACCTTTCTTTATCTAGTGTGTTTTTAAAAGGATCGGTCGGACATCTCGGTAACAGTTGACGCAACAGTAGCGTCGGGGCAGATGCTGCACTGTTTTCCTATTTTAATATGTCAACTTTTATCATCATCTCATAAAGAAAATAATGACTGTTCCTCTCCCAATGGTCTTCTGTCACCACATCCTAGAAACAGAAAAAAAAAGAGGACCCTTATATAATTTGTTGTCTCTGGCGGATTTAAGCCAAGCTTGTCTTCTTGGATAGACTCAGACAAATACTAACTTGGTTTAATTTTGAGTGTTCATGAGCCGCATGTAGTCACCCAGAGCAAGTTTAAAAATATGTATCGCTCAATAGAAGGCTGTGTACTGAAGAGATGTGTGTAATCTATGCCACTATAGTAAGTAGGTGAGGCATTGACATGTGGTGCATGTGGACACAAGACAATAATATTTGGTGCAGGAGTGTTGGCAAGTATAAGGTCAAAAAAATGTATCACAATATAATCCAATAACGTATAACTAGAAGAAGGTGTAAAAAGTTAGCCTGGTTCTCTCCAAAACAAAAAAAAAGCCACTTTTAAGTTTTATGTCTTTGATTTATCTGCAAAAATATCCAGCAACACGTTGAGTTCTTTTCTCCTGTGACATTGAAGCCGTGACGTTCACACTGTCTTTGTTTTGGACTGTGTTCACGGTCAGATGCTAAGATTACTCTGTTACTGGTTCAAACTTTTTTGTTCATTTTGATAGAACAATATGCCTATAAAAGCAGTTAGGCGTTAAGGATTTATAGCTAAGCAACCGCCTATCAACAGGACAGTTATTACAAATTGAGTGTGTGAGTGAGCTTCAAGCAGGTAGAAACAAACTGAATGCCACAGATTAGCTGAAAAAGCATCAGGATTTGATTGTTAAGCATTTGTTTGCTGACACAATGAACATGTGCACCCGACAATGTAACCGCATTGCAAGTGTATCAGTAAGAGATCACATGAGAAAATGGGGCAATTTATTGCTATAGAGATTATTTGTACCCACCATCTTTCTGAAATGTGATATTTATCCGATGGTCCTATAGCAAAAGATATTTGCAGATTACTATGCTCCCAGACACAATACCCAGACAGGAGTAATGTGATTTGCTTTCCTCCTGAGTGATAAAAATCTGTGTATCAAATTCAGCACCGTGGTCTTGGGTCATCTATTATTTCCTGGCTGTAAAGACAGTAGCAGGAATTTAATTATTTTATGACTACGATACTGTGTATGTATGTTTTGTGTGTGTGTGTGAGTGTTAGTGTGTGTGTAAGAAACGGACAGAAACACAGTGAAGGGAGTTGTTGGGAAAAGTTTTCTGCTTTCAAACATGATATGGAACGGATCAGTCATCAGTCAGGATTGTTTTTTTCTTGGCTAATTAAGTAAAAAATCCAAATCTCACAGTATTTCTTTTTCTCTCCTCTCTATGTCCAACTTTTGAACAGAACCAAGGCCATTTTATTATAACTCAGCCCTTAATTACCAGCAAGGGATCAAGGCTATATTAAGTCTCTGTAAATACTGAAGCGGTTCATTTAGTCTCATCAAAGTGTATCTGCTCTGGTTATCTGACTTGCTCTCAAAACAGAGGCAACCCCATTAAATTAGTCCAGATTTGGCAAAGTCCGCCGTAAACTGGAGTGACAGGTCGTCTGAAGATGTGACTCCTTCGTCTAGAGTGTCGACTGCATAAGTGGGACGCACTTTATTGTTAGAGATTGTAATTAACTGGCTGTTTGGAGACAAAGGAAATTGCACATTCATCCTATCAAATTGGCTGAGGGGGCTTAGCGCTGAGCCGTGACCAGAGTGCAGACAGATCGAGGATGTTACACCTGTATGTACACAATGTGGTCACAGTTGTTAACATGCTCATCCAAAAAAAAAACACCTAACACTAATGGCAAGATTAGAATACAACATGTTTACTTATTTTAACATGCTCACCGTGTCAAATTAGCTATAGTCCTTCTTGGCATGACATGGCCGAGCGATGCTAAACTTTAGAAATGGACGAATCAGAGGTAAGCTGTTTCACGACTTGCATAGAGTGGTGCAGGGATGACGTATTTACCCGGAAGTAAGATGCACATGGGTTCCCTCGACAAAAAAGCAATGGGATTTCTCCATAGGATTTTGGAAAATAGCTTGAAATAAGGTCTGTGGAATACGAACCTGTTTGATAAATGCACATTTTGTTCAGCCGGATAATATCCACATGTCTACCCTACTTTTTTAATTTTCGAATCATAAATCTAATCGCCAGAAGTAAAATACTAACGTTATGCTATAAACGAACTACAGCAGGGTCGCACGACTTCAACGTCACGCCAACTTGAGATCGATGTTCATAAATACAGATTCAAAATTGTACAAGTTGAAGCGTTTGTTTTAACAATTTGCCAGAGGCAAGTACTTGCTTTCAAGCAGAACAGGGCAAACAAACTTAGAAGGAGTGTTTACGTGTTCGGCGTAATGACGTACAACGTCCTCGACAACTTCTGTAGTCCTATTCAGCCACTTGTTAACAACCGTCTTTTTCCGGACACGTAAACTCTTCAGGAATCACCAGTGGGGTCACTGCTGATGTATTTAAGGTCATAGAACAAAATGTGATCCATCTCTTGAATTTGTGTCAACCACAGACCTTATTTCCAGCTATTTTCCAAAATCCTATGGATAAATCCCATTGGCTCTGAGACGAGGGAACCGGAGGTGGTAAAATGCTAACTCACTTCGGGTTTTAGGGCTCGTTACTTCACCACTCTATTGTTTGCAAAACCAGACAAAAGGGAAAAGTAATATGAATTGTTACTCTTGTTGTTGATTGCAATGTATCTCAAATGTATTTATTTTCCAGTTAAGCAACGCTTCTTTTATTACTAAAATGAGCAAAGCCCCAAGTCTGCCAGAGGGTTAGGCTAATATTGTACGGTCGGAATTGGACATGAGGTAGACAGATGTGAACAAAATCTTAAGCCAAAATGCAAAAAGTGGCTGTCCCTCATCATTAAAACATATAATTAGTCGGTTCATCTGTCTTTCATCTGTCTGTCCATCTACCTTTTGTTTTGTCACACTGGATCGTGTTCAGATTGGCATCATGCGTTTCCTTGTTTGCTTACTGGGGATAACCTCTGCAGTGCAAATTTGCCTTTTAGAACAATGAGGCCCAGATCGTCTTGTGCACTCATCTGTTCACTAATCCATTTATTGTTGTACATAACAACACTTTTCCAATTTGACAAAACATGTTCACACATCTCATTGCAGCTATCGCAAAACAGGAACGTCAATATTGTATGAAACTGCAAAACCCTGGATTACTTTTAGTGACTTTTAATATGTATATTTTTTTAATTATCACTCTATAACATATTTGCATGTCAACTACAGAATGGTGATTTAATTATGGCAAAACAATATGTTATGTTTAGAGTAAGGCAACTAATACACATGTCTAAGGAATGACTGTTGTTAATAAAAAGATAGATATGTTGCTTAAGGCAAACTCCCCTCCTGCATGAAAGATTTACCGTACACTTAACCAGCATTCCAAGCACATTGGTACTGATAGTTGCAACTGGACCTAAATTGTGAGTAATCATCCAATATGGGCATCATTTTTGGGATACAAGGCTTTGCTATCAAGAGATGAATAAAATGGCTCAATGGCACTTTAGTGAGATTCCAATAATGTATTGTTCCTAATGGAAAGGTTGTCCCCATTGATAAAAGATGAACTTATTTGTCTTAAATTGGCTATTGTTATCCTTTCATTAGGTCATATTTCTTTTGTTAAATATTTGAAGTTTTTTCTTTCTCCTTGACGCATCTTTGGTTCATCTTGATGTACACTCCTGACCTCTGAGAAGGAGAGTACTAATCTGCCAGACTTCCAGGTGGTAGTGTTGGTGTTCTTTCCTAAAAGCTGTTATTTCATAGCTGGTTGAATCTGATAAGGGCTTTACAGCTCTGTCTGCTCCTCATTGACAGCTTGATAACTATTGTCTGCTCCCTTCTTATTTTGTCACCTCTATTTCACTTCTTTTTAAATTCACTGACCAACATATCTCACACTCTCTCTTCCCCTCTCATGTCACACTTTATGTTATATTGTCCTTCTTCCAACTTTTCTTCTCCAACTTACATGATTTTCTTTTCTCCACCCCATTCTCTCTAGTGGTTCTGTTGGACACTACAACAGTGCTAGGCGAACTGGACTGGAATACATATCCTGTCAATGGGGTAAGTAACATTAGTAAATAAGAATATTCACAATAGTATTTTGTGTCTGTTGTTCAGAAACTTGCCAATATTTGCCACTCAAACAAGGGAGCAACATGTATATTATGCAACATGAAATATTACTGTTTGATGTTCATTGGACCTGAACATCCAAAGAGTCATAAACCTGACCTACAACCCCTTCCAACCTGAGCTAGAGTAGTCAAAATTGTCAAAGTTGTGCTCAAACTGTAAGTGTCAGGGACAGACAGGAGACAGGACCCTGGGTCTCAGTGTAAACATACAGGCAGCAGGCTTCATATTTTTCATGCCAACCTTTTTGACAGTATTCAGACCTATGTGTCATTCAGTGTCAACAACTCCACAAAACAAATCTGCAAATATATAACCTCTATGCCAAGGTTAAAACCAGGATAAAAATAGTTGACAAGTGAGTTTTTTAAGGTGTCCAGGTTACATTACATTCTTTCAATGGTATTTTAATGCTTAACCTCAACATGTGCTTCATATTGGACTGTAGTTAAGTTAGCCAAGTCAGTATTATGTGAATGATAATATATACAGCATTGATGTCAAGGCTCTGACCTCCAACACAAGGAAGCATCAAGCAAGGCAGAGCTGGCAGTGAAGAGCGATGATACCATCTGGGTGGATGCTTCTGTAGAGGTAGGGCTTTTGAAATCCTGAACAGTGTCAGCCGGAGCAGCAAGTGACAGCTTAGCTTTAGGGTGAGCAGCGTGGCAGCTGCCATGCAGAATGTGCAGAGCTTTGATGGCTTTAGTACACTACCACGATTAGTGTGTGTTGGAAATACAGTATGTTGCAGTGAATGGAAGATGTCTATACCATGACTATATGCTACTTTAAGTTAACTTTTCAACCAAATGTAGTCCAGTATTAACATATAGGTATGTGATCTTTTTTTAACCAGAAAACGATACAATATTTAACAATATCATGGTCTACATGTCAAAGTGGTAAATGCCTGGATAAACTTGTGTGTCACCATCATCCTTTATTCTTGAAATGAGGATCCACATCCAGTAAACAGAGGTTGTTAAGATGATCAGAATCAGAATCAAGGTACTAGAATTAGTTAAAACAGTAAAGTAAAGTATGCAAGATTAAGTCGGCTTCTCCTGAATTGCGTACATGCTTGTGCATACAGCAGACGTGGAAAGAAACCATATCAAATGTTCAGGGATATTGGTTATATTATGTCTTATTTAAACATCATACCTTGAACATAATGAAGGACTACTATGAAAGGCCACTTTTCCACTAGCTTTTTGTAATGTTTTTAGTGAAAAGACCATCTTGTGAACATAAACACTTCCTAGAGCAGGTATCACGTCTTTCAAATGTCACGCAATAAATACAGATTTGACCAAGCCTTTAACTAATGTAATTTTAGCAAATTATTTTTTACAGAGTTGAGCATTTTAGAAAGTGGAAATGCCGTTGATTTAATTCTGACAAATATTTCAGCTGGGACTGAGCAATCATCAAAAACATGAATATTTGTTCTACAATGTGTCTAATTCAGGACAAGATATGGGAGCGGGACTATTTCTGCTTTCAGGCCATTATTAAAAGTGTGATAAATCCTTTTGAGCAAAACCAATAAATAGAAACCAAGTACTGAGATATTTTCGGGGCCAAATACCAATATTGCAACAGCTTCTCCGCTGCACACAGCCTACACAGGTTTTTGCTTTGGGGAGCAACAACGTCATTAATTGGTTTATCAAAAACACAACACCACCATCCAGATTCACAGCAAATCAATAATTCATTACAACTACAGAGATTATAATGATATTTTCATAACGCCTCTCTCACTCTCTTCCCCTTAGTCGGACAATGACAAATTGTCTTGTTCTAATCAAAGCCTCACACCTCTTAGCCTTGCTATTACAACAATATCTGTCTGTGCAACGTAGGTAAGAGCGTAAGAACGTGTGTAATGTCTTTTTCAAAGCCTAGCAACATGATAGGTTAATACTCAAAATGATCACCTTGAAGGAACTCTACAATATTCATTTTTTCCTCCCTGTACACATACAGATACAAATACAGGTGACCACTGGCTTACCCACTGAGAATAAAAAGATAGTTGTCAGGGTAGCCAATACCAAAATACATGTTAAAGTGTGTAGAACTGTAAATGGATTTGAGTGACTCACTGATCCATGCTTCCCTGTGCTAAGGAAACACTTTGCGGTACTTTCCCCTGACATCTCCTGATCTTTGAACTTTGAACAACTGGGGCCTCAAGTCCAGGGGGCACATGCTCAAAAAGGATTAAACAGGGGAAACATGGGAATACTTCAAATGTTCAAAGTGTATTTAGGAATGCCATTATCTGTGCTCGATTAATGTAGCTGATGTGATATTCATAGATAGTTAACCTTATTACTTCCCGCAGTTGAAATAAAATGTCATAGCGCAGCGAGATACATAAATAGGCATCGATGACAATGAAGCAAACACAGGTTAGAATTAAAGTTGTCAATCAATATGAAAAATATTACAGTGTGCTTTTCCAAATGTTTAAAGTGTTCCAATATGAACTTGGCTGTGCAAAGGGTGGGAGGTTTAATCCATGATAGCTAGCTTTGCCAGCATGTTGTCCTCTACCATCTTCTTCAGTGAGACCAGCTTGGATACATTGACAGACCCAGCCGTCTTTAGAAGTGTATTCAGTCTGTTGGCCTTCTTTTGGTGCTCCCAACATCACACTGTGACAGGACTCTTTACATGATTCATCCCTATCAGACATTGAAGGACCTGAGCCTCCTCAGGGAGTAGTCAGCTCAGACCTTTCTTATACAGGCTATCTATGTGTTGTATAGTTGGATGCCTAGTACTGGTTATTGATGCTCGATATGTCTGTCTAGTCAGCCCAATTAAGTAATACTGGTTTGTTGTGTCTTATATTTGTTGACACTGGTTGATCAGATTTAAGTAAATACTAACTGAGTTTAGCTTTTTTTTGCTTTAGCTGATATAGGTACAATGTGTGTTTTTGTTTACTTGTATTTATGGATGTGAATGAATAAATGAACAAATCGCACTTTCATGATTTCAGTTGGATACCACAGTGACTGAAAAGAAGAATGACTGATGGATAAATACATCTAATACATGATGTAGTAGATTTATATTGTTCTAAAGGTCAGTGAAAGTTATGTGTCCCGCAGGCAGAGAGTAGGTGGTTAATAAACCTGTCCTTGTATCGGCTTCAAGTCAACAGTTGTCTCACATATTCTGGTACATGAAAACAAGTAATTGTCAAGTGCCAGTATGAGATTATGATTTAATAAAATGATCACATACTGTAGTTTATAGGCCAAATTCAAAAGCTCTCTTGAAGGGTGTAAGTATTCCTTGGCACTAACGGCACTGAATTTGCATTAAATTATTGCATTAAAGAGCACCTCTTTGCTCCTTTTCTGTTGAGCTCCCTTTTCACACAGTTCTTCTGCTGCCACATCCAGTGTCGTTATAGTTTAATAACATACATAAGCCATAAGTGGGCGGGGAGAGGGAATTGGCTGAGAAGTGCAGTCATGTAACACAAAATTAGAACGTACTACAGCGAACTTGTGTTGAATATAAAGTTGAAGTCACACTTGCACACCTAGCTTTATTCCCAGCCAATTGTTAAGATTGTGATGGTGTCTCTTTATTAAACACCTAACCATGTAATTGAAGGTTATCTCTTTTACTACTAAATCTTTCAAATCAACTTTCCAGGGACCAACTTTAGTGGCTGTCAAAGATGTCTGTGACGAGCCGAGTGCGGACCTTGAGTTGCAGAGAACAACTTTGCAAGAAAAACTAATAACATCCCAACAAGAACATTTAGAAAGTTAGAAATGTTAGAAATGTTAGAAAACTGTAGAAAGTTTCCACTTTCTGGCTGTCTCTGCACGAGGCTTTGCAACAACTTCTTTATGTCAGGGGGAAGGCTAGTGTGTGTCTCTGTGAGTTCAGAAAAGGGCTCAGTTGGCATCGTCAGTTTTCAAATAAGGATGCAGAACACTACTTCACCTAAGAGGTAGGAGTCTACCCTGAAGCCCGGTGCAGACAGGATGTGTAATAAACATATTGGGATTTACATGCACAGGTGGCAGCTGTTCCGTCCAGTATTGAGTGCCGGGACAAAAACACTGCAGGGAGGAAACATGGGAGAAAACAAGCTGTACTGTGCTACAACAGCATGTCAAGCAATGTGCATGGTTATTTTTGACTGGTTCTCATTATTTGTGATTTAGCAGTTTACATTAGTACAATAATAAATCATCAATGCAAATAAGTCAATTTTCATTTACTAAGCAATAATGTTGAAGTACTCCATGTTTCTTCGCCTCTCCTTCAAATCCCCTTTTGTATGCAGACACCATAGTCCTTAATTGCTGTGTTGGTTGCAGACTTTAAATCCCTTTGGACATTTAAAAGTGTTTCTGAACAAGAAAAAGCCATTACGACGCTTAATATGGGCCGGTCTAACTGTATGGTCATTGTGTTGATGAGGTGTTTTTATTGCTTAATGAGTGAGAACAAACTCAAGGGTCACAAAGCCAAACTAATTAAGCCCCAAATTGTTTTTATACACCTGTAGTTTTCATTAGTAATTTGTCTCAGTCAGACTCCAAACAAAGTCAACAAATAACTTTTTTTACCAGCCAGACTTAAAGATCCCATGTCATGGCCATTTCTACTGATCATAATTCCATTGTTGAGGTATACTAAAATAGATTTATACTGTGCAATTTTCCAAACTCACATTGGTTTCTCATACAGCATCTCTGTAAAGTATGTGTATTCACCGGTATTCACTCTGTCCTAAACGGCTTGTTGGAGCTCCTGACCCCCCTCCCTGTGAGCCCAGTGTGCTCTGATTGGTCGCGAGGCTGAGAGGCTCGCAGCTGCTGCGAGGAGCAGGCAGGCTTCCGTGTCGGCTATACAGGAGAACAAGCGAAACTCATCCTGAGCACACACAAACACTCACAGCCGAAGTAAAAACAATAAGTGTGGCTTGATATTGAGTAAGAAAAAGGTTTATAACGCTGTGAGAAAGGATCTGCGGAGAGCATTTATCCGCGATCCCAATTTAGCAGCCCGAAAAACTTTTACCCATTTAAACAGTCGTGGTAGATACCTTTGTTTTAAACATCATAAATACACAAACAACAATGAATACTTACAGGTTGTGTACCCGAATCTCTCGCTGGTCCAAACAAAGTAGGAACAGCATCGTTCTTCAGTGCCCTACGCTGTACATATCCGGATGAATAACTGAAAGGTTTGGGAGGCTTTGTTTCGTGAAAAGCTGGCAGAGGGTGCGGCCATAGCTCTGGGCGTGGCTACTGGGCATCCCTCCGTAGCGATACCATAGAGCGATACCCAGGAAGAAAACATTGGAAAATGAGAAATCTCCAACGAGGCGTTTTGGGGCAGCATAGACAGGTCTTTTCTGTGTTAGAGTTTTACTCGCTACAGGGTGTACTTTGAGGGTTTCTGACTCTGCAGACCGTTCACTGCCTCTACAGCCGTGAAGGACCGGCATTAGGTGTTGCGTTACAAGAAAAAACTTTTGTCTTTTATTTCATTGGTGATTTCGAAGTTAGTAGAGGAGTCCGGAAAGGACTTTTTCTGAAAAATTTTGTCCGAGTGTGACAACCCGCAACCGGCGGTCCTGTGTTTTGTGAGTGAGGTTCGAATGCTCGAGGCTGTCGGAATCGAAGCTTTTCCCGATCGAGGTCGGCGCGCATGGACGGCCTGTATGAACGATATGGAAGTCGTGGAGTCTTTCAGTGCCCCACGTAAAACCCCGACGAAACTTCCAAGACTAGCGGCCTCGACAATAACCTCTAGATGTGATAAATTGTACGGAAATAACATTCAAGATTTCACGTTACGGAACGCCTCGGACCATCGGTGGAGGACCTTCACCTCGTATACACACCCGACCTAGGACGATAAATGATCCCTTTCCTGCACCTCGTCCTCAATCTCAATCAACAGCTAAGCAACAAAGACAAAAGACACTGATAGACAGGAGTGGAGAGTTCTGCAAACTCAACGGCGCGCGGATGATTTTCTCTGCACCAATGGTACCTTTGGTTTGTTACCACATCGAACATAATTTCTCCACCTTTGTAAGGACTCATTTCAGATCTAGAAAAACAGACTTTCAGCCTCCTCGCACCCTTTACGCTGGGCCTCCTTTGGGCCCTCTCTCCGTGTACTTTGCCCATCAGAATGCGCTTTAGTCCTTTTTCCTCCGCAACGTTCATAACCAGGCGCCTCGATCCCGTGGTAGGCACTAAATGCTCAGGTCCTGGGCCCGTGAAAATTGACCACCTCAAGGCGAAAAAGTATTGCATTAATGCCCACTTTACTATTCGTTATTCTTTTTTGGTTATGTATCGGATTTTAAGAGACGGCTAAACAGAGTAAATAATACTTACACTTGCAAGTTATATATCCCCTTGATTGTGACAATCGCATTGCAACCATACGTGCTTCCCATAAGGGTATCTAATCGTGGAATCGAAGAATCTGGACTTCGAATCGAGACATATATGAAGGTCAAGCTGTCTCCGTCGTAACCCCAGGGCGAGAGCCGAGGCGCGATATAACACGGGAAAAACCTCGTCCGGGCCGTAATCTGACTGCAGCGGACAGTTCGGCGAATCACCCGCCTGAGGCCGGGGGATTGATATCCCTGAAGAATCGTTGAGACGTCTTTTAGAATTACCTCTACTGCAGATGTTCCTGTGATTGCAAGGTAAATGTCAGATAGCCAAATAATGGGCACATCACACAATGCCTTTTCCAAA
>NW_011369945.1:16778947-16791220 GCF_000735185.1 Notothenia coriiceps | reverse complement strand
TGTTTTTTTAATTGCATTACAGAAAATAAAGAACTTTATCACAATATTCTAATTTTCTGAGACAGTCCTGTATACTCTGTCATTTCAGTGCCCTCCTTAGAGACCAGAAACAAAAATTCAGTATCTTTAAATAAAGCAGGCTTTCTGGTTTGCATAAGATCAGCATTAAGTAATTGAAGTTCCATTATGCATACAAACAACCGAAAATGGTAATTTGTCACTTTGTGTGCCTCGGTGTTCTAAAATGCCCCCTTGGGATGTGGCATGGTTCAGAGCAGACAAAACAAATACAGACCTCTATTTTGAAAGATGAGCTGCAGCCCACGCGCTCTGAGGCAATCAGATATGCACCTACTAATCGCTTTGCCTATTATCCCCAAGCCTAGCAGACTGTAGCAGGCAGAAAACAGGTTTTGAGAACAAGGTGTTTAATTAATTAATGTATTGAACTTACAATAATAGAGTGCAGTACAAGTATTTTTAAAGGTCCCATGTCATGCTTTTCCAGTTATTACCAAGCGGCAAACTCTGGGGAAGAGCCGGGACGTCAATGCGGAAGTGCCTCAAACTGCAGTTCATCTAGTGGCCAGTAGGAGCAGTCTGCAGAAGGGAGCAACTTCCATAGACCCCAATGTTAAAATGCCCAACTTTAGAGCAGAATTAAACATTTTTACATCGTGGTTCAAAAAACCATATTCTCTGTATAGTTAGATCCCCCCTTCATGAATATGGATTGGGGGGGTGACATTTTTCTCAAGTCATCTGTTTAATTAATATTAAGCCTTAAAGCTTTTGCATAAATTAGGGCGTGGTCACTTTGATGGACATGTACATGCCTCACTGTCAGCTAACAGCAACTTGTCCACTCCGCTAGTCTACAACATTAGAGGCTACAACGTTAGTTAGTTGTAGTTACTGTACTTGACCCTTTAGCCGTGTTCGTGGTGATTGTGCCTTTTAGGGAATATTGTTACAAATACCAGACAACTAAAATGTTGTGCTGTGCGCTTGAATGTACTAACATAACTTCCAAGAAGTCTAAAATGATAATATTATACATGTCCCGTTCGCAGGTGTTTGTGGGCTTAGTAGCTTAGCTTACTTATTAGCCAGCTAAGGACGTAACCCTTTATACATACATATACATTTTAGTTTATGATTCAGCCTTGGGTAAGACTTTTATAGTCTATGTATGGCTATGATGCCCATAATGCTAAACGGGAGCAAATGTTAATAGGGGACCCAATTATCCCAGTGGTGGCCGCCGGAGCTANATGCTGTAATGTAGAAGTTTCTGTAACATACAGGACTGTCTCAGAAAATTAGAATATTGTGATAAAGTTCTTTATTTTCTGTAATGCAATTAAATGTTTTTTTAATTGCATTACAGAAAATAAAGAACTTTATCACAATATTCTAATTTTCTGAGACAGTCCTGTATGTTACAGAAACTTCTACATTACAGCATTTCCACTTTCATACACTTGTAGGGAGTTTCAGCAGTAACAGGCTGACTGGCATGATCATTACATTTGGGATTTTCAGTCATGTTAGTGTTACTAAGGATTGCAATGTATTTCTCTCAGTCAGTCAAACACTTTGGTCGAGACAGAAATATCTCAACTAACGGATCTATTGCCAAGGAAATTGCTACAGATATCCAAGTTCCATGACGATGAACGTCACTTTGCTGCAAGTCATCCACTCTTTCTCCCCACCTTCCTTTATACCTTAGTTGCCAAATGCCCACCTGAACACAAACCAGTTCCTGTGTCCTGTAAACAGTTCTCCTGCTCTTACTTGCGATAAAGACATCTCTCGGAACATGTTCCTATGTCAGTACTGGGGGAACAAAATCCACTGGTCTCATTCAGAGCAAAAGGCATCCTAAAGTTCATCAAATCAAATGGGTCTTTGGTATCTTCGTAAGTTGCAGCCTTTCTAATACAAAATTCAATTTTTGTTTCCCCAGGTAGTGTTAGTCTGCTGCAATGCAGTGATGGTAATACAAAGGGAACATGTTGTACTAAAAGAAACTTTGGAAGACACCTGTTTGATTTGTCTGTCTCAAACTGCAAACTTGAGCCACAACTTTAATTAAAACCCCTCAAAGAAAAACCAAGAGGACATAAATGATAATAATACAACAAATATAGTTATAACATTATGCTAATGTTTACATATCTGAACCTAGTTACATTATAATAAAGCTTATTGTATGAACGTAGAACTGAATTATATACCAAGGAGTTTCTTCCAGTTTTTGATTTTGCTCATTTGTTGCCATAGCAATGATATTTGATTACGTGACTTCAAAAGGCACAACGTAACATTATTATCTGGCTAGAGTCTCAAACGAAAGAGGATGTGATTATGATTGATTCATTATTTAGCCTGTAGGCGTCACATCGAGCTAATTTAGATAGCTTGATTAATATTAGATTAATTACTACGCTCCAGTCAAGGTTAAAGTGTTTTTAATAATTAATATTAGAGAACACTCTACCTCAGTTTCAATTTCTCTATTACTCAATTCTGTCATCTACCTTCATCGGGTCCTTTGTTAACATATTTAAGATGTTCATTAAGGACTTAGCAGCAACACCATGTGTGTGTGCATTCTAAAATTAAATTGTATGCATAGCACATTCGAGCAGTGACTTGCAAATGTTCTCCTATTGAACAGCCTGTTTTGCAGATATCACGCAGATACAGGATTACATAATGTAGGTACCAACAAGGTAGAGAGTGAAATCAATAAGCAGTTGCAGAGTGCTTTCCATTTAGCTATTTATGCTTTCTCACGTCCTCCTTCCAGTCCACTCCTGGAAATGATCGTGGAAGACGCTTCAGTGTCTTGCCTCTCGGAGAACACTGGGAGACATATTGGATAGTGACACCCTTTTAATATTTAGTATTTCTGTCCACATTTAGGGGATTGATCCTAACATAGACATAAAGATTTCCAGACCAAAACCTTTGCAATAGGCTGAAAGGACCCTTTTATTTTGAGGGTTTCCCAAAAGTGTGTTATTGCCCACAATGACAACCGTAGTCTTGAACTGAACTCAGTATCCCATAATCTATTATGCAAGTTTGAGTGATCCATGTCAAGAGGTAAGGTAAAGGAAGGTGACATTGTATTTTTCTGGAATTTGCTCTCTTTTTCACTAGTTTATTCCATGTAACAGAAAACACATGGAGACAGGCCAATGGAGGAATAAATTATTCAGTTTTTTTTTTTTAGCTTGGATATATTGTTAAGCACAGTATTGTTAAGTGCTTATTCTCTTTGTAACTTTAATGATAAATATGGCCATGAAAGTTTTGGAGTTGTTTATGAGTGGACCATTTTGTGTTGAAATTAGTCTCATCTGGGGTGGGCAGACCGCTCTCTGCGGGCTATCAAGATAAATACTTACTGCTGACCTGTTCAGAGTGTTGAGCTGGTTATGAAAAAAGTATTTTCTTCTATAATAATCTAGCCTTCTGCACGTCATAGCCAAATGCTCACAGCTGCAGCATTTCCAAAAAAGGTTACCACATAATTATTAGATCTATTGAAAGGTTTTTCTTTTGTCATTTTTTCCCAGTGATGCCAAAATATACCTTCAACCCCAGCTTAAATTGTACTGAAATTCTATTAAATCACAACCAATATACAGTATGCATGGCAGTGCACTTGCAGTGTTTACATTTGCTTTGTTCATATTATTAACTCGAGTATTGTTCAAAAAATGCATTATCTATACGTTTTCAATAAAACAGATGTAAATGAAGGCAATGTAAACACTTAGAAACGTTGTATAGTGTTATCCAGTTATTGAGATATCACTTTTTCTAGCTGTGTATCTTACACAATCCCAGCCGTCCATTTGTTGTGACAGTTGTGAGAAAGAGGTTCAGTAAATATACGTTTGAGCTTTGAAGCTGTGATCATCCAACCGTTAAAGTGAAGCAGACAAATGAAAGAGTCGGGCTGATGCAACACAAGGAAAACATTGGTGAGACTAACTCATGATGATGTCAAACATCATGTTTCTATAGAAATTAGGTATCACTACATAAAATGCGAAATGCACAGGTTGTCCATTTTATATGGCCTAAAGACAGATAATTAATCACCAACTCAAAAAGTACTCGTGTCTTAAAGGATCAGTTCACCCATGTGATCAAAAAGTATGATGGCATTAAGTAATTGGACATTCTTGTTATTGCATACATGCCTGGCAGGAACTATTTAACAAATATACTAGCGAACTAAACTGTCTAGATTGTCTATTTTTAGAAGCCATGTTGAGAGTGGTGGATAGATTTATTAAGATTGCTTTATGGCAAATGTACCCATACGGTAATTTCTTCCCTTATCTCTTAAGTGGGACGCCATCACAGAGATGGATGAGCAGAACAGACCGATTCACACCTTCCAGGTCTGCCACGTAATGGAGCCAAACCAGAACAACTGGCTGCGGTCGGGATGGATCCAGAGGCAGGCTGCACAGAGGGTCTGGACAACATCACAGCATTTCTTCAGACATTTAAATCAAATGAAGTAGTGTTGAAGCAGGGCTTGGTGGGACATTATCTTAAGGTTGGGAAAGTGTCAAATTAACAGGAGCAAATGCTATCTTATAAGAAAAATAAATGTCAGGACTGTAAGAAAAAATATGAACTTAATATGCGAAGAATTTCGATACAGAAAAGTTCATAAGAAATCAAAGATCAAGAGCAAGATTACTTCCTACTCATTACGTGGAGTACTGCTCATTAAGTCTGAAACAGAGCTGTATCAAAAGCTCCAGAAGTATTCATAGTTTGATCCCACCAAGTCAGTTTTTCAAAGACTGTTCACACATTTTATCTGATGAACATTCATAGGCTGTCATCCTTTTTTAGTATTGATTATTGTTTTTGTTTACTTATTTAATATTATGAAATTCATTTATCTGATTCACTTGATTGTTGTATAATATGTAAACAAAAATCTGGTAATAGCTCTGGCTATGTAGAGCTGACTAAAAAATGTGTAATAGTCCTGTGTTTCTTATGTGTAATGAGCTTGCTTTTTAAAATATTTTAACTCAGGTGTATGTGGAGCTGCGTTTCACCCTGAGAGACTGTAACTCCATCCCTTGGGTGTCTGGCACCTGTAAGGAAACCTTCAACCTGTTCTACCTGCAGACAGAAGAGCAGCTCTCTGGAGGGACTCGCTTCAGGCCTACTGATTATGCCAAGGTTGGTTATTGGAGCCATACTGTATTATGAAAAATAGTGTTCTGCTGGGCTAATGGTATTAATCAGTAAGTATAATGAAGTTTGCTTGTTTCTTGTTGGCTTTAAGGTGGACACTATAGCGGCAGATGAGAGCTTTACACAGACGGATCTTGGCGATCGTGTTCTTCGCCTCAACACTGAGGTCAGGGAGGTGGGGCCGGTGACCCAGAGGGGCTTCTACTTAGCCTTCCAGGACGTGGGAGCGTGTATTGCTCTTGTGTCTGTTAAGGTCAGTGAACTGATGTGGAACAACTGATATTTGCATGAACTACAAAATCTATTTGTTTACTTTTTATTAAGACAGGCAGCTCACTTTAAGTTCCTTTTACATAAAGGTGTTCTACAAACGCTGCCCATCGACTTTAAGGAACCTGGCAGCGTTTCCTGACACAGTGCCACATATGGACTCCTCCTCTCTGGTGGAGGTTAGGGGTGCTTGTGTGGAGAATGCAGAAGAGAGAGACACACCCAAACTGTACTGTGGTGCTGACGGAGACTGGCTGGTACCCCTGGGCCGCTGTGTGTGTAGTATCGGCCACGAGGAGATAGATGGCTACTGCAAAGGTAAGACATGTGTTTGTGTTAAATTTAGCACAGAACACCAACTGTGTACTTAAACTAGATATACAGAGAACAATCAGATAGAGATAGAGAAATGGGGAGAAGGTAAGGAAGAAGAAAAGGCCTTGGATTACATTATCAGATCTCAAGGGCCTCTCCAGTCAACTGCAGACGTTTGAGTTTACAGAACTGCAACTCCCTCCTCTCTTTCTAAGATCCTGTATCCTTCTCTGATCCTCTCCATCCACATCTCTCCTCACAGCTCCACCTCCCCCCATCATCTTCTCTCCTCTCTTGTCCACTTTGTTTACGCTTCACTTACACTCCGCCCTTCTTTCTCCTCCAAGTCCCTTTATTTGCTCTATTTTCTTCCTTCCCTTTTAAGTCTCACTTTTGCTGTCTCTCATCACCAACCTCTTCTCCTATGGGATCGTATAGAATAGGAAGAGATTATTGGAGTCACCAAGGATTTAATGACATTTAAAAATAATTACTTCTGCTTTGATATCAAACGCTCTGGACTCTATCAATTATTTGGTTCAAATGGGGGATAACTTCCTGTAATAACAAACTGTTTTAGGTTTGCTGCTTTTATGTCTGCTGTTACATTTTAATCTGTCTTGGTAAATGACATGATGTCGTAGATAAATGCAAACACTTACATAGCATTTACATAAACAATCAAATCCAACAACTTTGATAAATGTTTTTTTTTTCTTTGTTTCTAATTACTTGTAGCATTTCTTAAATGTGGCCGGTTGTTAGGGAAACCGATTAAGAAAAAGTTTTTCCAGAAATAGATTTTGGCCTGGTTTCTCAATTAGACTGTGCAGACAGACTGGGGGCTAGCTGGCTAATTGCCTTCATTTGTTAGTTTCACAGCTAATTTAGCTCACACCTAGTATATTCTTTAACTCCGTCAACCCTGGCATTCATTAATGAAGCTCGAACTGACTGTTGTAATTAAGGCAGGTGCTAATGGAGCCACGCTGCATGATTACAATTGCAGGACACCGTTAGCGCCTTGCTACATTTGTAGATGTACAGAACCTGGCTAGGCTGAAAATTCATGTAGTACCCCTGTGGTGATGTGGTTACTCAGGTTATTACAGAGAGATCTCCAACAGTCATTAGTAAAGCTGATATGTAGGCCACGCTTTAAGATCTCCAACATTTGCTCTGCGGGGGTAGTTTTTCTTTTTATCTTCTCTTCTTGTGCATGCTTCTTATTTCTCCCTTTCCTCCCTCATTCATCTCAGATATGTATTTAAACAACACAGAAGCCTGTCACCAAAGATTACTGACAGCAGCAGCAGCATCACTGTGTGCCGTGTATATGTCCTACATCTTTATTCTCACCGTTCCTCCCCTTTGGCTAACTGGAGCTTCTCTCGATTGTACTGTAGCAACAGTGTCTAGGGGATCTTGGCAGCGGCTACATTGAATGGGTCAGTAACTCATGTAGCAGTAACCCACTTGGCACTAGAAAGCAATGTACGTATGTCTATCTATTAAGATGTGTTCTACATGTTCATCCTAAGTTACAAACCCAAGTTGTCAAAAGCTTCTATTGACATTTGACATTGCAATATTGATATCAATTGTGATATAAGCATAAACAGTCTATGGATATAATATGTTCTTAGGTCAAATAATAAATGTATTCAACTACATTAAAGATAAAATACAGAGTTCACATCATAACTTAGGAACCGGCAGCTGTCAAACTTTGCCGTGTTCAGATTCATTCATGAGAATGCTGAAGAGTGTTTTGAGTTGTACACAGTGACCTTTTTCGTTGTTTGCATCCAGTTATTAAAAATAATTGTCCCTGTAATGATAACAAATAACTTACACATTACTACATGTCCAATGTCAAGAGCATGTAAATAAAAAATTATAAAACTTTTAGAAAACCTAAGCTACATACTCAATTTTGACTGAGATATAAAGGTTGTTCCCATTGTGTTCTAAATCTTTCCAAGAGTTATCTCTACACTGGATATGAACATATGACATTACTATGTCTGAAAAAACAAGTATATGTCCCAAAATGGTTGTTCCTTTTTGAGCCCCCCTTCTCGGAAATGCGGTTGTTGCATCTGGGGTAAATAAAACCAGGGATACTGCTGTGTTCTATGGTTACACTATACAGGAGTTTTAGTCTATTTCTGAAATGTCAGGTATCATTTATCAACTTTTATCTGCTTTGCAATCTCAAATGGCATCTTTGAACTGATTAACATGAGACTACAAGAGGGTATCAATAGTAACAACACATTATGGTCTTGAAAAGAATGATTGATGGCTTTAATAAATAACGGACAATTTGTATTTGTATCAATCATTTCCATAGGTCTTGCAGGGCTTGAGCTGTGATGAAGATGTGCACTTTGCAAGTAGTTGCAGGAAGTTTAGGCATGAACTTTAGGTGACTTCTGCTTTCTCCTCGTTTTCATTTTGGAACACTGCTTCAAAGGGTGCTGTGATCAAAGCTGTCTGAGAGGCAGCATGGAGAAAGAGCAAAAGAGGGAGAGAGCGGGAGAGAGCGAGAGAGTGAGAAAGAGAGAATAGGGAAAACCCCAGTGCTCCCAAATATAAGCAGAGCTCTGCACCAACACGTCGTTCTTTCCCTCCCAGCTGCCTAAACAAAGGCATCAGCGCTTATGAAACCCTGCTTTCCCCCCCGATAGCATTCTGCCAGACTGTTTTGACATCTCAATCGAGTGCTTTATTATTCCATTCCTTTCATTCAGTGTCAGCCACAAGAGGATTACTCAGAGATAGGTTGGTTATATGATGACCTAGATAAGGCAACATCATAGAGCTAATGCTATTTGTTCCACATCCTTTCGTCACGCCATATTTAAAAAGGAGGCAGTGAATTATTGCAGAAACTAATAGAGACGTCCTTTTGAATTCCATTTGAATCAGAATACATTTGCAGACAAGAACAAAAACCCATCAGTTGGCTAAGTGGTTACACAATAAACAAAACATATTTTTAAGGTTTCAGCAAAACCTTTTGTATCTCATGCTTTTTGTTTTTCATTAGGTTGATACAAACACAAACATTTTTCTCTTATTGCACCAGGAAGTGAGGAAGCTAGTTAAATGAGATTTTTTTTAATCAAACAACAATGTCAATTAGTATTCTCCATTTGCTCTTTTCTCCATGATCTATCCGTGCGAATCCTCCAGAATGTAACACAACTTAGCTTGCTCACTGATGACCTCTGCTGTCTTAAGACACAGGACTGATCAGGCAGGAAAAGTAACACTTGTGACCTTGAATTGAGGTAAAGTTGAATAGGAAATAAGGAAATCAATACATTCTCTTAGTTCAGTTGTATGGGAGAGCTTCAACCTCTTCTGTCCATTTGCAGACTATGTTTACTGTGGCCTCTAACGCAGATCTGCCAGACTAGAGCATCACTCATTCTCTGTGAACTTCCCATCTGCATATCAAAGCTCAGAGTCCAGGGTAAACATAGTCTCTGGATCCATCTGTTTCTGACAACATAAAGCCAAGAAAAAAAACGTCCAACTCTACACACCCAAACAACTCCAATTCTCTTAGTAGGCACGACATTACTTTACTGCAAATGTGAAGGGGATGAGCTTCCTTTGACTAAACCCCTGAAGGTTATCTTTTGAAACTCAAATCTCAAGCATGCTGCATAACCTAGAGATAGTTTAATCATTGCAAAGTATTTGTAATACTCTCAAATATTAATATTTCCATGGATCTTATTGTGATGTTATTAGAAAAGAGACCACTTGCAATGATGTATACCCACAGAGAATTAGCACCCACTCTGCAGCTTCCATCAGCTCTACAAAGATGTGCATTATCTTCTTATATCTATTGTTTTATTTTCAGCACAAAAAAAACACCAAAACCCTCTTTTCAACACCAACTCAGTAAGTAAGCAACTTGTTGTTGAACTTGCGCTAAAAAGCGAGAGTCATTTTTCAATTATTCCCTTTGTATTTGGTGAACACCAATAAAGAGGAAGTGAGTAAATTGCTTCAGATGACATCTATAGCTCTATATCAGTTCCTAGCTTGCACCTTAATGGCCAGAAAAACTACAATGTATGTTTATTAGAGTAAAACTTTAGTTACTCAAGAGAAGCTATGATGCCATACCATATAGAATTAAGACATTGTGCTAGAAATTGTGAAAGTCTCATCGATAAAAAACTGTGATGGTATTTAAGCCTGCAACAATCAGTCAATAACTTGATACGTTGAAAAGGAATGGGCTAAATGTTACCTTGTAAAATGTCGTTTTAGCAGAGTACCTTAAGCAAGCCAATTTTTGTGAAGATGTTTTCACATAAATGGATATTAAAATGGATAATGGAGGGAATTAAGACCTGTTTAACTCCTTGACCCTAACTCTTTAAGTAGCTTATAAAACATAATTAAAACTAATAATTCTGATTTTTTTTATGAATCAAAGTAAATGTGGCGGCTCAATTTCCAGTTACGTTTGAGTCGCCGAGAGGCTAAACTTGTCTATAAACTGTGACGCGTTTTTCGAAGAGAAAGTCCATACTGAAGCAAGATAGTTTTACGATATTTAATAAACAAAATCATAACATATTAACTATGGACAAAATGGTCAACAGAAAAACTTACAGCACAAGCTCACCCTCTGTCATCCGCACTCAACATCAAACAGGTGACTTACATAACCAAACCACACCCATGTGACAATTACCGGCAGTGCTCAACAAACAAATAAAAGTGACGTAAACAAAAAATAATAATACAAATAATGAACTTGGGCTAAGTAGCGTTATGGCACCTACAGTAAATCTTTAAACAAAAAGAAGATAATGTATTTCCTTAGCATTTCAATTATGTGGTTTTATCCAAATAACCACTGTAGATGAAAGGATAAATTTTTGACTTTTTGATAGTTCACACTGACTTGTTTTGTCAACAATTAGACATCTTATCTGGGACCAGTGGCGGTTCTACGGGGTGGCACGGGGTGGCAGCTGCCACCTCAGAAAAATGCCTTGCCACCCCAGCTGCCACCCCAGTTGGCAGCTTTGTTTTGAGAGAAAAGTTGTGGCTCATCGGACATTTATGAGAGAAAAGCTCTAATGTCCGAGTGCAAGTGAATGCAGCACAAGACGCGAGCCTTGTAACCCCTCACCCGGCCCTGGCGCGAGCCTGGAAATATGATTGGCGGCGATTTCATTTGAACGGGGGGACAGCGCAAAACGAGAAGCATTTCGGATCCAAGTAGACGGAAGGAAGGAGGTATTTGCGGTCTACAGTGACAGAGAAGAGCATGTCAGGTTTGACTGCAAGGCAAGTTTATTTATATAGCACTTTTCTGTACGCGACAATTCAAAGTGCTTTACAAAACAAATTAAAAGACTTGTTAGGAATACGTACAGTAAAAACACATATATAATGGCATTTTACAACAGACATTACAAAGCAAAGATAATAAAATAATACAAATAAACACCACAGGTATACAATACATGTTTAAAAGGCATACTGTAGTGCGAATATGAGCAGCTCAATTAAAAGCAGCGGCAAAGAGATATGTTTTTAGTCTCGATTTAAAAATAGTAAGCGTTTCTGCGGACGTGCATGATTTGGGTAGTTTGTTCCAGATTGTCGGGGCATAATAGCTAAATGTTGCCTCTCCATGTTTTGTTTTTACTCTCGGAACCGATAGCAGACCCGTCCCAGAAGACCTGAGGCACCTTGATGGCTCGTAATTATGTAGGAGTTCAACAATATACTTTGGTCCTTAACCATGTAATGATTTAAAAACTAGCAATAGTACTTTCAAATCAATTATTTGGCCGACTGGAAGCCAATGTAAAGATTTCAGAACCGGACTGATGTGATCCACTCTTTTAATGTTAGTGAGGACACGTGCAGCAGCGTTCTGAATCAGCTGCAGTTTTCTGATGGATTTTGTTGTCAGCCCTGTGAATACACTATTGCAGCAGTCAAGTCTACTGAAAATAAAAGCATGGACAAGCTTTTCTAAGTCCTGTTGTGACATTAGTTTTGTAATCCTCGATAGGTTCTTCAGGCTGTACTCAGCATTGAATCAAAATGCACCATAGCTTTAAATCTTAATAAGTTTGTGAGGCGTTTTGCTGAGCAAGATGGTAATCGTCACATTCAGCTGTTATAGGCATGCCAACTTGATGCTCTGCTCACGGATGACTCGATGAGCATAATAAATTGTTAAGATGATGACCTTACGTGTGTAAATATATATTTTTTCTGTTTTAAGTCCTGAGAAAGTCAAATAAGACGGTGTGTAAAACTTCACTGCCCAGCCAAAAAAAAGTAACCACTTTGATTTAACTAGACCAGTAGGTTCCACTGGATAATAACTGCAGCGATGTTTACTGTATGTTTGAGCTGAATACACGTTTTTTTTAACCT
>NW_011369945.1:16770488-16778904 GCF_000735185.1 Notothenia coriiceps | reverse complement strand
AACCACTTTGACTTAACTAGGCCAGTAGGTACGGGCTTTCCACTGGATAATAACTGCAGCGATGTGTATGTTTTAGCTGAATACACGTTTTGTAACCCTAACTGATGCAGTTAGTCACTTCTTTAATTGTTTGTTCTTTTTCATGTAAAGTCAAGGTTGTAACTGTTTGCAATGAAGTGGGGCGCTGAACTGTTCCTTTGAATCTTTTGATATATGATAGTAATTACTTGTCTTTCAAATTTGAAGGAGGGTGAGCAAGCATCTTGAGGAACATTCATCATTAACTCCTCCAAAAAATATAGTTTATTCAATAATAACACTGAATATGTGAATCATAAAAGGGATTGACAGCTGATAGGAATAATATGATTGTTAATATGATCATAATATTCATACAGACACACATCGATGAGACAGTTAATTAATGTACTTATTGCAGCAGTCTGCATAGATTTGGTACCCCTGCTGGTCTAAGAGTGAAACAAACTCATTCAGTTAAAATTCATTCAATTATGTCTGCCACCTTATATATTTATATTTAAGGCTTTACTGATGTGCCACAAAAATGTCACCAAATGTTATTGAGTTAAAATATTAATATTGTGGCTTTCCAAGTCAACATTGATTGATATGACTGCGATTAAATCAGCATATACTTCTGCCAGGGATGCCACCCCTCAAAATCTCCTGCCACCCTCTTGCCACCCCATGAACATTTTTCTAGATCCGCCCCTGTCTGGGACCCACTTATATATTCCTAGCAATTCACCACATGAACATCACTGGTACAGCAGTATTAGATCTGAATGGAAAAGGGTATTTTGTGTTCCTTTCATGAATAAGAATGTGTTCATGGCAAAAAAGCCAAAGAACTGAGGCTGATAGAGTACAAATAAGATATAAATTCCCGCCAGTGTGTGTGCATATGTGTCAGAGACGTTTTCAAACCTTTTGAAAGAAACAGTGGTATGAGAATTGTAATTGCTTTTTGTTGGTGATTTTGCCAGCAAATACCAGAGAGGGGGGAGCAGCTGGAAATTCAAATGAACTGGTGTGTTTGTAGCCTTTGGCAGGAGCTCAGCATTGGAAGAAAGTAATAACCAAGTGATTGAGGTGACTCAAAAATAGGAATCTTGCTGACAAATATACTCTTCCCATTACAAGCTAATCAGCAATGTGATTTTGGCAAGGATTTCTGTCTGCGTGTCAAACCCTTATCTCATCCATTATATAAATATATTTATACTCAAGTATGTGCACCTGTTGCAGACAGTTATTTTTTCAGATATTGGACAGTCATCAAATTGTACTATCATTTGAGGTGGCTGGGAATAAGAAATTAGTTTTGCTATTTCTAAGAAGGTCCGAGCTCAGTTCAAGTCTCAGTGGAAATGGACAAAGAGGAGATATATTCAAAACAGTCCAATTCGAATTTCATCAAAAATAATGTTCCATGCTGCTGGTGTGACATAGTTCACTACAGGTCTCTACACAGAATTGAATTATCAGTTGAAGGAAAAACTGAAATGTTGATGGTATGCGATTGAAAATAGCACTGTTACAAATGTCTAGCCTCAGGTATATTGAATCTGAATCTCAATTATTTTAGGAATATAAGTACCAGCAGCAGTTCAATTCAACTACTTTATTTACCAAGACAATCCACTGGAGCAGCTTGACACCATTCATAACAGTATATGAAACTATTCACTGTATAATAAAAAGGGCTAATATCAACAAAAGGATTAGAGTGGTAATGTTTCTCAATGGAGGCAAGAATTGATCAGACAATAAAAGATGTATGTAATATGGTCTGTCACTAAGAAAATGAGGAAGAAAATAAATAAATGTGGCTCCCTACGGCTGTCATACAATAAAGGCTTGATTATATTTCCCATTGTTGCCTTTTATATCATTACATTGTCTGTCTAATAACAGGCATATTTACTTGATACTTTTTCAAATTACTCCACCCCATCCACAAACATAATATTCTCATACAAATCACTTTAGAATACGTTATATACCAATGTCCATATAATATAATATTATTAGTGCTTTATTGCTTTTCTGATGAGATGAGTCTGTGAAGGAGACAATCTGCAACAGTGCGCCACCTTCAGATAGATCTTAGCTAAAGAGTGAAGGGTAGCACAGCAGAAGACATGGGGAAAAGAAACATATTCAACAAAAAAACAAGAGAATGTAGCAGAGAAAAACTGTTTGAAACATTGGAGGGATAAGTAAAGGAGAATTGGTGTAAAAAAATGAAGGGAAAGGTCAAACAAGAAAGAACTTTAGAAGTAATGAGATAGGAAAGTGAACTGGGTTAAGGGACAGGAAGATGGAGAATACCTAAGTAAGTAGAATGGACCATTTAAGTGGAGAGAGGTTTTAGTTTGGAAGCACGCTTTGCTTCGCTATTTTTTAACCTTCCCTACAAACAATACAAAGATACTTCTGCCTGTTTTCAAGGATATCTGGGAGTGGTGTTTCTAAACCTGCTCAGCAAATTACCTTAGAAAACCTGTAAATGTTTTTTTTTTTAAGAGTAAAACCTTTTTATTTGTATAATATGACAAAATATTAAGTCTCGATCTTGTTCCAGCATTACATTATTAAAGTTAAACTTGTGCAATCCCTGTTCTGCAGAGGTGGAAGTAGTACTTAAAGCTTGTACTTTAGGAAAAGTAGAAATACCAGAGAGTAGGAATACTCTGTTACAAGTAAAAGTCCTGCATTCAAAATCTAGCTAACAAGCAAACTTCAAATTAACACCAACAAGATGTGATCTGCAAAACGTTAGTATGTTACCCATCCAGCAAGTTTGCTATGCTAATAGTGTAAAGTTAATTTAAGCAAACAGTCCATTGGTTAAAATAAAACGTATAACGTTGTTCATTTGTAGTTTCACAACGCAGTTATCGCAGTGTTAAATCAACATTTTGGAGGTAATCATGGCTAGCTCTTACCTGGAATTGAGTGGATCGGGTCCGGGTCAGGTCCAGCTGAAGACTGGTCTAGAAGGAAGGCCAAGGGCGCAGCATAGAGGGCTCCAAAAGCAGAACCTTTTCTCCACCAAAAAGAGAACGAAGATCACTGATGTGTAATGCTTTCACTTAATCAACACATATTGCAATTTATTTGCCTTTTCATTTTTGAGTTTTGGATCTAGATTTTTGTCATGCAGTTGTGTTAATATGGTTTTCCCTTAAACTGCATTCACATGATACGCGATGTGCCCTTTGGGCGCAGAGCCTTGCGGTGAAAATAGCTAGTCACTCGCGACGCTTTATACTGCTTTCATTTGATTAGTTGCTCATCGAAAGGTCAGCTGTAAACGAGGTCAAATTTGAAACAATTTGAACTTTGAAAGCAGCTCTTGGCAATTTCGAGCAATGCGCAACCTGTGTGCAACACCCACGGTTGTGCTTCTGCCTAGCCGGTTGGCACCGCTCTCTCCATGGAAACACAACGGCAACGTGATGCAGCTTTATTGTTCCAGCGATACACGTAGTACACTCGGTTTACCCAGTTCGTGTTGATATTCCCAGGTGAGGTGACGACGGGACTTAATGAGTTTTGCGTGTTGTCACTTGTCACCTTGCTACGTTAGCAGTTGATTGTTAGTGACCATTGCCTTTCAGGTGGTCGTTATAAACCACTGGCTTTAACCACAATAACCTAGTATTCTGCGTTTGAAGAAACTGCATACGAAATGAAGCACCTGTAATGTGTAACGTATCGTTTTGGTGACTTTCCACAAGTGATAAGCCTACTAGGCATTTTTTGTACGTGTTTTTGGAAGAAAATGAGCATTACAGGTGTGTGCCATTTGTTAGACTGGACAATGAACAGCAACATTTGCTAATAAGCATGTGGCTTTGTGAGCTACAATGATCCATAGTATCTCAAGAAATAAGGTCAGACCACAGGTGAGAACAGATCAGAAGGAGCTTGAAATAATAATTAAATGTGTGTGTGATGATGAAAAAGCAATTTCATGAGAAGCATTAACCTTGTGTAACTGGCTTCTTCCTCCCCCTCTCTTTTTTACTAGCCTGTAAACCTGGCTTCTTCAAGGCATATGCTGGGAACACTAAATGCACCGATTGTCCACAACATAGCTCGAGCCATGACCAGGCCGCCACCATCTGCCACTGCGACAAAGGCTTCTATAGAGCTATCAAAGACTCCTCTGCCATCCCTTGTACGAGTAAGTAAAGTCGTTAAAAAAAACTATTTAGTTTCTGTTTGCATGTCTGCAACTTATTTAAGTTAGTTGTGCCAACTATTACCCATCCATCTGCTTTTTTCATTCTGGAAAAATTATAGTCCTAAATGTAAACATATTCAGATCTGTATCCATGTCTCAACTTTGCAAAAAACATTTAGTATGATGTACGTAACTCATGGCAATAATACATTCTGACAGAAGCATCCATAATTGACAAGAAACGTGGTGGACTGAAACACTTCACGCTCTGAAAGCTTGCCACTCTCACGCCTACACACAGATATTCAAAGACACACTCCAGTACAGATGATCACTTTGCCAAAATAGACATTGTGAAGTTTTGAAAATTGGTAAAAAATCTAATCTGTGTACCATCCAGGAAATTGACACATATGGCTATTGGAACAAAAATACTCCATAATAACTTCAAAGCCAAACGCCTTCATACTTAAACACACACACTTAATTGTGCACCTTGGCTGTGTTATTTCGATAGCACATATACTAAAAAAATGTGGACCTTTGCTGTCCCTTAATTGACAGATTTTGGTAATCATGTGTTCACTAGTTTTATCCTTGAGTTCAAACAAGTGGTATATAGTTGCTGTTATATTTAGTACTTATACGTATCATAGGAGTTCTTTCTCCTCATTTCATCATTGTATGACACATGGCAGACTACTAGTGGCTGTAAAGTCGAACATATCACAAGGTGAACATTGATCATGTGTTTTGTCCACTCTTGTATTCAGTAAGACGATAACCAAACGCCTCTATATGTGTTATGCTGTTTTGCTTCAAGGGTATTTCTGAAAAAAAAGAACTCAACTCCTTTTTTCTCACTCCAGGGACTCCGTCAGCTCCCAGGAATCTGGTCTCGTTGATCAATGACACAGCTCTCTTCTTGCAGTGGATGCCTCCTAGCGATACAGGAGGCAGGCAGGACATCACTTACAACATCCTGTGCCAGCGCTGTGAGGAAAGAGATGGCGACAGTGGTGTGGCCCAGTGTGAACCATGTGGGCCAGACCTGCGGTTCATCCCGCGGCCGCTTGGTCTGACTGGAACCTCTGTGGCAATTTTAGATTTTGCAACACACGCCAACTACACCTTCCATGTGGAGGCAGCGAATGGCGTCTCTGGGCTCGGGGTGTCTCCACGCTCGCTGGCGAATGTTACCGTCAATACAAACCAAGCCGGTGAGTGAAAGAGCTCTTCTTCACTTTAGTGCATCTTTCCAATTCCTTTTGATGTACTGTCTTCACATCCTGCTTTGGTAATTATGACGAGCAGATTCATTCATATTGATATTCACAAGTTGGATTAGATTTACAATTACTTAACAAATACATTAAACAGATAATGATTATTTGATCAACAGACATTAACTTCAAAATATTTTTTGTTGTCATTTATTAATAAAAAATGACACACAGAATTCAGAGTTTTCAACTTGGGCTCCACAGTCTCATTTGAACACTATTTTCGGATTAACCTATTTACATTTGTATTTATTTATTAATAATTAGAACAGATTTTAGTGGCTGCAATTCATTTTATAATATCAATCTATTTTAAAACATTTTGCAGGGCTGAAAAGGTACATAAGCTACGAAACATTGCAATACATTAATCATTTTAATCCTGCTGGCACTGGCAAAATGGTCGTCTGGAGTGGTGGGAATTTTCCCGATGGACCATTTAGCCAGCGGGATGGCAGGGAGCCAGGCAACACCGATACAAATGTTAACAAAATGTTAAAAAAGCAGGTTGCAAAAACTACCAGGATTCTTCACAAGCTCATCTTCCCCGAGTCAAAACTACCTAACTTGGATGAGAATTAGTCAAAGTCAACTTTATTGTACATTTTTTAGTTTGTGTGTACAGACAGAGAGATCGAGATTAACAAGGTATTCAACAGAAACACTGAATTTAAACCACATTTTAATCTCCTTTCTTGGAGTGCTTTGCTCCTGCATCCACCACATACCATTTGGGGCATTATTTTGAGTATCTGTGGACTGGATTAGAGAGACAATGTTAGGCTAAATGCTTCTGCTCACTGATATGCTGCCAATATGAAATGAGGCCGTAACGGAACTGCGGAAACGGACCCAAACGATAACGGGTCCCAAGGTGGATAGATCTGCAATCGGAACGCTCTGTGGGGCCAAACGGCTCAGTGTGTACGTCCATTCACAGCATGGTACGCAAGTACCATTGTCTTGAAGTGGATTCTAGCAGCTACCGGAAGCCAGTGAAGGGAGCGGAGGAGCGGCGTGGTGTGGGAGAATTTAGGAAGGTTGAAGACCAGACGAGCAGCTGCATTCTGGATGAGCTGCAGAGGTCGGATGGCACATGCAGCTAGACCAGCCAGGAGGGAGTTGCAGTAGTCTAGGCGTGAGATGACAAGAGTCTGGACCAGAACCTACATGTTCTCCTGATGTTGTAAAGAGTGTATCTGCAGCAGCGGGTTGTAGCAGCTAAGTTTGCAGTGAAGGACAGTTTGTTATCTAGGGTCACACCCAGATTCCTTGCAGTCTGAGTCGGGGAAACAACAGAGGTGCCGATGTTGATTGTTAGGTCAAGAGTGGGACAATCTTTTCCCGGAAGGAAAAGCAGTTCAGTCTTGTCAAGGTTGAGCGGACATCCACTGAGAGATGTCAGCTAGACAAGCAGAGATGCGTGCGACGACCTGGGTCTCTGAGCGTGGAAAGGACAGAATTAAATTGGGTGTCGTCGGCGTAGCAGTGGTATGAAAAACCATGCGGGCTAATGACAGACCCGAGCGAGTTTGTGTACAGGGAGAAGAGGAGGGGACCCAGAACAGAGCCCTGAGGGAACCCTGTTGTTAATTGACAAGGGTCGGACTCCGACCCTCTCCAAGTTACCCTGTAGGTACGGTCTATGAGGTATGAGGTGAGGAGGAAAGTGCAGTGCCTGAAACTCCAAGTTCTTGGAGAGTGCGAAGGAGGATCTGATGGTTCACTGTGTCGAATGCAGCAGACAGGTCCAAAAGGATGATGACAGAGGAGAGGGAGGCTGCTTTAGCCGTGTGCAGTTCCTCAGAGACAGCAAGGAGGGCAGTTTCTGTTGAGTGACCTGCCTTGAAACCAGACTGGTGCGGATCCAGAAGGTTGTTCTGATGGAGATAACAGGAGAGTTGTTTAAAGACAGCGCGTTCAAGTGTTTTAGACAGGAACGGGAGGAGAGAGACGGGTCTGTAGTTTATAACATCAGACGGGTTGAGAGTGGGTTTCTTTAGGAGAGGGTTTACTCTTGCCTCCTTGAGACTGTTTGGAAAGTGACCAGAAGTTAGAGAAGTGTTGATGAAATGGGTGAGAAACGGTAGGATATCAGGAGCGATAGTCTGAAGGAGGATAGGGTCCAGAGGACAGGTGGTAGGACGGGCAGAGGTAATGAGGGTAAGAACCTCACTTGGAGAGAGAGGGGAGAAGGAGGTTAGTGTGTGGGTGAAGGCGGTCTGGTGACCCAGGCGGTGAGTAAGGTGAGTCAGAAAAGAAGAGCAATTCATCACCTTTTTTTCAAAGTGGTTAACAAAGTCGTTGACAGAGAGGGAGGAGGGGAAGGGGCTTTGGGGGTCCAGCGGGTGGAGAAGATGGAAATAGTTTTTTGGGATTGGAATAGGAAGATTGGATCTAATCTTGAAAGAAAGTGCTTTTTGCCTGAAGAGACGAAGGAGATGAAAGAGGATAGGAGAGCCTGATGGTTAGGAGTGTCGTCATGTGTTTGGATTTCCACCGTTTCCCTCTTGCTGCCCGAAGAGATGGTTCTATTAGCACGCAGTGCTTCTTTAGCCAGGAGCAGGAGGGGGGAACTGACGAGCTGCCCGAGATGTGAGAGGACAGAGAGAGTCCGAGAGGCATGAGAGAGTAGAGAGGGAGAGTTCTGCAGCAGAGTTTGGGAGGCAGGAGTTGGAAGAGTCAGAGGAAGGGAGGGCTGAAGCACCGGGTGAGGCAAAGGTAGAGGGGGAGAGGGAACAGATGGTTACGGCGGACAGGTGCAGAATTAGAAGAGATTAGTTGTTATATGTTTGAAAAGGGTATAGAGAGAATGAAATGAAGAAGTGATCGGATGTGTGAAGCGGGTTTACAGAGAGGTTAGAAGTAGTGCAGTCTTTAGAATATGAGACAAGGACATTGCCAGCTTTATGAGTTG
>NW_011369945.1:16720699-16770443 GCF_000735185.1 Notothenia coriiceps | reverse complement strand
TGCGGCCTTTTAAAAATCTGCGCCATTTTGCTGATTATGCGGTAAATTCTGCGATCGCAGAATCGCGTTTTTCTGGAGGGTCTAACTAAGCTCATGCCTGTTACCATCTCACTGTATGACACCAATGTAATGTTTGTAGATCCCTTTATTAAATGTATCCTCGCCATCCATAGTCTCTAAATAACTTATTTAACGTATATATGATATTTAGGCTTGCTGGTCTCATCATATAACGGCAATGAAAAGAGCAGCAGGAGAGGCAGCCATAACCTCTGCCGCACTGAAGGGGGCGCACGTGAGCCCACAGGTTCTTGTTGCTACTGTTATTCTACGCAGAGACGAGACGCAAACAACAAAACTAGACTTTTGAAATTACAGGAAGATAAGCAGGACTTTTACAACAAACTAATAGAGATTGTTGTCCAGAAGGAGAGCATGGACTTAATCTTCAAGTCAAGGTAAGACCACAATTGTAATGAAAATGGGATCTTACTAAGAAAAAACAATCCAATATTTAGATTTTGGGTATCCTTTTGTTGAACGGTCTGTTTAAAATGAATCGAAGCATCAGACTAAAAAAGCTTTTGAAAATAACCAAATATTTTGATTAAGGTCAAAATATAATATTTGTAAATCTGACTCAGTGCCTCACAAACCATGAACCTCACCACACGTCACTGGTATATATTTTTTTCTTTGTTGGGGTCTGCCCCCAAAAAACAGTTTTAAGCCCTGAGAAAGTCAAATAAGACGGTGTGTAAAACTTCATTGCCCAGCCAAAAAAAAGTAACCACTTTGATTTAACTAGGCCAGTAGGTAAGGGCTTTCCACTGGATAATAACTGCAGCGATGTATATTTATTTAGCTGAATATACGTTTTTTAACCCTAACTGATGCAGTTAGTCACTTCTTTAATGTTTGTTCTTTCTGATGTAAAGTCAAGGTTGTAACTGTTTGCAGAAAAATCGTGGGGCGCTGAACTGTTGCTTTGAATCTTTTGAATTTTGATACATGATATAATTAGTCGTCTTTCAAATTTGAAGGAGGGTGAGCAAGCATCTTGAGAAACATTCATCATTAACTCCTCCAAAAAATATAGTTTATTCAATAATAAATGAATATGTGAATCATAACAGCGATTGACAGCTGATAGGAATAATATGATTGTTAATAGTATCATATTCATTCAGACAAACATCGATGAGATAGTTCATTAATGTACTTATTGCAGGAGTCTTCATAGATTTGGTACCCCTACTGGTCTAGTAGTAGAGGGAAACAAACTAATTCAGTTATTGTTCAGTGAAAATTCATTAAATCATGTCTGCCACTTTATATATTTAATATGTAAGGCTTTACTGATGTGCCACAATAATGTCACCAAATGTTATTGAGTTAAAATATTAATATTGTGGCTTTCCAAGTTAACATTGATTGATATGACTGCAATTAAATCAGCATATACTTCTGCCAGGGGATGCCACCCCTCAAAATCTCCTGCCACCCCATGAATATTTGTCTAGATCCGCCCCTGTTTTACTCATCTACAATGATTTAATTGGCGTAATGTTATCCTCCAATTTGGTTTAGCTCCTTTGAATGTGGGTTTAGTTTGGTTAATCGCATTTCCCTTCCCATTGCATAGTTAAACTGTTTAAAGCTAACCGAGTAACGTTTTCCTTGAGAACATTAAACATGGTTAATTAGCAAATGCATCCAACTCCTTACAAGACATTTCACATGATTTAATGTTAGCGATAACAGAAGGCTTTCGTGTTTATAACTGGGCATTTCAGAAAGAAACGTATTATCTCGTTGCCTTTATTAGCTAACCGTTAGCTTAGCTTGACGTGCTTAGAAGGCTCTTACCAGGTTCTAACGTAATTTACGTTCACTAACAGCTGTGTGGTTAATCTCGTTATTACTGTTGCCTCAGCTATCGTCTAGCCGCTAGGTTATTACTTCAGCTTGCTATGTTAACATGGGCATTAACTACTAAAACCTCAGGTAAATCGTCCAGAACAATTTGTATCGCTAATTCTACAAGACAACATAAGATAGTGTGTAGTAAACTGAATAGATAAACTATCCTACGCTATAGCGCTAGTAAACGCTAACGTGATAGCTAACGTTAGCTTATATTATCCTCTCCAAAAGGGTATTGTAAAGCTGGATTTTTACCTGTACTTTTGCTTCGGGGTCTTGCTTCCAGGATGCACCTTACCGTCCCTTAATCTAGCTCATTAAATGACCAGGGTCAAATCAGCGTTTCATTCATTTCTCCTCAGCTCTTTCATGCTCTCCAGCAGCCCACAGGGAATCAACAAGTTATTTACACCGTGTTGCTGGGAGACCAGCTGACCTGCTGATTTAAGGCTGCCCCCTGCCGGCCAAACAAGGCTTCCTAGCACCTGCTGCTGTAGTAAAGGAAATGAAACAACAAAGTAAGAAAGACAGAAATAATGGAGAAAACTGAAACACAAGTACAAAAAACACAAACTACAGCCCAAGTGTATGTCGAGCAAAAAGAAAACTGAAGCCCTGCCATATATCAAATGCAGTCAGCATCTATTTATTCACATGTTCTTGTTTCATTTACCAATTGTGTGAGTATTTCATTAAGCAGTGTTTGCTTTATCTCGCATTTGTATTTTAATTTATGTAAACTCCAAAGGACAATTATAGTAAAATATGGACAGGTTGAACAATTGAATATTGTTCAAATTTGTCAAAATGACATCTTATGTCATCTAACCTACCATACTGTAAGCACCTGTTCCACACATTCACCTGACAGTTCTGCATGTTCAGAAAACGTGTCTCCTGAGTGACAATTAAGAGGACAGTTATATTGCATGTGTGTTTGAGAGCGAGAGCATGCTTCCATGGATACGTGCGTGTGTGTGTGTGTGTGTGTGTGTGTGTGTGTGTGTGTGTGTGTGTGTGTGTGTGTGTGTGTGTGTGTGTGAGATTTGAGCCTTGAGTGGTTAGAGTCTGAGAGAAAACAAAGTATTAAAATAGGATTGTTTATTAAGTAACAACCATACTGAATAAAACATACAACTTTCACAAGACTTTTTGTACAAGACATACTGCATTATCATGAGGATAGAACGTATACATCTCTATAAAAATCTTTTGACATTCAGCGGTCTTAAGCTCAAAAAACATGATTGTATTTACTATTCTGTTGATCTTTATTCCTGGCAAATTGTTTCAGTAACCAGCTTGAATCGTTGTCACTAAAATCGCATACTGTACCATTGTTACCGTAACTTCTATCCTATCCACATCTTCTCTGGTCATGAGGTAACTGTCTTGAGACCAATCAAAGTCAATAGAAACCATTGGATTCTCACTTGGAAAGAGAAGAGGTATTGGTGAACACTTGAACGGACAATAGAGAAAATAAGTCCTACATTCAAGTGAATGCTAGTGGTTGCTGAGCTAATAGAGAGACCGCATTTGGCCGACGGTGACAGAGGTTGGTTGTTGTGGAGGCTCTATTGATGGTGGTCCAAACGATGATGAGTGAATTAACTAGACCACATGTGTGTCTAGCAGCGGAGCACTCCCACAGGAGCAGCGAGTGTTACTTGCTACACCTTACAGTCTGGTGTTTGTGCAATTAGTTACATGATGATGCCAAGGAAGTCGGTCTTGTTTCCGGCTCGGTGTGTCAGACACACAGTCTGTGTTTGTGCGAGGGTCTCACACTTGAAAGCCGCTCTGTTGGATGTGGTGAAGCTGCAGGCGAAGAGACTGTATGCTGCTTATGATTCTCCTCTGGTGGCCAATTAAGCAGATCCCGATACGTCTAATGTCCCTGTAGAGGAGAAGAAGTTTTGTATTAAACCTGAAACTAGCACATTGGTATAAAATTATAATATGAACAAAAAATACATTTAGAAAGGAAGGACAACATATTGTTACACTAGCAGTTATATAGTAACACATACATATTCATACTGTACAGACAATTTCTTGCTGATGGTTAAAAGTGATATCAATGTTATTACAGTTCCACCCTTTTTCTGTTCCTTTGATGCTTGTTTCCTTTTAGTGGGCTTTTTGATACTGTAGCTGCACTCTGTAAAATGTGGCTTCACTCACTCTATACTCATGGTTGAAATGGAATCCAGTGTTGTGTATCCTGCTGCAAGGAAGTTGTTCTTATACTGGCTCATTTTGATGGAGTCAAGCCAGTCGCCAATAGAGATGAAAAGAGGGTAGTCTGGCATGTCTTCTGGGGAGTCAGGGTAACTATGGAGACAAATAGAAAGATGGAAATACAAGTTAACATATTGTTGATCTAAGTATTTTTTCAAATTGCCATGCCAGTAGTTTTCAACAACATTATTACAAATCATTTTCAGACACATTTCTTAAACTGCCTTAAGAAAGGGTCAAGGTTATTGTCTGAGGTGTGGTATCAAAATCAACTTGCAGAAATTAGCATAATATGAGTCTTTAATCACAGTTAATATTGCAGCTTTTACATATATGTATAGCATATTAAACTATATTATTCTCATCTACTGACACCCCTCTATCACATTTACAGAGTCTTTTCAAGCTGTCAACGCTTAACTAAAGCAGCAGTTGGTAACTTTATTAAAATATTTTTTTTTGAGAACTTTTCGGAATAATCAATTTAGCTCTTTCCGTTTAAAACTGCAAAATCACCAGTATGGTCCTTTGCTACATTTTTGTATATGTTGATACTAACCTCTGCCCATCATTCACCAGAGCCAGCAGATGACTGGGATTAATTATGAGTTTGTCCAGGAAAGAGAGCACGTTGTTGAAGCGTGGTCTCAGCTTAGACTCCTTCTGCCAGCAGTGCAACATTAACTGGTGCAGAGTAACAGGGCAGCCCATTGGTGCAGGCAGGCGATAGCCTTCTTCAATTGATAAAATGACCTGAGAGAAACATCAATGAGTTAAATACAAATGACCAATGCAAATGATTTGTAATGGTTTTGATGGTGTAATGTAGTCAGCAGCTTACATCTTGATTGGACATCTCCCAGTAGGGCCTCTCACCATATGACATCACTTCCCACATGACAATGGCGTAGCTCCATACATCACTAGATGTGGAAAACTTTCCATAAGCAATAGCCTCTGGTGCTGTCCAGCGTATTGGAATCTTTCCTCCCTGGCACAAAAAAAAAAACACAGAAAAAACGTATTATGAGGTGTTCAGCATTTCTAACTGTAATGAGGTTATAGTGTCCTGCAGTAACTGTAACTGTAGACCCACACTCACTGTAGCAGTGTAGGCTGCTTCACTGTCATCTTCTAGGACTCTGGTCATACCAAAATCAGACACCTTGCACACCAGGTTTTCATCCACCAAGATGTTGCGAGCTGCGAGGTCTCTGTGAATGTAACCAATTTCTGAAAGAAAGGTCATGCCAACTACGATGCCGCGCAGCATGCCCACCAGCTGGAGCACTGTGAACTGTCCGTCACGTGTCTGGAGTGGTTGTGGGAGAGATAGAGAGGATCAATATGATGTATGTTGGAAAATATTATCTTAGGGAACAGGTTTACAGGTAAGATCTTTAATCTCAATTAGTCTTTTGCTCCTGGTTAAATAAAAATAAACATCTGTAACATATTTTATCCTCTCACCCGGAGGAAGGAATCAAGTGATCCATTTTCCATGTACTCAACGACGATCATTACTGGTCTGCCTGAGGGAAAGGCAAAAGACAGGAGTTAAGTGACAAATAAAGAAAAGAGACTAAAGAGGAATGAGCTGATGCTATGCAAAACACAGTAACACAGCTTACTCCTAGTGACCACTCCCTCCAGCCGGATGATGTTGGGGTTGTCAAACTGTCCCATTATTGAAGCCTCTCGCAGAAAGTCCCTCCTCTGCTGTTCTATATAGCCACCTTTAAGTGTCTTTATTGCCACAGCAATGTCCACCCTTCCAGGTATGCGCAACCGACCACTACAGACTTCTCCAAATTCACCTGTCATAAAAACAACACAATGCATTCAATGGTGCATCTGCCATATATAATAATACTGATTCAAAATAGTATTCCCAGCAACATAATGAAATTGTGAAAACAATACATGTATTGCATAAATACTGCCCATATAAGTTATCATTATTTCCTGTTCTTTGTAAAGTATAAGATAGACTTTAAGATGAGATACATGATTGATCCCAAATTGGGACATTTGAATGTGTTTGCATGTAAGAAAGGAGATGAAATAAATATTGTGATTCACAGTTTGTTAGTTTAAAACTTCAAAATGTAAAGCAGATAATTGTGTCAACACAATTCAGTACGGACTCCTGCAGTTGCCTTGCCATTTAAAGATCTGTGGAAGACACACTGCCTCCACCAGATGGAGCCCATGTTACAGAAACTAGATCAATGCGAGGCACCTTCATAATTACTCATGGGCTAAATAGCAGACACAATCTGTTAGATGTAACGATCCAGCGAACATTATTATCCATAGTCAGCAGCACTGCCTTTACAATACTATACATTTCTTTAGAATCAGCTTTCTAAGAGTGGCTGTACAATGTTTAATTCAAACTCTATGAGGTTTCTCATAAAATCAAGATGTTACTCAACGTAACATGTGACAATTACTCAATTACAAAATGCCTGTGTAACCCTTAATAGGAGTTTAGGACATACGTAGATTAACATAATTGCATTATATAACCTCTTCTATCTGGTGTTATGTATTTCTCTTGCACACAGGGGACCTCTGTGCTGTTCCTGCCATGAAAGAAGGAAATGCATGTACATTGCAGTATGAGTTGATGCTTGTATACATGTGTGTACGTACAGTTTTTATCCATTTTACCTGCACCAATCACCCTCTCAATGCATATGTAGGAGGGTTCTATCTCTTTGGCAAATTCCTCGACAGCCTGAGTGGGGTCTTCATATGTATCTGGATCCACATAAGACTTTATCCCTGAGAAGGGGACTGAAAGAGAAGCAATGTTAAAAATAAAATGATTGACACATGAGCATTTGACCCACATATACACACCTCAAACACACGGAAAATCTGCCGAAATGTCAATGTAACACCTCAGAGGTTTACAGATGTGGCACCATCAGCTCTTCTTCGTCATTATGAAAACAGAAACATGGTTCACATGATTTGTGAATCCCCTATCCCCAATCAATTTGTAAACACAATAATTGGACATAATACAAGAGCACCTCTGCAACATGATGCAATCAAGTTCTATCCATCTTGATCCCACCATATACCACAGTAAAACCCCAAATACAGAGCTTAGTATACTTTCTTAAACGATTTATCTAAAAAAAAAAAAGATTTGAATTTTGCATCTTCTACTCCCTTGCCCAATTGTTTGCATTAAGACGTTAGTATGAAGAATAAATAAATGTTGTTTATTTTTTCATTTTGCTATGCGAGAGAAGTTGATTCAACTATATGAGTTGATAATGAATGTTGTATACTGTATGCTTGAATTATACTGTAAACATGTTCTGTCATTTTGTCAAGGCACGAAGAGAAAACACAAACAAATTGAAAGAAAGCAAAAGGGGCTGAAAAATGCCCCAGAGCAGCGTATGAAGACATTACAGGCAGCCAGGCCTCAGAATCCTCCTGGCTGAGGCTGGGAAGCTGCTACAGTGAGCACTGTGCATGATGACTGGCACAAATGATAACAGCCCCTGGTACACCTCCAGCAGATGAGCTGGGGACTAAATGTACTTTATAGCTGTGTCAGCTCCAATAGAGGGTTGAAGGCTTTGTCTAAGAAACCTTCCATTTTGGGGTCTACACTCTACTTCTGTCTCCTGGGCGTCTAAGCTCGGCTCTATATTAGAAAATGCCTTTTCTCAGTTTGTTGAACCTGCCTAGGTGATGCCTCCAAAGCACACCAGAGCAACAAAGACAGACAGCAGGGAGGCAAAGGATTCTACTTAAATGATGTTGATAATATTTGAAGAAAAGGCTTTATCGTATTTGTATTAGAAAGATTCTTATCATTCTTTGTCATGTGCTGCAAGTAAAATAAGATGACTGATGATACGCAACATTAATATACTAAACAATCAAATTGATCTGAAGCAAATTATATCCAACTTTAGGTACATTGTAGGAAAAGGAGAACAAATTAAAAACTGACAGGCACACAGATGATAGAATGGTTGGATTTGTCTCAAGAGCATTACTTGTGTTCCTGCAGGCCTCAGATCGATCCATCAATGTGTCACTGAACTGTCTTAGTAAATAACAGAACAATGTTGTGTCACCGTTCAAGAATAAAATGCCTCCCCTGTGGGGCCAATCGATTTTATCTACAAATGTAGGAGCACACTCAGATCAATCCTGTAACTGTGCAAACATTGCGGTGGTTACCTACATTTTGTTACAATCAAATAATGGTGGTGTATGAGATACTGTGATTGGTTGGTCCCCCCTTTGCAGCTATAACAGCTTCCACTCTTCTGGGAAGGCTTTCTACAAGATTTTGGAGAGTGTCTGTGGGAATTTTTGCACATTCATCCAGAAGAGCATTTGTGAGGTTAGACAATGATGTTAGACGAGAGGGCCTGGCTCACAATCTCCGTTCTAGTTCATCCCAAAGGTGTTCAATGGGGTCGAGGTCAGGGCTCTTTGCGGGCAGATCAAGTTCTTCCACAGCAAACTCATCCAACCATGCCTTTATGGACCTTGCTTTGTTCACTGGGGCACAGTCATGCTGGAACAGAAAAGGGCCTTCCCCGAACTGTTTCCACAACGTTTGAAGCATAAAATAGTCAATATTGACTTGGTAAAATGAAGCATTAAGATTTGCCTAGGCCAACCCCAGAAAAATACACTTCCTTTATTATTATCCCTCCTCCACCAAACTTTACAGTCGGCACAATGCAGTCAGGCAGGTAACGTTCTCCTGGCATTCTCCCAACCCAGACTCGCCCACCAGACTGCCAGATAGAGAAGCGTGATTGGTCGCTACACAGAACACTTCTCCAGAGTCCAGTGGCGGTGTGCTTTACACCACTCCATCCAACGCTTGTCATTGTGCTTGGTGATGTAAGGCTTGCATGTAGCAGCTCGGCCATGGAACCCCATGCCATGAAGCTCCCGGCGCACACTTTTGGTGCTGATATTAATGCAAGAGCTGGTTTGGAACTCTGCAGTTATTTAGTCAGCAGAGCTTTGGTTGCTTTTACTCACTAGCTCAGCACTTTACCTCAGCACTCAGCGAACCCGCTCTGTAACTTTATGTGGTCTGCCACTTGGAGGCTGAGTTGCTGTGGTTCCTAAACGTTTCCCCTTTGCAATAATACCACTAATTGCAAAGTGAAGAAGAGAGAAAAAAAAACTGCAACTGTTGCAACGTGCCATCACATTGCATTCAGTTAGCTCTGTAGAACGACCCATTATTTAACAAATGTTTTTAAAGGCAGACTGCATGGTGCTTGCTTTTATATACCTGTGGCAATGGGACTGAATGAAACACCTGAATTCAATGAGTGGTCTAATGCTTTTGTCCATATTTGTCTTTGGGGAAATATTTTTCTAGACCCAGTTCATCAATTTATCAGTTTGTTTATCAGTGTATCAGGTTGTACTGCAGTACAAACAGTGAGGCATGCCCTCACTGAGCAGAGGCCTGCAACCTTGGGCTGATGTGCTCTCAGTGTTTTCTCTCCCTATTCCTGCCTGTTGGCGTCAGCTGATAGAGGTCTTATAGAGCTCCTCCTGTTTTATCTTGTTATGCAGCATGTTGATTATTCTCTCAGAACTAGCAGAATACCGGGGTCTGGGGTAGAGCTCTTCAGAATTGGCTTTGGCAACCGCTGTGACACCTCAAAGCTCCAAATAAACCATCAGTGTTTGCCATCAAAGTTCCTGCTCTCCCTGTGTCTCTCTGAGTCTTGTCTCCATTGCTTCAGAAGTTTCCATCACAGTAGGTGCAGTACAAATCTATTTTTCATTCTTATATTTTGACACTGATTTTTTTGATTAGGTGTGGACATTTATTTAGTCGTCACATTTTTTTATTTTATTTCTTAAAAACTGCACAGCACACAGAGTGCTAATCCACTTAACCCTTGTATGGTGTTCGGGTCTGTGGGAAGAACATATATCAGAACACATTTTCAATGACCACCCACTGTACACCCCCCCCCCCTACACATTTATATTACATACAGGGTGTTCGGGACACGGGGCGAACAAAAACCGGAAATTGTAGGTCCTGGGCCTTCTCTGTGTGTGTGTGTGTGTGTGTGTGTGTGTGTGTGTGTGTGTGTGTGTGTGTGTGTGTGTGTGTGTGTGTGTGTGTGTGTGTGTGTGTGTGTGTGTGTGTGTGACTTTAGTGTTTCTGCCCCTGACATTCCCGCACAAGGTTGCAACATTGTTGATCAATTCAAGCACCGACACCTGAATGCTTTCACATTTTTTTTTCACATTCTATCCCAGCTGCACATTTGGGGAGAGACCATAGACTGTATATGCTTTGCCAGTTTGGGTCCTTATCACAACTGATCAAGATGGCCAAAAGATTCTCTGCTCAGAGGGCCTTTCAAATGATTTTGGAAGAGACAACCATTTGATGATGATGTATACTAGAGGAAGAGGAAGATGTTTCAGAATGTGAACATCACATTTCTGAGAATTCTGAGTCTGACAGTGACTTTGAAATAGAGGATGAGATTGAGCATCAGCTAGTTACAAAAAAAAGACGAGCCACAGGACCAGCCGGTCAACGGGCAAAAAAAACAAGTAGCACTAATTCATTAATGTGATCTAACAAATGTAAAGGGGCAAATAACAAAAATATGAACACCACACAAGGGTTAAGCAAACAGAGACAATTAACAGTGATAAAATAAAGTTATGGTTCAGCAATGTTGTATCTCATTTGGTATCATTATTAAATTGTTGAATATTATTAGATACAAAAAATATATATATATATATATATATATATACACATTGTACAGTATAAAGACCATTGAAAAAACGATGTTGGTCCACCAATAATGAAACCCATACAAGCTATTGTAAAAATCACATATATAAGCAGACTTACACGATAAAAACTATATTCATATCTTTGGATGTACAGTACCGTGTCTACTGCGGAAGCGAGTCCTCCTCTTCTCCTCTGACTTCATCCTGGCTTTAATGTACCCCTGACACCTGTAAAGAAGAACCACAGAGTTTGTGCCACAGAGTAATAATCACTTCATCCCCATATAAATACTCCTCTAGTCTAATGTTCATCCCAGTCTTTTTCATCACCTTCTTCTCCCTCTCAGAGGTCTCACCCTATAAACGATTTGAAATGATCAGCAGAAGACACTTAACTAACAGGTTTACTGCCCTCATGACAAAAGGTGGATAAGTGAACACTTTTTTTCCGCCAGAAGAAATTGCTGCCACATCACCAATCATTTGGTTTGCAAAGACATCTCTGGCGGAATAAGTCATTCTTTAAGTAGTCATTTTTGTCCTTGCACTTATGTAATTCTTTTGTATTTACTTCCATTTCCTTGCTTTTATCTCACTCACAGTCTTACATATTCATGGCTTTCAAGGCTTAGTCTCCATAGAGAGAAAGAGTATGGACAAAGGTAGCTATGGAGCATTTGCATCTTCCATGTAAAAAACATACCATGTCATCATCGGATCAAAATGTGCTGATACTTTAAAACATGTGCCTTAGGAAAGTTTATATATTTAAAAGTTAAAATATTTGATATGCCTGTTTAGGTTAAGCAAACCTTTATGATATTTACACTTAAATGAACATACAGTATGTGATAGAGAAAAGTAAGTTAAAGCAGGCATTGTTACTTTTCATACATCATGCAGGCTGGCTCTGTACTGTTTTGTGTGGCCAATTCTTGGCAGCTGATAAGGCTAAAACAATATACAAATTAACATTTACATCTCTGTAGTTTACTCAGGACAGGAACAGGTTTCTGACAGACAGATCTTATAAGCTGTGATGTGGTATCATATATACAGTAATATTGCCTCCAATCTTTATAACTATCCGCAATGTTCACATTTTAAGGTATGGTAAGGACAGACTCCAGAAATAGAAGGAGTGTATATCCAAGTAATGCAACTTCCAAGAAATTCAACCCATTACAAAAGTACATCCATTGCATATGTTGAGATAAGGAACACACACAAATCTTCAGGATGGATGATTGCGAGATTGCATTTTTGCCTCTTTTTCTCCCAACACTGACTGTCTATCTGCATGAAACCAAAGCCCGCTCAAATGTGATTAGTCAATGAAACTGAGATTATAAACGGAGGCCAAAGCGCATTCCATCACCAATTTCTTGCTCCTTTGCATGGATTCTGCATTGATATGCAGAATCTGTTTATAGACATCATCCGGGAAACACCTGCATCTTTTTTTCTTTGTGAGACAGTTCATATTATGATTTTTCAGCAAATTAAGTTTGCACATTGTGTTTTCAAATAACACTTAATCTTATACCATAATAAGGTATAAATTCAGACAAATTGCATACAGATTCTGCCCCATTATTCATTGTTTATGAATACGTATTTCCAGTGGTAAAACCCTGTGAACCAGAGGCAGACTGAGAACAATGGTCTGAGCTAACCTGTGGAAGTTAATGGAATGCAGCAAACTGCTGGTACATGCATTACACGCTGAGTAATTAGGCAGAAAATTGGTTCAGCCATTTGGAAAATAAGAGTGTCTGGTCGGTGGCAAAAAGAGAGTCCATTAACAGCCTTCTGGTTGTAGCGTCTCTCTGGAGATTATGTGAATCTGAAGTGTGTGTGTGTGTGTGTGTGTGTGTGTGTGTGTGTGTGTGTGTGTGTGTGAGTGTGTGTGAGAGAAAGAGTGTGTGTGTGTGTGTGTGTGTGTGTGTGTGTGTGTGTGTGTGTGTGTGTGTGTGTGTGTGTGTGTGTGTGTGTGTGTGTGTGTGTGTGTGTGTGTGTACAGTGTTAGCAATGAGCCATCCCCAAAGAGCAAGAGGGTTTTTTTTACCGTCCAGTGATGAGGAGGAAGAGTGTTAGGATGACCAACAGGGAGAAGCCTCCTACAGCCGCTGTGACCACCACCAGAACTTGACCCTGATCAGCGATATCAGGATCTGAGGAGAGTAATTACAAAACAAGACCAACACAGTCAGCACGTGTTAATAAAACCAGCTGTCTGCCATAGTTTACATTTTTACATGAAGTCTGTTGGAATCAACAAATGTAATTAGTAATAGAAACTCCCATTTTACATTTAAGATGTACTTTTTGAACATTGTTGGCCTTCCCGAACTGCTCGTATAAAATGCAGCGACTGTAAAAAGGAAACTTTTGAAAAAGGTCTAAATCAGTGGCACTACAGTACTACTAATGGGTAGAATAAGGTGAGAGTAGATGGCACATTTGTAGAAGCAAGATCTAAGTATATAAATGGGAGTGTAGGTGGACATTTACATATTCATAACCTAAAGTGTGTATCTTGTAGGAGGATGTGCGTTCCTGCATATTTCAGGATTAGAATCAGCAGAGCGTAATATGTGCATCAAGAACTTACAGAGCTTATACACATTTAAATAAATGGCTCATGCCTGAAGAAGCACTGATGAGTTCCACTGATCCATAACAGAAAATGACCATAAAATGTCTCTTGGGATTTTATAAGGTTGTTGATCATCACTGATGACTTCACAGCCTTGGCTTTAACACTCTCCTGTGCATTGTTTTAAAACGCAAAATAATACATCCATTACATTTTCAAAACAAATCCTACTGACTGGACGGCTAAACGTCATTGTTGTTAGTCTGAAAACACAGCCAGTGTAAACACAAACAAAGACACAATTGCCTCATGCTCATTCCCTCGAAGTCATACCCTCAGCCGCAGTAGCAAACTCAAAGTTGGGGCTGTACGCTGTGTAGCCAGCAGCAGTGCGAACGCGAACGTGGAAGACATAGACAGTGGAGGGTCTGAGGCCTCTCACCACCACGCTGGGGTTTCTGGTCCGTGTCGATGAGTAACTCAGCTGCTCTTGCTCCTAAAAAGATAAAAATTAGCAAGTTTAGGCCGGAGACACAAACAGTGATTCCATAAACCCATTATCAAAGCAACATTTGAACAAAGCACAATATTTTCATCCTTTTGAGCAGATGGTGAATAAAGTCCAGAAAGCAATACATAATGCAGGCTCAGCATTTACGTACGGCTGCATGCTAACATGGACATTGTTATCTTTGTATGTAATCACTTGTGGTGCATTACAGTGCTTGAATAACTAATTCAAACCATTTAACACCAAGGAATTTACACATAAACGTATTAAAGAAACTTTCAAACTGTCTTTTAAAATATGATAAAACACTTTACCTTCTCAAAGTATTTGACTTCATAGTCCACTTTGTCTGAGGGAAGCTGTTCAACTTCTGACCAGGAGAGGGCGATGCTGTTTTCAGAGGCCCAGTCTTTCCTGACTACACCCACCAGAGCAGGACCTGCTGAGGGTACATTCAGAGATAATAGGGATTTCAACTCTGAAAACAACATAACGACTTATTTTGATTAGTGACTGAGTTATGTACTAAGAGTGGTGTGCCATAGAGTGGTACTCCTCCCCTGTCACCTGTCGGAGAGGTCTGGGGGTATGAGGAAATGAGCGATTGAACAAAAAGTTTCAAAGCTCCAAACTGAAAAAGAAAAACCCTGAAATATAAAACAACCTTTGAGAAATGTAAGAACCTTGTTGTAGTTTGGAAGATAAATGGTTTTAGTGTGTTTCAGGAGGGCCAAGAAAAACAACCATAACACTCTCCAGGTCCAGTTTGATGTACGGCTTGAGAGACACATTTTTGCTAACCCGACCACAAGACCTGCAGCTACAGTTTGTCATGTTTGTCATTGCTTCTGAATTTGAGGGAATAATTCGGACAGGCTGCTGAGGAGACACAAATTACCCAGCAGAGATTCAAATATTTCCCATCCATTATTCATAAAGCTTCCAGTTGAACAGAATATGATTTGGCAAACTACTACATCCAGTCCTTTTGTTTTCGGTGTGCGGTTTGGAGATCATTGTTGGAATACAAATTAAAGCCAGGTTTATGTCTTTAACTATCCACATGCACACATAACCAGTACTAGTATACACAGAAAGCCAGAGACAGAATGTGGCACTTCACGGAGCCAACGTTTGGCTCCATCAAGCTGGATGTGTTGGGCTTCAGTTGTGACTTAAACATTTTGTCAAAAGGCCAACATTTTCTCACAGCAACTCAGCCTAGACACGCCCCTACACAGTCTAACAAGTCAACCGTATCGACTTGTATTAAAACAAAAAAGAGGGCAGAGAGAAAAATGGTGCACATGTGAAGAGAGATTTTGATGCTGACTATAGCAAATACAATACAGTCACAAGCAGACTCCTGATTTGAGTCTGTTTAAACGTTTATGAACCTTAATGTTAGTGACACAGCACCACAAAACCTTGTTATGACAACTCTTGATAACTGAATGAAGGTTTGTCATATCGAGTAATATCTTACACTTCTTACATGACTATCATTGGACTGCACTGCCTATTAAACATTTTGCCCTGTCATCCATGTTATTCCCGGTAACATGTGCCCTCTCTTTCCAGGTGGCAGATGGTGTCTGAGCTGAACACAGCGCCTGGAGATGTTGAGGAAAACCTCTAGCCTCTGTCTGTACCTGCTGCAGTTATTAATGGCAAACAGCAGACACACCAACAACACTATACACACTATGTATTGACAGAGCACTGCAGTGCAAAAGTGCACAGGCGAGGCAAGGACAAATTGAAGGCAGTTGCTTTATGAATGTCATCCCTAGCATTCCTGAAGGATTCAGAATCATCATGACCAGCACAGTATCTGCTCAGGCATTATTCCAAAGCTCACAATGTTAAACGACAGTTCCTATAAACAAATCTAACAGCAATTTATCAAGGTGAAATATCTGACAGGTAGCTAAAAGCCATTCAGATTTTGTAGTGAATATATTTTATAATTTCCGTCTGATGATGTAGGATCATATTGCCAATACAATGGGAGCACTGTTATCCAAAACCAAACATTTTTAATTAAAAAGCTCCACTGACCATCAACAGCTTGATGACTAATTTACTGATTATTATCATTATCAGTTTTTAATGAAGTGATATAAATAGTTTACTTTTTTAGAAAATGTGTAAGACCAGAAGAGAGTTCTACAGTTGAAATCAGGGTGAAACTCATGTTTTGTTATTAAATAAATATTGTACAAAATAAAACAGTTATGCATGTGATTAGTTTTTACATTTATATGAAAATAATGGGTTCTTACATCTAATATGCATAACCCACTTGGAATAACATTTCCGTGAGAATTACACTACCAGAGGGGATTTCTGTCTGCAGCAGTTTAATATTATGTATCTATCAGCGTGTGTGTGTGTGTGTGTGTGTGTGTGTGTGTGTGTGTGTGTGTGTGTGTGTGTGTGTGTGTGTGTGTGTGTGTGTGTGTGTGTGTGTGTGTGTGTGTCTCACTGTGCTTCAGGAGTAGAGTTTTCTGTGCGTGGATATATTTTCAACGTGAGAAAACTCTCTAAACACCCTCTGAACTCTTATGCAATAAGCTGAGTTCATAAATCAATAAATCAATGGGCTGGTTAGATATCTGATGCTTTGTAGCTCAAAGAACACAATTAGGGTCATTACAGTCCAATCACCATCCACACATCAAAAGATAATTGAGAACCCAGTAGCTGTGTAGTTGATCTATTGGCAGCATGAACAAATAGGTTAACCCTGAACTACAGATGCTAATAATAATAAAAGATGAGGGAAGAACAAGAGAGGGAGTGAGAGAGAAAGAGAGTGAGATAGAGAGAAAGAGTGAACTAGGAGAGCTGTAAAGAATTCCCACGGGCTTGCATCTCTCCAGCATCTGAGCATATAAATAGACGTCAGCCTTATTCCCAGAGCAAAGGAGATGAAAACAAGAGAATGCACTGGGGGAAAGGGGAAAAGAGCAAATGTAAAAAGAGAGAAAATCTCCTGAATCAGGACACCACCAAACTGTGGGAAATATTTACACGTGTATTAGGCATGTGAGAAATGTGCCTGACTATTGTTGTAATTATCTAATAAATACTAATGTTGACCACAACCAGAGCCAAGACCATTTCTGCTTCTACTGGAATTTGAAGTTAAATACAAAAAATGGACAAATAAATAGTCAGTCATTTCCAGTATGGGATGGACTTGAGGTCCATATGAAATGTAATAAACATCTCCACAGCAACAGCTCATATGTACATTTGTATGTTGTGTAAAATCATTTGTATTCATTTTTTTAACATTGTTATTCAAAGCTGATTTATGCTAGAAGAGGGATTATAAAAAATTTGTGAGAAATTGTTGTCCTATATTTTGAGAGATAAACCTTTTAAAATATCCAATGACCCAGAGCACCAAGCCAAACTGAAGGTTTAAGAAAAAATACTGAATTATTCATTAACGTCTGGTTGCTAACTTTCAAATCATTGCAAAGAGACAACTATGAACTAAACCAACATTTTGATGCAACTGTAAACCTGTTATACATGTGGGAACACAAACTGTGGTAAAACAGCACCAAATGATCGACAGTACCATCAATGCCAGATACTGTGCCCAATGTCCATGTTAAAAAAAGGTCAACAGCATCTACTGACTTGTCTTTGATTGGAGGGTAATCTATAAAATTCATGATGAACTTGGTGCATGAGCAGCTAGTCCAATTAGATACCATAGGCAATATACTGTATGCACACTTATGAATGTAGTAATGCGACCTCTGTAGCAGCGTAGCACAAAGCAGTGGAGTCCGGATAAAACTGAAAGACAATGAGCACAACTCTGCAGGGATTTAATCATTCAAACCAGCAGTTGTTTAAATTAGATTATTTCAGCAAAGGATCAATACATCATTCAATCTCACATTTTGCAATTGATTTGAATCAATGAGATAATACAATTAATTAGTTTAGATTGTTCAGGGCTTCACAAATATAAAACCTAACCTGTACAACAAACATAAAACACACAGTCCAAACTTTCAGATTCTCAATAGGCACAATTTGAGCCTCTGCTAGGACGTGATCTTTTAGCTTACATAAGAATGACTTTTATCTATATTTGTGGTTATCTCTCTGCTCTTGTTGTAGGAGCACAGTTTTCCTTGGTGCAACAAACACCTTACACAAATGAACTCTCCTCACAGAATACTGCAGTGAACTTTGTGGGAGGAACTGTGGTGAGAAACGCTCTGCTGAGCAATAACTACAGTGTATTTTGAGTGGAGTGCAGTTGGCTGTTCATAGACACACAGATCATCCTGCTCACTCCGCTCTGCGTTGCTGCCTTGAAAGGCGTTATGACAAGGGATGACCTTCATCATCCTCAACAAGCAGAACACCAGCACTTTGAAAAGTGAGGAGGAGAGTGTGCACAAAGAGCCATTCAAAGTTATCAAATGTGTCCTCTGAGAATCTATGACAAGCTAAACAATTGAATGATAACTCCAGTATAACATATCGGCAATAACACACTTCACTCTGTCCAAAGAGTGACCGTGCATGGGCGTTATGAACTATCAAGGTTAGAGAAGCACACAGGCAGAAGGGAAGAGCACATTATTAGTAAGCCTGATTAATACATTTAGCATAATTAAAAGCATAATGAGGCAGTAATATGCAATTTACAAACAGATAGCATGTCAACAGTAAACAAAGTCTCCCCCCTTCTTCCAACGAAAAATCCAGTTAATTGCTAATTCTGCTTTTGATTGGCTATTATTCTATCGTTGACATAATATCACAATCAATTACATGAATCAACTTGCAGCATCTGCCCTAATTGTAAACGAGCCAGTCCAACCCGAGTCCATCCAAACACAAGCTAAGACAGGCACAGATTTACAACCAGCTTTTCTCTCTCAACTCAATGACTGTTGCACCTCATTTGAATGTAAAGTATGTTTTGGAGTGCTTGACAAGTGTTGTGCACTTAACAGACATACGGTGCTCTGAAGAAATGAATTAGATTTTCCAACATTGGTCTGTTTTTAAATGGCATCTTCAAGAAGATTCCATAATGTTTTCATCTATGTACAGCTGATTCCATATGCACATTACTTATTCATTTATATTTTAGGAGTTGTTGAGAATGTGGCACGCATGACACTGATATATACAGGTAGGTATATACACACACTCACACACACATGCATACTGCCTATATGGCTTATATATGGCACATATGAGTGGGAGAGAGGAAAAACAGGAGCGAACAGAGGGAAGCGCTGGCTGACAGTATGCAATGTTGTAGATGTTACATGGATAGCAGATGTCATATGTGCATGGATTTGATTGCCTGCTTGTTTGCATGCGTGCCTATCTGTGTGTGAATACACTGTGTCTACTGAGGAAAGGGGGTTTGACAAGTTAATCCATTCCAAAACATCCTAATGGAAACATCCCCACAGGCTGCTTTTCTCCTCTGCACAGATTATTTTGCATTCCAAGTTCCTCCCTTCAATCTAGCATCCTTTTCCAGGGAGAAACTCAAACACACCTGACACCTGGTGTGCATGGTATGATGACAGCCTATCAGCAAAACAATTCAAAAAATTGTACTGACCCGATAAGCTTTTGTTCTGTTTTTACCAGGGGAAAATTTGCCAAAAACAATGACTGTTGAAATATTTAACTTATCTGAAATGAGAAGGAGCCTCATTCACATCCTTTCTCAGTTGGACATTATAATTGGAACCATTTCCCCCAACATACAGTACATGCACTTCACATGGCAAGAACAGAGAGAAGCATAAACACAACTATGCTAAATCCTTACGGAGAGCAAGAAACTCAGGTTGGTAGAGAATGAGAATATTTGGTAATGTTTTGGTTTTTTTTTAATTCACAAAATGAATTTGGAACAATTATCAAATGGAATGGAATTTTGTGCAGGCATACATGTCCCCTTCAGGACAATCAATTATTTAAAAGTGACCTATCATGCAAAATGCACTTTTGTACGTCTTGTATACATGAATATGTGTCCCCGGTGTTCCAGGGAACTCACCAAGTGTCAGAAAACACAACCCTCTCTATTTTCCTCCATACCCAAATCTCTTAAAAAAGGGGCTGCAACGGATCTGATACAGACTGGTCCAGATTTGAACACTTCTCTGACATCACAGAAGTGGCGCTACGGCTATTGGGCCAACTCCACAAATCAGGAGGAGACAGCCACGGACATTGCCGTTCGAAAGCGCTGGAGACGCTGTAGTACATATGCCAGGCCTGTAGATGGTGCTGTTCTCACAGAATCAGCCCATGCAAAGACAGTGTTAAAGTGAGCAAAATGAGGAATGGCTAAAATGCATGATCGGTATTTTGAAAAATAAAAACTATAAATATGCCTTCTATAGGTATGGTCCTACACTATATTATTCAAATATAGCATGATTGGTCCACTTTAAATTAAAACATGTATTTTCTTACAGATCAGTGCAGATTAAGTAGCCTACATACATCAGCTGTACTTGGTGTTTTTTGACAACTCAGGAGGGAGCCAGTCGAGATTTCCTTTTGAGGGCCACCAGCTGCAGAGAGTTAACTAATTAAAGGGGCGTGGCCCCACAGCTGTGAGAACTCAGCAATCAGGTGTCCATTTTAGGTAGCACTTTTCTGGAGCATCAGACGAAGACTGACAAAGACATTAAGAGNACGTTTCAAGTCCTATGAAAGTCAAATAAGACGGTGTGTAAAACTTCACTTTACCTACTGGCCTAGTTAAATCAAAGTGGTTACTTTTTTTTGGCTGGGCAGTGAAGTTTTACACACCGTCTTATTTGACTTTCATAGGACTTGAAACGTTTTTTTGGGGGCGGACCCCCACAAAGAAGAAACATATATTTACACATGTAAGGTCATCTTCTTAAACAGTTTATTATTCTCATCGACTCATCCGTGAGCAGAGCATCAAGTTGGCATGTCTATAACAGCTGAATGTGGTGATTACCATCTTGATCAGCAACAAAACGCCACACAAACGTATTAAGATTTAAAGCTATGGTGCGTTTTGATTCAATGCTGAGTACAGCCAAACTTGACAGGCTCTTCTCTGTCATAGTAGACCGCAAACAGTTGCGGCGCCAGATCTATGGTAGGGCTAACCCATACAGTGGTGGGGCTCATGTCAGTATTTGCAATGTAATTACATACACGCTCCCCTTGACAGTGAAACACCACGCGTGAGGTTTAGATTATTTCCCTGTCTCAATCCAAATTTAACTGTATGAAATAAAAAGGCGACCTGGAGCCAATCCTGCAATTTTCCCACAGGTGAAAGAGTTGAAAACCCAACCCCTGCAGGGGGGTCTGGGGGGATCCTCACCCAGGAGATTTTTTGAAATACTAACATCAAATACACATTCTGGTGCTCTCTTGAGAAGAAAAATAAATAAATATATATTACTACACAACGTATTAAAAAAAATGAATGCCATTTTAGTTTTTTGTTACTTTGTTCTGAAAGCTGAACCTGCTGCTCCTCACAGAGAGGAGAGGGAAGAGGCTGTGTGAATTACTTTACATTGTGGATAAGGGTGGATAGCCCCCATTGTTCTGTGTGTCAAAATGAAAGACAGCCCACGCACCTATCAATCATCAAACCGGCGTGGGGTCTTATAGTTGTACCGATGTATATAGAGATGTACTACAGCAAAAGTATTCTCCGTCGGGACTTCCTGCAACAACACCACGCCGTTATCGTGATTCTGATTGGCCAGAAGATATTATCAAAGATGTTCTATTGAGAAGACGATCACTACGTGACAAAAGTGTTCANTGGCAAGGCTAAGAGCGTAATATGAAACAAGGTGAAACTCTTGCAGAAATATATTTGACCAAATACATATCTGTAGCCCCTTATGAAATCGAACTTCTAATGCAAAAGGTATTTTTTGTGTCTCATTCCCTGCACCACTGACTCTCCATACGTCCATGAACCTAATGGCTCTCCACCACTTGTAAAATCTAGTCTCGGATGATCTGAGTACCTGTTTTAGTCACAGCTCTAATTCCCAATGAGAGAAGCTAATTCATGGCTCGGACTCATTTAGACTCAGAGGGGTTTGCGGTTGGAGGAGCAGTCGCCTCTTCCTCTCGGTGAGCTCCAGACGGTTCTACCTGCAGCCGTCCCGAGCAAAACAATGCTGGTCCTATAATTAAGTCTCGGGCTGATTGAATTAGAGCAGTCGCTACATTCATTTTGCTAAAGATGCTCCTCAGTTGCTTGGAGGGACTAATGGAAGAGATGGAGAGATATGTGGGAAACAATTAGACATGACATGATGTCTGTGCCAAATATTTTTCTTCTATATTTACCACACACTTGTCATATATCCGATTGAAACCTACATCAATTCTTCTTCTTCTGCATCCCTCCCTCTCCTCCGATGTTTCAATTAGATGCCTTGCAATTACATTACAGGGGACATTACTTAAGAGGGACATAAATAGTGGCCCCGCCAATGTGATGGTGCCTCAGCCAGATGAGATATGAGCTGCCGTGTGTCACGATTTCTGGAGAAGAGACAATCTGATTAGGAAACCATGTTCGATGCTCAACATCCTGTTCAAATCACACATTTTGTACTGTTTCTGTACTTACAATAATACATTTAAAGCACCCCCTCAACTTAAAACACGAGTTAAAGATATTGTTCATTAATTTTGATGTTTGACCCTCACTGTGCCGAATGACAGATGTTTGGATCTGCTGACGTAGAACATTTTCTCTGCATATATAAGCAGGATTTTGTGACACCCAGATGTGGAATCCAATCACATCCCAGTATGCAACTTGCACAAGTATGATGTGGTAGCTTAAGGCCCCTTAAAGAAAGGAAAAAATGGGAGCAGGAGAAGTAGAGGGATTTAGATTTTTTGTGTCTGCTAGTATGAGTCATTCTCCAAAATTGTAGGATACTTAAACTGTCTTAATGTGATTAAATAGTGTCTTTCATGAGCAGTCCCTGCCAGGTACATTTCCATTTTGCATACTGCATACGCCCAGTTTATATTGCAGGAATTATTCAACTGTTCTTATGATTAGTAAACTGAGCGTCACGTCTTCAATTGGTGGAGTGCCCCTTTAAACTAAAACTACATTTTCGACTATGATATTTTGGGGAATGTTTATTGTTCTACTGTGTAGTCCTTAAATTAAAATGTTGTTGAGTTAATGCTAATATTTCAGGCATTGTTGCAATTAAATTATTTGTGTTGATGCTATTATGTTGACCTCATTCATGTAACGTGGTAGCCTAGTCTGATAGTTGTAATTAGCTAGATTTACCACAGGTGCTCAGGCTGGAAAAAGGGCAAATGTGGGTCTGAGTTAAACAAAAATATTTCAGATTACAAATCAGCAGCCAGTGTGATACCTGGACAGTCTCCTTGCTTCAAGTCCTCTCTCTGAAGGTAGCCTGACTCCAGCATGCTGATTATCTGAATGCAAGGTCTGCTCTTTAATCTCATCTCGTCATGTCCTCGTAGAGGAAAGTGCTCAAATGAAATCTTGATTCCAAGAATTCCTTTTTATCTTCTGAGGAGAGTCTGGGAATAGAAGGTAGGCAGCTGTAGCAGATAAAAAGTTAGTGAAATAAAAAAGGTTCATTTTCAGATTCCATCAGCCAGAGTTAAAGTCTGCTGGTTCTCCTTTCTTATAAGTACATAATATAATAAACAATATTCCACCTGTCCAAGAATACCAAAAAATATGTGCGAGAGGTTTGAAGGGATAACTTTCATGGTCTTTAACCAGTTGACTTAACTTTAATTTAATAAATATGAAAGTAAAATGACATAATCTGGAGTTCTTACTGTTAAAATAAAGTAAATATTAGCTTTGGTAGAAGAACAGACAAACACAAAGGCCCAAATAATTTGAACATGCAGAACAAAAGTGTTCACTGGCATTATCAATGACTCCTGGAAAGACATCATAGGACGTTCTAAATATATCCAGTTATACACGATCTGTTTTGGTTCACATCCAAATGCTCTCAAGAAGAAAGTAAACGCCATCCCCCAACGTTCTCCCCCTCACCCGCAAAGCCTTGAATAAATGGATTGACTTTTGGACAAGCGACCGTTTTCCTTCATAATTGTTAATTATCATGAGTGCTCTCTGAGGCACTTTCTGTGAATGGAGATGGGACACTCTCCCTTCCTCCACCCTCTGCTCTTTTTACGGGATTGCTCTTAGTTCTCAAGGACGTCACAAAGGACACCACTGATGGAGGGAGGAGGTGCGGTGGATGGGTGGGGCACCTGCGTCATTCCTGCGCATCCGTTGGTGGATTTTATGGTAACGGCTGCCAGTAAACTACAACCCTTCTAACCACCCTGCCCAAGTCCATCTTTCCTGCCTTTCCTGCCCCACCCACCGCCGCATGGCTCCTCCCCGAGTCCCAGACGGGAGAGTACAGCACTTAAGGTAATGTAAATGACCAGAGAGCAGAGCTATTTTAAGATGCCGTCTTTCACTGTGGCCGTGGAGAGGAACAAAGATGCAAGCCAAGCGATTGTAATTTCAGTCACGTTTTCGGACATGTTCTCATTGTCCGTCTACCATCCAGCTAGCTGAAGGGCCCGACAGACAAGAAGAGCTGGGGCCGCCTGCAAATGCAATAACCTTTTTCTAAAGAAATATGTTAACCTAACAAATGCATAAAGCCTACATACATGTTTTACAATAACAGACAGATGAAAGTCTGAAGCTTGAGATACAATATTTTAAGCTTAACAATAAAATATGGAAAAATATATCCCTTTTAAACAAGGACCCTCTAACAGGGCCGTAAAATAAATCTGAGGGGTCACAAAATAATTACAGACTAGGACAGCAAAATCTGATAATTGCTCTTTCTCTCAAGATAATTGTAACTTTAAAGTTAAGTTTAAAAACATACGACAATCCAACAGTAAAATGATTGGTTAAACACAAGTCAACATAGCTTTGTTCAAAGTCATCCCATGCCTCACATTCTCGTCCGCGATGTTTTTCATGTTTCAGCATCACCACCAATAAACAGCTAAGAAACATCATTTTAATTAATAATAATTTAATTTAAAAATAAAATAGTTAACATAATGACTCCAGTATTCAGAAGAAATGTGTCATACCAATTTTATCTTCCAAAAGTAGAATTTATATATTTTCCTGAAATATTTTTGTTCTTTTTTTATTGTTTCATCTTTTATGACATCAAAAATAAATAAACATTTAGACAGCATCCTTTCTATCTTATATGAACATTTTTAAACAGCATCATTTGTTATCTATGTATGTATTATTCTCCATATTTATACAAACATACACTTAACAGTGGAAATATTCTGTACACTGCTGAATATATACGTGAAGCAGGACCTGCCGCCACATTGTTTACAATAGCTACTGCTTGACTTTGCAAAATCACAAACAAAACATACACAAACAGCAGTAGAAGTTCACTACTCGATATATTGAGATCTTTTTATGCTGCTGCAACAAAAACAATTTTCCAAATTGGGATCAATAAAGTACCATCTTATCTTATCTTAGAGGTTACATTCATATTCAAGTCTTTGTTCAGAGCCAGAGTCCAGTCAGAACTGTGGGAATTCAATGTTCTGTTTTTACGAGCTTCATTAAGGCAGCTTAATATAAGATCATTTTAAACACTAATTTACACTGATAGTTATGAATAAAATCTACACCTGACATTAAAGAGAATATCAGCTAATGCTTCAAGTCAACTACTCTTACTACTTGTATATTTTCTACTTAGCTTAATACAATGATTGTTTCTTTTCTGATTCACAGTCATCGTGTGTTTACCAGTTTTTGTGAATAAGCCTGTCAAAACTGTATCAAACTTAATGAGTTGAGGGTGTTGGTTAATATTTACGTGTGAGTTGATTCCCGAATCAAAACACAATCATTTCATTAATACAAATCTTTGCTGCACATAACATAATTTCAGTGGCTTGATATGACATTAAAGCTATACAATCCGGTTTTTCTAACTTTTGTTTTCCTTTTCCTTTTTTACTTCCACTCTCACAATCCTATTTTGAACAGGCGTTCAAACTATGTGTATGTGTTATTGCTTTTATTGATGTGGTACATACAGTAAACCCTCCACCTTCCAACTATGCTTGTGCCATCACTTGCTTCTTGTTAAATACTTGCCATTTCCTACCTCATCAAATATTGCACTACTTCTCCTCTGTAGAAACTGCATGCAGCATCTCTATCTGCACTCACGTCTCCTCCAGTTTGATCTGCTTTTTTCTTAGTGATAAATAAGGAAGAAAATAATTTAAATTAAGACAGTTTTCTTTAAATAGACCAATAAAAACGGATGCTGTACACCCTACTATCTAAGTACTATATGAGTGAATGCTTGATGTATTTCACAGAAAGAGAACTTCATGTCCTGACATTAGCAGGCTGCTACTTTATACATCCGCCATGTGGCTGGTATCACCACATGCTGGTTGTGGTACTTCTGTAGTCCCAAGGGCGGATGTTTGCTCGTCCTTTTTCTTTTTGGAAGGTCAGACAGAGTAACCAGTTCTCTGACAGTTCACTCTCAAGTTTTTTTCTTTTTTAAATAACATCCTGAGATTGTCATTATTCATCATGGTGGGAGGAATCAGGGCTGGACTCATCCTCCTCCTCCACTGTTTCAGCCGCCAGTGTGTCTCGCCGTTTGAAGGCCGCCGCCAAGGTCACGCTCAGCCGCGGTTTGACGGGCGCCATCTCAGACAGCCCAATGTTGTTTCCACGGGTCACAAGCGTCGTCTTATCCATAATCTCTCCACTGTGCTTGGACACCACTGCATCCAGGAAGTCGTATTTGTGTGAAATCTTGCCGCTCTCAAACAGGTACTTTGCCAGGTAGGAGACAGCAACGTTACCCAGAAAGGAGGCCAACATGGAGACGGTCTTAAAGGGGAACTTCTGGACAACCACATCCTCCATCTCTCCAGTCATGTGGTGTATCCTCTGCTCAGTGGTCCATCCAGGGTAATAAATGAAAGGGGGCATCCGCAGGTAGGGCTCACCTCCACCTATACGCAGCAGCATGCCAAACAGGTAGGCAGCCACAGAGCCGTACGTGTTGGTGCCTTTGATAAAGAGCACGCTGATCAGCTGGGGGAAGATGATGACGTAAACCAGATCTGAGCTCAGGTACCACAGCCCGTAAACTGTCCCGGTCACAAGTGCCATCAATGTAGCGAGGCCACCGAATACAAAGATAGTAATGCGCATCACCCATACGATCTCACGGTCAGACGCCTAAGGAGGTAGAGAAGAGTGAAGAGAGGATTGTGACATGTGCAGGACAGTCAAAGAAACATGGGTTCTGTATAAACTCTGACAGAAAACTTCAGATAACTTCAGGGCAAACACAGGTACTTACGGACTGTCTGAAAGCAAGTTGGTAGATGTTCCTGGCAAACATGGAGCTTGCTGAAAGGATGGATGAGTCTGCGGAGGACATGACAGCTGCAGACACTGCACCAAGTCCGAAGAAAGAGACGAATGGAGGGCAAAGATGTTGGAGCACGATGGGTAGAATCATGTCGGCTTGGTCCCTATCTTTAGGAGCGATGGCCCCATAACTCGTCTGGTTCCAGTCTGAGCAACAGAAAGATCACATGACATATCCAGTGTGCCTAGTATACATGTACTGTGAGATAATATTAATCTCGCCTCCAGAGAAACCAACTTCTCCAATTTTTCGGAAATTCTATTAACTATTATGTAAAATACAATGTAAGCCTTAGATTACTCATCATATTGTAAAACATACAATTGCTACAAAACATGCACAACTATTAGCATTGCAATATTTATTTTTCACTTAGTTTTTTTCAATGTTAATGCTCATGAAATCAGTTTTAGAATAGTATCAATCTCAAGTAAACAACTGTTTACTGGAAATACATATAAGCAATGTTGAACTTGTTCAAGCAATGTTGAACCTGTGTCATTTTGATTCTGTAATGTTTGCTTGTGATTATTAATTTCATGATAAAACGAGACAAAATAAAGTTGTATATCCTGGTGTTCACTGAGGAATCCTACGCCTGGAAATCTGGAGATCAAACCACTAATTTGGTCCCTTGCCTCCCTCTAATGTAATATTTACACAGCCAGTGTGGTTATTAAATGGATTCTTGCTTCATTATGGATGAGGTGCACCAGCTGCTATTTACCAGGCTCTTTTTAGATCTAAGGGCAACATGTACCCACCCAGAGCATCCCCCCCCCAAAACAACCACAAACACAGACTGTGTGCTCTCTAACCTGTGGAGGCCCCAATGGCCCCGATGAGAACGGAGGGCACGGCCATGACCAGGCACCCGAAAGCAGCCAGGAAGGAGAGGACCTGGGCGTAGGTGGCCGAGGAGGCCGACAGGACCCTCTGGAAATACACCTGCCAGGGTATTCCTCCAAGCATCTGTAGCACATTTAGAGACCAGTGAATAACACTCGCATAACTTTAGTTCTCTTTTGGCTTTATAGCCCAAACTCACAAATGTGCCTCACTGGGACTTAGCCTTAGACTCTTAATCTGGAAAGTAAACACTTTGTAAAACACATTTAACAGGAGGGCATGCAATTCCTCTTCATAAGAAACCACTGATTTTGAAAAGAGCTGGAGTATATTCAATTTTTAATGACTGATTCATTCTCTGACTGTCTACTCAACTTGATGGTATTTAGTTAGTTAGTAAGTAGACCAATTAATGGTTATACAATTGAGAGGTGAATAACTGGTGACTGTACCAGGAGGCAGAAGTTGTCGATCCAGACCCAGGTGTCGTTCTTGCCGATGCTGCCTCTCCAAGGAGACTGGTACACCTGCTTCACCGCAGTAACGGTGATGTCTGACACCGCGGGGTTGGTCAAAGCAAAAGGGACACTGATCCACTGCAGACAACCAGAAACAAGCACAGCAATAAACACCAAATACCTATAAGCAAAATGGTAAAATAACTTCAGGAGAATTTGTCACAAATTCATTTTTGTCACACTTTGCACCTTTCATATGTGAAAATTAGTTTGAATGTTTTAGCATGTTTAAGGTCAAGGTCAAAGTATATGTTGTGCAAGAAATGTAACAAATCTACTCAAGAACCAAATCTAATGACACTATTGGCAATCAATACTCTTACTACTGCTCAACATAAACCTACCAGGCCGATAAAGATACAGATGAGCTGCACCACGTCAGTGTAGGCCACAGAGTAAAGTCCTCCAACCAGGGTGTAAAAGATTGCAATGAGAGCTGAGATAACCACTGACATCTTGATGTTGATGTCCACAATGACACTCAGAGTGGCACCTATGGTCATGAGCAAACGGGTATTATGGTCACTGCAACACAACACTCACTTTAATCATATGATCCCACTGTAATTTCTTTTTTTTATTGTTGACAGAAACTTACCAAGGGCAGATAAGATGGCAGCAGACCAGAAGATCTCTCCCATGAGTGCAGGTATGAAGAGGAGTCCACCCATACGTTTCCCATATATCTGCTGGAAGGGGTCCAACATGGTGACGTAACCTCTTGAGCGCATGGGCTTAGCAAAAAAAAGGCCACCTGAGACAAAGAGTGGACACATTAGAAGGTACCAGCCATCCACAGGCCATAACTAAGTCTAGATTAAACTGCCTCTTGTACTCAAGTTTGCCCTCATGTATATTCAAATGGATTAATTTTGCAAAGTTTCTTTTAATTCATCTGTTAAAAATTGTCAAAACTAATAATGAAACAAAAAAGAAGCTGATAATCTACAGTGAACACCAGGTTTAGGATTTAACAAGGGGAGTTAGAGTTAGCCCTCTTATAAGGATGAATGTGACGGTTTTACAGTATAGCACCTCAATAATTTCAATCAGGTATGTACAGTAGTCACTAGGTAAGTTAACGTAGAAACAACTAACACAAATCTATTGTTATACGCCTGAACACAAGTAATATTAAACATGTGTTTTTATAGTGATTTAACAACTCACCCACAACAAGGCTGAGGGCATATCCAAAGGGAGCTTGTGCCCAAGCCAAGCCATAATCAGGTAGATACACATATTCAGCTGTGCCATTTATATATCCTCCTCCAACCCAGGTCGCTGGAAAATCGTACACAAGAAACATGTCAGTGGAGAAAACGCAGATTTAAAATAACATTTAACTTGTCCATTTTAGTAGTCCTGAGTAGAGACATCTGAGAAGCTCTTACAAAATGTATGACAGAGTCTTACAGAGTTTATTTGCAATTTATTTAAAGGTGGGGTAGGTAAGTTTGAGAAACCGGCTCGAGATACACTTTTTGTTATAATCCATGGAATACTCTTAACATCCCGATAGCAATGAATATCTTAAGTGCTTTGACAAAAAATCCATAAAAAAATGTCATCCGTGTGTGTTGGAGGAGGGGCTCTGTAGGGAAGTGGCAGATTTTTTCCGGCTGTGTATTTTCAAATTCTAGCGCACTCGAGCTGGTTTCTCCAAAATTACCTACCCACCTTTAAATAAAACAAAAATACTCAAACAACTCTGTTCAGCAAAAAACATCTGATTATTTACTCGTACAAAAAAAGGAAAGAATACACTTGTCTACAGAGTTTACAGTGCAAATGTTATGTCAAGTCTTGGACCTTCTCAATATAACTATAATGACTGTATGTTATTGAATTACAGTTTCCAGATTTAGAAGAGGCCCATAAGTCTCTTTGCTAATTATCAATGGTCTTTGCAATTATCAGCAGATGTACCCACGTTAAGTAAAACTGACCCAATGTGGGAGGAAGTATAAAGAGGCTGATTAGATTCATCATTATAGAGGTTCGTGTGTTAGTTCATGTAAAGAAAAGTGTATGCATTCATGTGCAAACGTAGGATATGTTTTGTTAATTGGGAAATTCATATCCTGCAAGACTCCTAAAGACGTCATGAGACAATGGCCTTTCGACATCTGCAACATACATGTTGCTCTGATGTTGGTGCGTCCATATGGAAAACATGATGTTCGTGTGCTAAACATGCAGGGGAAATGTTCGTGTCATTTAGAAACCTATATATGCTGTGTGAAACTTCTACTTTGTTGGAGCATTACTATCACTGCTTGAGAGCAAAGGTAATATTTTCCTCATTATTATTGATTGTTGTACAACGAAATGATAATTGATCAACTATATCTGTGTTTGTGTTTTTTGTATTCCTCTCTGTTTCATTATTTCCTGTTGTGAGTTTGCCACAACATAAACTTTAAAGCCTTTTTTAAAGAAACATCGCTAATAAAATCACAGTTTTATTGAGCATTACATACTAACTGTACCTGTCATGGTAAATCCACCGACAAATAATCCGATGTCTCTCCCTCCCACCATGATGGTCTCGCTGCGGTTGGTCCCCTCCGCCTCCCCGGAGTGTTTGTTCTTCCATGCCGCCCAGATGCCCACAACCAGGATCAGTAGATAGAAGATCGCGATAGCCACAAGCCCCTCTACATGGATGGTCATTATCGCACCGGTATGCCGCTAGGAACGGGAGGGCATGGAGACCTGCTGCCACACGGATAACAAAGTATCATAGGTAAGTAAAATAATAATAAAATAGAACAATACATTGGGATTAAGCTTCTGAACCATTTTTAGTTTTCGGTTCTTTTAATATAAAGATACATTTTAGATTTTCAGCTGGTTGTAGTTGGATCAGATGTTCAAAACTGCATTGACTTGTTGAACGGGAATGCTGTAATAAAATTAGCCACCACAAATGTTTAATTAGCTGATTTAATGGATTCAATGCGGTCGATTGGACATGAAAGCTATGTCTCTCCAAACTCAGAACAGGTTATTTGCGTCGAATCTCACTCTTCATTTTCAGAAAAGTAACGTGAAAATGTATAAAAAACAAACCTGGCGGCTCTATGAATCTATTTATATTCCTTCAAACAAAGAAAAATTAAGTTAAAATACATTCCCTTTAATTCACACAAATATGCCTAAATGTTATTTCCTATATACATTTTTAAGAAAATAATCAAACAAATATGTGAACATTTTTGAAAATAATCTGTTTGTCTTCTAGCTGCGCATTTTGATCAAACCCTTTTTCTCTTTTCGTTGTTTGTCCTTCTATCCGGACACTTGCACGTACAATTCCAATTACGCACAGCATTCACGATTAAAATATAAACACCCATAGGTTCAAAATAGCCTTATCCAAATGATATTGTGGATAATGACCCTCAACATGAAGATCTGCACTTTGGTCCTGCACAAATAATTTTTGTATCATACTCTAAAATATGATAAACGCAGTCAAACAGATTACCAAAGCTTAGAAAACACATGCAGAACTTACCTTAAGTATTTCTAAAGTCATGTGTTGGGGCACCTGAGTCTGAAAAAAGAGAGCAGAACAGTTGGATGTTTTTAAGAGCCTTGTTTCCCCCTTTGCACCGCGAGGAACAGTGAAATGAAACGTTGGTGGAGGTCTCAGGGTGACTTACTGAGGCTTATAAGGGGGCATGTGCCGTCAGCGGGATGATACACACGTCAGAGGAACCAAACGTCGTTCTTATTAAGTACCTTGCATGGAAACACGTCAGAGTGTACTGGCCGAGGACGTGGGAGAGATTCCTTCACTCAATGTGGATTGTTGTTTGTTTTTTGTATTACTATTTTTGTACCTCTAAATAGCTTAATATGTATTTTATTATCACCGTTTTATTTTATTATCTTTATGTGCTTGAAGTATATGCTTCCAGTGGCTCCTGTTCCTCCGGACCGGACGCGTAACGGCCCTAATTGCGCAGCCATACTTCATGTGGCCTTTTATCAGCTGTCACCATCTATACAGCTGGCATTTTACCTTACAACCGCAATTAAGTTTGCTCAACAGGAGCAGAGTATTGGTGCGGATGACGAACGCAAAAAAGTGCTTTAATTTAACGCTCATCAAGAATTCGATCTCACCCATGCTTGTTAACCTCGAAACTTGGGCCCAAAGTGGAATAATTATTTGAATAAAATGCTCCACATCTTTGAGCAATTAGAAACCATTTGGGTGTTCTACAGTATGTATGCCTGCCACTTTCTCTTCTGGATATATCAAGCAACTGCGTCTACTTAATGGCCGCCTCTGCCTTAAATCGTTTAATCTCGGCTACTCTTGTCAAAACTGACAGACATCCAATTAGGATGGATCCTGAAGAGCTGCAAGAGAGATTTAATGATACAGTCTGACTTTAAAAGAAGAAGCTAACCTACACACACACACGCACGCACGCACGCACGCACGCACGCACGCACGCACGCACACACACACACACACACACACACACACACACACACACACACACACACAGATATGAGGACGGTGTAAAGGAAGTAGTTCTTTGCTAAAGAGGTCTGAGGTCTCAGCTCATAAAGGGAAAGACTTACGAGGTTATTTTTGACCTGTAGAAACACACAGCGCACCGTTTGAGCACCAAGGACACATGGCCAATATTCTGTATTTGAAGGTTTATATTGTTGGACAACATTTAAATTGTGCTTAATTGTATCGGTTGGTAGGACTGCATCGTGAAGTCTTGTGAGATGTGAAATATACGCTAATTATTTTTTTGATACATTTTCATTAATTTCACATTGTAATCGTTCATTTGTGGGTAATTTCATTTTCTAATACATTTTTTATTTCTGAAGTTTTTTCTATTAATAACATGGGCCATATAACTTCTAATTCAATCTTTGATCAGTTTGCCACAAATAAAGTTAAGCAATCGCAATACTGTTAACTTGACTGTGATTAAGTTTGACATCTGATTCAGTCTGATACTGATGCCAACATCGAAAACATCCGGAAGACAGCTGGACAGCTTTCTAACTGAATATTTGACAGATGGCTGCCACATGAACATGACACTTTCACAAACCAAACACCTGAGTATCTACCTGCTTGAGGCTTGATGATGCTAACTACACACGGTTCCTTCTTTATTTTAACGGATTAACACAATGTATAACTACAAATAATTTTAAAAAGTAATCCACTTGTACAACCGACAAATGTTTATGTTTAACCAAATACATTCTACAGGGCTGAGGACTCAATGTTTAATGAGCAGCTGTTGCTGGCACGCTCAAGATGTTCATGAGAGAGGCACATAGAACGAGAGAGAGAGACAGAAAGCACGAGAAGATAGCATGAGTCATGATTCCAAATCATGAACCAATATTCATTTAACACAGTATTTATTCTTAAAAATAAACACGTACAATGTTATCAACAACAAAGCTCATTTAGTAACAATCTATAACATATCTGATGCTAAAGTGAACTAGTGCTCACAGGGTCTTCGTTTTGAATTAGATGTCAGGAGAATGTGAAACATGATCTCACAGGACTCCTCTCCTTGTTATGGATAACATATGGTGTCTTAAGGATATGAACCTGGAAAGTAAATCTTCACTCTGAAATGTCTTAGTTAGAAATAGACAATATATTACAAAATCAATGTGGTGACCTTAAAGCACCTACAAGCACAATTTCAATATCTTGGACTTGGGCGTCCCCCAGTGGTCTACACGAAGACACTGATATGAGTGGGCTTAAAGTAACAGGAAGATCCATTTCCATTGGTTATGTCTACCTACAAAATAAACCCAATACAGTTATATATTTCAAAAAGCAACAAAACTACACTTTCCAGCTTGTGTTTCTTGTCTTCAAACTAAAATAAAGTACTTGATATGAAGGATTGGTAGATCTGTTGGTGGCCCCGACTAACCATGATTTTTCTTTTCATTCACTCACGACTTAAATAACTAAACTAAAACAAAATGTAAAGGAATAGTTTTTTCATCCTATCCACCCCATGCATTCTTGTCATACATTCTACAGTGTCTACACCCATGGGTGATATCAAGCTGGTCTTTTCTGACTACATAGTGGTTATTAAAATAGTTCTGCAGAAGATAAATTAAAGAACATGATAAAGTTGCATATGGATATGATATAAAACACTATTATTTAAAATATTTGAATGTAGATGTTGGTCAGTTGATACTCTTTGCCCTGACATTACTCAGAAACAGTAACACCCCTTCTTTTCTATTAAGTTCAGATGAGGTGATGCACAAAAGCTAAAAGCAACCACACACTCTGATCTGTACAGCAATTGTTTTTAATGCAAGCTTTCAGTCAGAGACTAAAGCAGATGATCAAAGGATTGCATTAAAAACTGTGTGCAGACTGAGCAGATGATTTTCCTTTTTCTAGTGGTGTGCCTTTGAATCACTGGAGTAGAATGAGTAAATTATATTATTAGGTTTTTTCTTGGGCAATAGAGTAAGGCAAAGTAAAAAAATAACACTGGTTGAAATAACTTTGTAAAGACAAGTTCAGATTTTTAAGCAAACTAATTCACTTTACATCCATTTCATAACAATCAGTTTTTACAGCTAAGTTTACTATACATGTACACTCAACCACAAGTAACAAATCTACATTAAATGTAATTTTTAATGCACAAAAATATATTTTCAAAGAGAGCAATATTATTCAAACATCAGAAGAGCTGCAAGAATATATTAGCTGCAGGGAAGATATAGTAACTCTTGCTTTATATTTGACCCAATATCCAAGTTTTTGCATTTGTAAAAGAAATACAAAAATGTTCTTCTGTTAAGTAAATGATTGTTAACTGACATGCTGTGATTCTTCAAACACAAGTAATAATGTAGCTACAGAGGCCTTGAGAGACATACAAACATAAATTGGAGCATTTGGCATATTTCAGTGCTGGAAACAAATGCTAAAAACTTTCCTACAGGTTGTTTTGTATGTAATAGCCCATACACACAGATTGCGCATACTTAACATCACTGCTAAACGTTTTTTTGTATCTGATGCATGGAGGCTTGAGACAGGCAGAGACTGCCACCTGATTTCAATTAGTGGACATTCAATCAGAGCATGTATTCCCTGCTGTGTGGAAATGAATATGATTGTAGCACATCAGGCCACAAATATCTAATATTGGTTTTTGCCAGTGGAGAAGCGTGCAAATGGTATAATGTGGTGTGAATCTGAATCAACCAGCTGTAAAACATATGCTTTCTCCTCCAGTAATCTGGCACATATCATTTGTGGAACACATGGGAGAGTTAAAATGACACACCCAACCATGTATTTTTTACAAACTTTCCAGGTATCCATGCTCCCTAAAATAAAGACAGCACCAATCAAAAATAATGTGTTGTTGCTCATCATGTTCCCTCTGGGCCTGGAACACAACAACATTAAGAGTGTAAGGGATAATATAAATAGATGCTTTTGTTTAAATGTAACTCCCCCTTTAGAAAGAGAGTTAAAGCTAAGAAACACATTATTAGCTTGAACTCAAAACGCTTGCCTGGGAAAAAAAGAGTCCGTCGCAAAAAAATGTGTTAAAGTCTATGTCTAAATTTCTATGTTTCTCATTGACTTGGCATTATCAGTGGTATCATTTGTACTTTCATTACTAGTACCAGAAGAATCATGTAATACTTTAATGATTTTATTTTACCATCTAAATACCAAATTAAAAACATCACTGTCCCTTGGTACCTCTGAAAACAGAGTCAACCAATCTTCACATAAGACTTGGAGGAATGCTGCTTCTTCCAGCACATCCATCTTCATTCCCTCACGTTCTCATTGTTTTGATTTGATCTGGAAATGAAAGAAAAACACTGAATATATAGCTAAATACAGCTAAATATAGAGCAAGTTGTGTAAAAACCACAAAACCAAACTGTGTAATTTATGCACCACTGTTTCTCATAAAGGAGGAAACCAACATACAACATGTGGATCACCAACAGAGGAATGGATGACACTAGAGGAGACATTTCTATGGGTGATTGGACTTCTTGTACATGCCATGAATCCAAACTGACTTTAAATCACAGAGATAAGAGACACATTATAAGGCGCCACACGTGAAGAGCTCGGCTCTGAACTGTCAACAGGAGGGCGGGGGGAGCCTCGCTGCGGGGAAGCAGTGTGTGGACTTGTCAGCGCAACTTACATGATGCCGAATTTAACAAACACATATAATATAAGGACGATCGTCCGTTCTGTGATTCTCCAGAACACACATGGCCAGTCCGCCCCTGTGTAGCATGTTATTTCGATAAGAGATGAGCAGATCACCACTGGGCTTTCAACTAAAGACACAGCCACGCAAAAACTGTGGCATTTGTACAGCTCCTTATGGGTACTGCAATTTGTGAAGTGCTTTCCTCTGTGGTGAAACGATCAGCACTGCACCACAGAGGAAAGCAGCAGAAAGTCGCCTGGGGTTAAAGAGAGCGGGGCTGCGTTGCGTGCATGGCTTCCTTCTGCAGGTAACGGGGAGACGCGCCCTGGTGGCGGTCTCGTTCAGGATCCGAAAATACAAAAAAATATATTTTCCACACTTATTAAGGAATAAGTGTGCCACTGGGGTTGCCGACCCCTGGTCCAGATGAAACATTTGCTCACTCAGCTATTTTAAGACTAACGTCATAGAAACACATTAAACATGGTAAGGAAGTAAGGGGGTTTACATACACTTTTATAGCTATGCATTAACATACTAAATACCACCACACTTACAACACACCCAGTACTCACTGTACGATTTGATCTATGGAAGGATTTGAATGCGAGCGTTATACGTGATAGAAAGAAAAACACATGTTGATGAAGTGGAACACTATACAACTACACCCAAAGGACCTCAATGGAAACAAGCTCTTGTGCATTCATTTGTTGTATCCTAAAATGTCTAATAAACTGCACTGTGGGATAAGCAGCCAGCAGATCACAATCGACCACACACACTCATCATACCTTGTAGCCAGTCGACTCCATCCTGTAAACCTTCTCCTTTCAGAGCATCAGTGGCACTGAAACAAATCCACACGTCCGATTAGTAAAAACAAAAATCCTTTCAGGGCTTTTTCACATCTTTGGATACTAGCATGGAAACACTACTGCATGTATGTTCATACCAGATGTGCCAGGGTTTGTCCTTGATATTTGCCAAACACAGCAGCTGTGAGACCTTGACAGAAGACAGAGCGTCCCTGACATCCATCTTGTTTGCAAAGAACAGGATGGGAATCCTCCTGTGTTTAATATCTGTAGTGAGAGGAAGTTAGTGGTATAAATCAGCCATTTCATTCTGTTGTACTTGTAAGGAACAATGTGAAATCTAGACAACTTGAGTAGTAAATATTAGATATCTGTTGTTGGCAAAATAAAAACGTGTTGATATTTAAAAAAAACTGTAACATATGAGCGTACCCGGGTGGTTTAGTAATGTATCCAGCTCTTCTTTGGCTACTACCATCCTCAGTTTGTCTACACTATCAATGACAAATATGATAGCCTGGCCTTCCCTGAGAAAGAAGAGAAAAGAAAGAGAACATAATAATTACAACATTAACATCTAACGGCAACTAGAATTGGTTTTTATGTTTCTTTAAATGCAAGAACACTCACTTGTAGTAGTGTTCCCAAAGGTTTCTGTACCTGCCTTGACCAGACATGTCAAACACTGTGAAGGACAGACTACAAGAAGAGAAGAGAGAAAGCTTTTACACGCTCATTGCCATTGTATAGTTTGAATAAACACATTATAATGTATCGGAATTCTTCAATTTGATATTCATTTATTTAATTCAGAAATTTGCTAGTATTAGAAGATGACATAACATTTCTTGGATGACCAATTTAATTGAAAGACCAACACATTGTTGTTTAATGATCAACAGCTACCTTGATGTCTTAAACTTCTCAATGCTGAAGCCAATAGTTGGGACGATGTCTTGTGCCTGGGCCTGGAAAAACAAACGCAGCATATTTGAAATAAAAACATTAATAATGAGAATACATTAGAAACATCTATTTCCCGGTAGCCATTAACCTGCAAAAAATCACAAGTGTTCTGTAGATACATTTACAGATGATTATAAAATGGATAGTTACGCGCCTTGATTATAATAGGCTGAGCTAAGTTTGAAGCCGTAAAAAACTCTGTAAACATTCAGCTGTGACAGCAGTACATCTGTATAACGGTTTCAAACGAATTGTCACAAAATGTCAGATCACGTTGTGGATTTTGATTCTCCAGATGAGTGGCAGGGAGAGATGGGCAGGATAAAGGAGGAAGATACAAATGAAAGAAGGCTGTTTAATTACTGAGAAAAGTAAGTACAAATCTGTAAAAAAAACAGACTTTGCCACATTTGCAGTTTTCAGAACTGGTGTGTCAAGAAAGATCTGTCCGTTTTAAAACAGTCATCAAGATAAACCAGACTCTCTGTTACGTTGGACCAGGCCCAATTAAAACAGAATGAAATATGAATAAAGAATTAGAATCTAAACCAGTTTTGATTGACACCTCTGTACTTAACCCATCTGTTTTGAGTGAAACATGCATACCTTAGTTATATCAGAAATACACCAATGCTACCTAAAGGTGCAATGTGTAGAAAGTGACTTACATTAGCGGGCTTCAGCTGGTTGATGATGGTGGTTTTTCCACTGTTGTCCAAACCGAGACAAAGAACATTCACCTCCTTCTTCAACCCCAGCCATGCTGCCAACTTGTCAAACAGCCCCATTTGCTAGCAAGCAACCATCAGCTGCCTGTTTGACCTACAAGAAACAGTCCATACATTATCTTAAAATAAATGGTAACACCGGCTTATACACATATTGCAGTTCAGTTGTTTCACAGGTCTACATTAGCACCTGTATTGAAGCAGCTACTACAGAGTGACAGTTTTGCATTTCTACACTGCTATTTATTCTGCACTGCTGACCTCCTATTTGTGAACTATATTTTATATCTTCCTGTATGTTTGTGTGCTTTTTTTGTGTTTGAGTAGCCTGTCTTCTTTCCAGCTTACATTTTGGAGGTTATGTGGCTCAAGGTCTGATGCTGGCCACATCTAGAAGCTGCTTGACAACCTTCTGGATCCATCTTTTTCGCATGTTCTAATTCACATTTTGTGACATGGATTGTACAACATACTGTTATTATGTTTGTCTGTTCTGCATACTCGACATTTATTGCACTTCTGTCCATCTTGGGAGAGGAATCTCCTCAGTGGATCTTCCTGAGGAAGTTACATGCAGCCTCATAACAAAATAAAAGGTGATGTTTGATTTTACTCCAGGGGCGGATCTACCAGGGTGGCTAAAAAATAGCCTTGCCACCCCAGCTGCCACCCCAGTTGTCATCTTTGTTTTGATAGAAAAGTTGTGGCTCATCGGACATTTATGAGGGAAAATCAATAATGTCCGAGTGCAAGTGAATGCAGCACAAGCCGCGAGTCTTGTAACCCCTCCCCCGGCCCTAGCGCAAGCTTGGAAATATGATTGGCAGCGATTTCATTTGAACGTGGGGAAGGCGCAAAACGAGAAGCATTCGGACCCAAGTAGACGGAAGGAATGAGGTATTTGCGGTCTACAATGGCAGAGAAGAGACTGTCAAGTTTAGCTGTACTCATCATTTAATCAAAACGCACTAAAGCTGTTGATCTTAATAAGTTTGTGAGGCGTTTTGCTGAACAAGATGGTAATCGCCGCATTCAGCTGTAATAGGCATGCCAACTTGATGCTCTGCTCACGGATGACTCGATGAGCATACAAAACTTTTAAGATGATGAGCTTGTATGTGTGTATATATCAGCGACGTGCAGTCAGGGGAGGCAGAGCCTCACCTGTCATACTCCAATGTAACGGAAAAACAACTAAAGAAAAAACTAAATAGTAATAATAATAAAATGTCTCCACTGATCTATGATGTAAGTGTGATTTATGTATGATTCCAATCGCTTTTTAAAGTCAAAATCAGCAAATTTGCCGAGCTCCGCTACAACTACGGGTAGCGATGAGAAGTGAGGCAGGGACGAGCTCTGCCTCTCGTAAGCCCACAGTAACTTGCTGGAGCACGGGCACTAATTTAGCGCGGGCACTTATTTTGTGAGCGCGCTAAAGCCAGTTAGTGTGGGGTGAGGTGAGGCACAGATGAGATCTGCCTCACCTCAGAATGTGTCACCCCACAGAAACTGGCTGGAAAGCGGGCACTAAGCTCATGCCTGTTACCATCTCACTGTATGACACCAATGTAATGTTTGTAGATCCCTTTATTAAATATATCCTCGCCATCCATAGTCTCTAAATAACTTATTTAACGTATATATGATATTTAGGCTCGCTGGTCTCATCATATAACGGCAATGAAAAAAGCAGCAGGAGAGGCAGCCATAACCTCTGCCGCACTGAAGGGGGCGCACGTGAGCCCACAGGTTCTTGTTGCTACTGTTATTCTACGCAGAGAAGAGACGCAAACAACAAACTAGACTTTTGAAATTACAGGAAGATAAGCAGGACTTTTACAACAAACTAATAGAGATTGTTGTCCAGAAGGAGAGCATGGACTTAATCTTCAAGTCAAGGTAAGACCACAATTGTAATGAAAATGGGATCTTACTAAGAAAGAACAATCCAATATTTAGATTTTGGGTATCCTTTTATTGAACAGTCTGTTTAAAATGAATCGAAGCATCAGACTAAAAAAGCTTTTGAAAATAACCGAATATTTCGATTAAGGTCAAAATATAATATTTGTAAATCTGACTCAGTGCCTCACCAACCATGAACCTCACTGCACGCACCGCACGCACTGCCCTTAGGGATAAGGTAGAAGTCAAGTCATCCGGGAGGGACTCGGAGTTGAACACACTGCTCTAATTCGGAGAGGACCGCTTGAAGGTTGGTTCGACACAACAATCCAACTGCTGCCTGTATCACAAAAATCACGTAACTGGAGAAAAACTCATTTAATCTCTCCTCCAACGGGTGACAAAATAAAAACAGCGAGTGTCTATAGGTCAGGACTGCGAAACACATGTGAATGTAAACCCATTAAGTAAACGTCTCCTATTCTTCATCTACTCTCAGTTCAGTTAAAGGCAAAACAAAGACCCTTCAATTAACCACACTAATAGATTCATCTTTTATCTACTGCTATCATTCTTTTCAAATTATTATCACAGTTCTGTACACAGGGTTACGGTGGTAACGGAATACACAAACTAACTGCACACCGCATATTTGAAAAACAAGTAACTGATTACAGTCCAATGAACATATTTTTGGAACACTTAAGAAATTATTATGGAAAAGTTCCTCCACAAAATGTAATCTCATACTGAAAGCAAAACCTAAAGAAATCATCCGGAACAGCTTCCTGTCCTTACTACCTTAATTGTTAACCAGTGGTAGGCCTGTTTGTTCTTATATCTAGTAATTATATGTCTTATTTTATGTTACTCCGAAACAAATGACTTTTCCAGAAATTAGTTAACTTTATATACATCTTACCCCTCTCTACACTTTCTCAAAACCATCTTATTCGCCTGTCTCTCTCCTGTTCCTCACTGCGCCCTGCAGCTGCCGGGCCCTGCCACAAGTTTCTCATAAATCACCCCTTTGGTAAACCGTGTGGATGCTGGAGCAAAACCTCGTGCAGGCCTCTGCATGCTTAAACATTAACAGATTCCTCTGACAAACTTACAAAAAACCTTCTTTTACTTTCTACCCCTTCTTCATAAACCTCTAAAAACACAATTCTGGGTGGATGTTTACGTTCAGTTTCCATCTACTATTAAACAACCAATGCAACTGAGAGTAACTGTAATTATAACAATCCTAAAATACATTACATATATATATTTCTGCGCCGTGAGTTCGTATTTCATGCTAACAATTCCTCCCCTCTTCCATGTCTTATTCAGGGAAAAACCACTTATTATATTAATTTGAATAGAAGCCTTAACTTTAATGTACTTCATAACTCAGTAAACCGTCTTTTACTTTCCCCCTAAGTACGTATGTAGATATAATGTTTTCTCTTGAAGTATAATTAAGTACAAGTTTTTTTTAAGTTTACATGACAACACATGACATTCTCAACGCAATGCAAAGGGTATCAATCAGTTTCTCAAAGACTATGTTTAAATACCGCAGGCCAGTCAATCATGGTTCTTATTTTTCAATAATATCTACCACTAAAATCACACATTGATCTGTAATGTCTATGTATTTCACTCCAACTTCAGGCATAAAAGAAACAGCAGACACACTCCGGCTGCGCTGCTCCGAGAGGAAAAAGGGGGGAGGGGGAAGGACTCCACAGACAAATACCGACACCCCCCCTCTCTCCCCGCGTAGCTCTCGCCTTTTTAGGAAAGGGGGGCTTCTTTCAACATTAACACTTCTGCTACATTTTATTCAATTGTTCTGTTGAACCCACTGTTCTCGGTAAGCTCTTAACTCATGCTTTTCTTGTTCAAAACTCCCTCAATAGTTATGACTCCTATCATTTATCTGACAAGGCTTTTTCATGTCCAATAATTATTCTATTATCCAAAAATGTGCACATAAATATATCCTCCTCACTGTCTGGTGCAGCTTTTAAGATCCCAATATTTCTTCAACAGAATGGAGTTAACACCAACAGACTATAAACGCACCTCCGCCCCCATGAGCGCGGATCTGTTATTTAATTTAGTCTAGATGCAGACTCAATACTACACCTTCAGCTAGCTCCGTGCGGACCTCTATATACCCGCAACCAACACCTACACTGACTTATAACGCACCTCCCCCAGGAAGATAGCTTGTGAGGACTCGATACCTTCACTAAGCCTAGGGACTCTATACCCTCCAGCCGTTAGAGACCAATAGCCCTACGCTAAAAACTTCGTGCTTCCACTTTTATATGTATATAGCTTCCTACCTACGAAAATTTTTTTGCATACCAACCGTAACGACTATGACACCGGAAATCTCTGCGACTCTAAAATTTGGGTTACTATAGCCAATTAGCAGATGTTTGATAATCACAGTTGGCTGCTCACCTTTCCGTTGTCAAGATATTCTAGCATCCTTCTCCGGACTACTTCCGTCCCGCGGCTGCTTGTGTTTGCCTCTAAAAAACCCACGCATGTACGTAACCACGTCCTCACGTCACCACATCATGACTCACCGACGTCGGGGCACCAATTTGTTGGGGCAAGAACCCTGCCTTCCGTGCGTCCTCTATGATTTGTTTAAAAGAAGAAAAGTCAAAGCACCAGATAGGACATGAATGCATAACGCCGAGTCATGGTTAGTATCTGATTAAGAAGGTCCTTTTCATTGCAGCAGCAGAAAGAAACGCAATGATGGCTGAATTTTAGTATTTTAACAGAGGTCAATAATTTGACGGCCTCGGGAGGATGTTGAAAAAATGAAATGGCCCTTGAGGAAAAGGTCCCCACCCCTGTCTCAGAAATGAATCATTAATTTAACAAGACTTTAACTGCATAATATCTAAGGAAAATTCTATGGAATTCCCATGTTAATTGCAAGGAATTGATAAAACAGAGAGACCCCAGGGGCCTCTTCTCTGGGTATCTGCTAGGCATGAAAGTCACTCACTCAATGCAGAAACACAAAGTTAACAACACATTCTAATAGGGACATTAAATGAATATACCAAAATACACTATATTCAACCTTTCTGCTCCCTTCACGCCCGTTCTGTACTGTTAGACGGGCAGGCGGAAGTGTAGCACAGTGCAGGTTGGCGCAAAACCGGTCACGAAGTACACAATAACAATTGTCGGTCCGAATAATAAGAGTTGAGTACAGGTGCGAGGCCAAGCCCCGCCGCCGCACCGCAGCTCTCTATGGCCCGTATCACTGATCGCTGCTGGTGCAGCTCAGCGTCCTCTCTCCCTCTCCTCTCTCTTCTACACACAGCGCTCCGCTGCTCGTTGAACAGCCTCAATCTTTGTCAACATTTCTTATGTTCTTCTTAACACGTAATGAAGGTTATTAAGCGTTTCAGCTCCTGTTGTTAAATGACGCCATTCCCTTTATGAAGTAAAGCAGCCTCCGGTATGTGTTCCTCGAGCGCTGTCCTCACATCCCGAACCCCAGACTCGGAGAGCAAACGCCGGGATGTCAGTATTCGTTTATGAAAGCCAGGGAAAGAAAGTAAATTATGAAAGAAATACATTATTCACATTACAAACAGTGAGAGCTGGGCACTGCAGCATGGTATTGAAAAAAAATGCGGTTGGACCACTGTCTCACGGCAGTGCAGGTAACACAGAGAAGACTGGGCTCAGCACGATTCAAACACACACACAGAAGACAAGACAAAGAACGAGAAACAGTCGGAGTAATTTCACATGGCGTGCGCAAAAAAAGAGAAAGGTAGACAGCGAAAACAGAGCAATTAATGACAATGTTCTCTTACTGGACCCAGCGCCAATAGAGAGAAGAGTTACGACAACGGAAGTCCAAAATGCTTGATCGTCCACTGTCAGGGAGACCAATAGTTCCCCGGAAGTTCGTGGTGGACATTTGAATGCATGATTACCAGAGATAGACTAACGATTTTTGGTAATAAGAGTGAATAAAGGTTGATTTCAATATTTATACACATATCGATGTGTATGTAGTTACCGTCAATATTTGAAAAAGTTAAATTGCTAATATTTGAGGATTAAGATAAAATAAGAAAGTACTTTATTGATACCAATTTGGGAATGTTTGGCTTTGCAGCACAAAGACCAAGCATTGACATTGTACACTAGACTTTCTTGGGCAGAATCTCTGCTCCGCGCCGTTCCTATATGAGCGGGTTTCGCAAAAGAAGGAAAAATTCAAAGCAGCCAGGATAGTAGGTGGGGTTTAAACAATATCTGCCTCATGGTAAAACATAAATACTACATCACCCAACTCTCCTAATCACGAACACTCTGCAGAGTACTCCGGGCTCAGTTCTACCACCGGTGAGACACGTCTCAGGAACGCAAGGTCAAAAACAAGAGGCCCTCGATCTTCAAAATGATCACAAATTTTACACAGAGTTCCTTTGAGCCGAGCTAGACAGGGAGTTGGCATGTTCCATTGGTCGTTTCCCTTCTGGCGGACGCCAGGTAGTAATCAAGTTTGTTGAATTCCATCGTTGCTTCAAGGTGGTGTGTTGGTGTGTTTTTGGTGTGTGTGCGTGGTGTGTGTGGGTGTGTGTTGTGTGGTGTGTGGTGTTGGGTGTGTGTGTGTGTGTGGTGTGTGTGTGTGGTGTGTTGTGTGTTGTGTGGTGTGTGTGTGTGTGGTGTGTGGGTGTTTTCTGCCCCTCTGCCCTCCAGCAGATCCCCCAATCAATGATTCGGAGGCAGACAGAGGACTCACGGACACATACTCTTCCCCTAAACACCTCAACACACAACATCGTATCATGAACTAACAGAGTTAATGTTCTTATCGTTAATGGCTTCCCTGAACTTCCTTCACCCCAAAGTCAGTACTAGAATGAAATACATTTTATTGAAGCTCAAAAGGACGTTTATCTGTTATGCCGGGTTGACCCAAGTCCAAGGCCTGCGGAGTGTAGAATAAATCATTAATTCTACAAGACTTAACTGGCCTATACGGGCACATCTCCCTTTTGGGCTAATCAATACGGGTTTTAGCAGATTAGCAGAGGAAGCTAGAGACCGCAGGGCCCTTTCCTTGCTGGGAACTGCAAAGCAGATGTCAGGTCATAAAACCACCCTTCTGACACACATGAAAAGTAGAAGAAAAAGACATTGGGTTTAATTTATATTACTAAGTAGTGGGACATTTGTTCAGAATATATGAAAAGCGTCTCTATTATTTAATCACAGTAAAAATGTACTTTCAAATTTAACACCCACGAATATATACAGGGACATTAAATAATATACCAGATGAACTTCCTGCCATAACACGTAATTAATACTTCAAATAACTCAAATAATCCTTCAACAGTAAAAGACTAGAATTAAACAATCGAAAAGAAACAATCTCAAATTGGAAATAAAAAGCAGAAATATACATATGTGGTGAAAGATATCTTACCTGTAACATATACAGATTAGGCTAACGTTGCCTTAGGTTAAAGAGCATTTTGCCGCTTGTGTATGCTTTGATTTGTTAAAACAAATATGTATACTTCTAAACTTGAATGGTAGTCCCATGAGCATCACATCCTAATGTTTGATATATTTAGAGGAAGGTTGAAGGAAGGTTTCAAATTCAAGATAAGATTCATTTTCCTCCGTGTTGTCCTGGCATATCGTCCCCCCTGGTTTGCTGTGCTGCCAGGGAGTCCCAAGCGCGCAGAGGAAGGGAGATGAATGTAANACGGTTTTGAAAACTTTTGTCACGTAGTGATCGTCTTCTCAATAGAACATAACACCACGCCGTTATCGTGATTCTGATTGGCCAGAAGACATTATCAAAGATGTTCTATTGAGAAGACGATCACTACGTGACAAAAGTTTTCAAAACCGTTTCTAGTCTTCGGTATTTCCAGACAAGTGGCTACTGAAATCAATCTTACTAACTGCTGTCTGTGCAATTTACTCCGCACGAGTTGGCAGACTTTATTTTGCTTACTTTAACATCATTTTTCATGGTGGGGCTAAGCCATTTATTGGTATGGCTGTAGCCTACCCCAGCCATACCCTGACCGCAAATACCTCATTCCTTCTGTCTAATTGTATCCGAAATGCTTCTCGTTTTGCGCTGTCCTCCCGTTCAAATGAAATCGCCGCCAATCATATTTCCAAGCTCGCGCCAGGGGGGGGGGAGGGGTTACAAGGCTCGCGTCTTGTGCTGCATTCACTTGCACTCGGACATTAGAGATTTTCTCTCATAAATGTCCGATGAGCCACAACTTTTCTTTCAAAACAAAGCTGCCAAATGGGGTGGCAGCTGGGGTGGCAAGGCATTTTTCTGAGGTGGCAGCTGCCACCCCGTGCCACCCCGTAGAACCGCCACTGGTGGAGAGCCATTAGGTGCTAATGCAGGGAATGAGACACAAAAAATACCGTTTGCATTAGAAGTTCGATTTCATAAGGGGCTACAGATATGTATTTGGTCAAATATATTTCTGCAAGAGTTTCACCTTGTTTCATATTACGCTCTTAGCCTTGCCAAATACTGTAACTCACATTTTCAGAAGCAGGCAGTGGAGGAATTTCAAAGTAAAACAATTTATTTATTTTTGATACCTGTCAAAATGTTGCAATATCTTGTTAGCTGTTAGTGTCAAGTCAATTAGGGTTCACAAAAAATTGCTTTACATTTTTACAATGTGATTGTACAATTGATCACTAACTTACACGTTATTATAATGTCAATTGCTTGATTTCTTAAACCCAAATGTTATGGTTGAATCAGAACAGAGAAGATGAATTGATGCAGTTACAACTATAATATTGTTGTATTAATGTAGGATTTACTGTAAAAAGGTAAACTCTAGACTGTTTTAACCATATTAACAATAATACAACATATTTGATTAACAAAATGAACACATATTATTTATGGGAATCAGTTACTTCCTTACAAAATAATTTAATTATGAAAATCTTATTGTTAAAATGTGGTAATAAACATGCAAACAGTTCACATACGGATGCTTTCAATTGTGTGCTAGGTGACATTTCAAGGCCAAATTAAGAAATGTTGCATATTGTTTTGAAAATTGAGCCAAAGCAACTGTAACAGATGCATGTGAACATGTATACAGACTTGTCATATGAAGGCTGTCCTCCCGTACATCATGTCCCCCTTCAGCCCTTCTCTTTTCTAAAGACAGCGAGAAAGGGGCGGCTGGATGGACGGTCAATTTCCCATCCCATAGAAAGTCAGTCGGGAGAATAATGTAACATCTAAACCACACACACACACACACACACACACACACACACACACACACACACACACACACACACACACACACACACACACACACCAAACCACACATTAGCCCCAGGGGACTAGAATGAAGACGTTGAGGGAGGGAGGGTGCATGGGACCCACGTGAACTATTCACATGCACACAAGGGCCCTCGTGGTGGTGAAGGGTGGGGGGTTCATGACACAAAGACACAGAGGGAAGATGTGAACATACTGTTTATGTCATGCAATTATTGCAGTAACTTTGCCTTAAGGTTTGGACGAAAGAGAAATCAAGATATGTTTTATTGTAAGTCCATCACATTAGGGATTTGGTTTCAGATTTTGGTTTCGACAGTGTAACATTGATTTGTTGTAGGTTTAATGTAGGAGGTTCAGCGTTAAGGGACTGTAATGGTGAAGCACAAGAGAAGAAACAAAGGACAAAGACAGGAAGAAAATGTTAGGACAGTTGTCGTACCTCTTAGCTCATCACGACGCACATCCAGCCTCGAGCCCCGCCCTGTGTGTTTGAACATCTTGAGTATCACGATCAGTGCCCTGGCTAAGTCTGAGCCAGAGGATCCATTAGAGCTGATTGAAGAGCAAAAGGGTGCAGACGTAACCCTGAGAGAAGGTGACAAGAACACACACGCACACGCACGCACACACACACACACACACACCCACATGTGTGTGTGTGTGTGTGTGTGTGTGTGTGTGTGTGTGTGTGTGTGTTTGTGTGTGTGTGCGTGCGTGCGTGCGTTCGTGCGTGCGTGCGTGCGTTCGTGCGTGCGT
>NW_011369945.1:16682362-16720490 GCF_000735185.1 Notothenia coriiceps | reverse complement strand
TGTGTTCAAATTATCACTTTTCTCTTGATTTCCCTTTGATATTTTGTTTAGGTACAGTGTTACTTGCAGTTGATTGATTGTTTTAAGGGTATTCTGTGTTGAGATGGTGCAAATATTTTTAATACATATCTAATATATTTCTAATACATTGCTCTTGTGTTGTTCTTTCACATAACTAAGACTATAGAAGTGTAAAAAATAGGCTAAGTCAGATTATTCCAAGGGACATACATGTCATGTCAAGTCAATTTTTATTTATATAGCCCAAAATCACAAATCAGAATGAGGGGGTCCTTGGTGTATTCTCTATCTTGTAAGGGGTCCTTGGCTGAAAAACAATTGAGAACCTCTGATCTATAGGATGTGAGGTCATCACAAATAAAACAGGTTCATGGATAGATAAGTTTGCACACTCATTATATACACTACACATTTTTCTTGGATTAGTTAACACCATAGTCCCTAATATATATGTGTGTGTAAAAAGGCAGGAAATGGAATTAAATCGAGAACAATGTTTCATTGCGGAGGACACCCTGTTTTGTGTCCCCCCCCACTTCTCAAACCAAAGTTACACCCTTGTGTGCGTGTAAAGGTAGCCTGGTGGTGTGGTGAATGCAGCCTGTACTGTGAAAAGAAGACGACACCTTAGCCAGGAAGTTTTGACGCATTGTGGTTTCCTGTTTAATGCAGCGAGAGACACAGATGCCACATTGTGACTGATCCTGAAACAGCATATGTAAAGTTTGTGTTGTTTATTCAAGCATAAATAAAAATGCAGATTTTTATTTAGGCTTCAGGCTGTTTGCAAAGACTTAGTATAATTGCCTAAACTGCCCAAAGCAAGGGCAGGAAAAGATCAATTGCAACCTCCCATCAGGGGCCAATAAACAGACAGAGCCTGGTGGAGGTGATACGCACAGAGAGCAGGGAGTCTGCAGTTACTTTACTTTGACAATCTAAAGGACCATACTGGGGATTTTGAATGTGTTAGACCAGGAACCATACTTCAAATATATTTTTCACTACAGCAAGTAGCAATTTAAATATGTACCTACTATACTGCTTGCCGAACTTTGAACCCCGTAATTGAGATTTGTAATTTAGTTATTGTGTCATTGTCAGAGTACGTCCACAGCCACTTTCTGTATGTCACTATGATTTAGTTTTGAAAATGATTAAGAGGAAATGTTACGATAAATGTAGGCTCTCTAAATAAGATGAGGAGGCTTAGTCAGATCACATTTTGGCAGATTGGCAGCCTCTAGTGGCAAGTGGACAAACTGCAATTCAAAAGTGTATTTTACTGTTGTTATCAATTATTGATAACACTAATAATCTAGCCCTACTGGTAATGCATTTTAGAACAGGCGTTCTTTTGAACTCTTAATTATTTATTCTTTTAGTTATCAAAACCAATCTTGTAATGTTGCTGGTGTTAGCTTTAAACAAGCTTACCCAAACAGCCTCTTTTTCTCTTCATGCTCTCATTTGGCTGTCTCTCTGCTGTTAATCTCCAGGATAATGTGAATGTCTTCCTGAAAGCCTGTGGGAAACTTGGACTGAATGTGTCTCAGCTGTTTCATCCCGGAGACCTGCAGGACCTGTCCTCTCGTGCAACACTCAGGTACATTGAGTTCCATGTCAGGAGTACAACTGCTTAAGCTACAGGTGCTCATGACAGCACAGAGAAGCACACCTTTTACTTCTAAAGGTCAACTCACATGCAAATATTACCGTGTTGTCTTGATCTAATGTTTTCTGTACAGGCAGTGTTGGGCACATTTAACACTGTGGTATTATTACTGCAATAACTGTGCTGAAATAAGGGTTTATAGTTTGTCTCACAGCTGCTTTGAATGTCTAAAGGTTCAAGCTTTGCCTGATGACAAGCTGCTGCTTTATTCCAGCTGATAGCATGTATAAATTCTGATAAGTAGCCGATTAGTAGAGCATTGCAAATGAGAAGGCTTGCAATGTCATTGTAATTTTTTTCCCCCAACAGCTCTCTAGAGTATCTTGTTTCGAGAACAAGTGACACAACTGTATCTGCTGTCATACCAGTAATTACAGAATCATCATGTATTTTTTTCTATTCATTTTAGGCGTGATGAAACCAATAGAAGACTGAAAAATGTGAGTTTGACCAGGATTACTTTTATTCCTCCGTTTAAATGTTTTTAATATTATTTATCATCATTCATGTATCCCTCTCTTGACCAATGAGTTTAAAAACCTTAAAAGCAACTCTGTCTTGTTCCATTTGAATTGACCCCTTACATTACTACTGAATATAACTGCATGGGAGATAGTCAGCAGTTCGAATCCATTTTTCCACACAGTTACAGTAGCACCATCCAGCTCCTGACGCTAACACCCATGCAGCATGAAGACTCAGATTAATGACGATCATGGGAACTGTTTTACTGATAGTTTGGGGCTGATCACACAAATCTGGCAATAAACCCCCAGAAAGGCTGTGCCAAAGTGTAGATTTATTTGTTATCTCCGTCTTAATTTGTACAAGTCTCTGTGAACTGCAACAATAGTGAGTTTTGTTTTGTGTGTGTGTGAAGAACATGTGAGTACTGTATGTTCATGCTTGTGTGCATTGCTGGTATTTGACATGTTTCAAAGCTTATGAAGTTGTTTGGTTATGTGGGAAGCCTCATTTAAATCGCACAATAGCTGACAACTTGGACCCAGTAATGAGGCTGTTTGTCAGAGCACTCTTTCTCCAAAATAGTTGTAGCATTTTCCTTTGAATGAACTAATTAAGGTCAATTTGCGTCCATTGAAGTCCGCCCTTTTCATGCAGATCTCCAACCACATACGCATAAATAATTTAAGAGTTATTCGTACAGTACATTTTAAAGTTGCAAAACAGAGCTGTTCCTCACCGTTTTCCCAGGGAGCTGTGATGCAATGTGGAATAATGAGGACATGTGCTGCTGCACTCTAAACATTCAAATTAAGTGACAACTGCTTTCTTTATTTGTAGGGATGGTTTATAAACATGTTTATCTTAACGGTGAAGATTTATTACTCTTAATCTCATTATCATGTTCTAGGAAAGTGTCTGCAAATGCCATAATGCTCAACATTGTTGAGCGTTAGAGCAAACTAACAGGATATGATGAGATATTTAAGGGTTCATAAATAATTTAAGACAAATAGAATCATACGCAGCACATGGCACCATTAGATAAGATTAGTATATGTTGACTTGTTGTGTGCAGTGTAATGTTTTCCTTGGCATTGGGTAGGTGGCAAGCTATTAAATAATAATGATTGGGTCCTGTCCATGTATTTCATACTTGTTTACACTCAGGTTGTACAGATGAGGATAAACTGAAGCCAATGTTTGCTCCAATGATTTAAACAGGCTAAGATGGCCAACAGAATAAATATTGAATAAACTGCATATTACAGTTTGTTTCTGTACATAATGTGTGCTTAAAACCTCAACACTTTATTGCGACTTGACAACAATAGCTGGAACTGAAAGATTATGTTTGTATATCTGTGCCACTGCAGACACGAATAAAGAAATCTAATATCACGTTTCCATCTAATGAGCATTGTGCTATGAAATATTTATTAAATTATTCAAATCTCTCAAGTCCCCGGATTTATTCAATCAGCTGACTGCTATATGATGACTTTGTTGCGATACAGATAGAGAAATTCTGTCGCATAGTGTTGTGGATAATCCCTTTGCAGCACTAGCTGCTGCTCTGCCGGGGAGAAAGGCTGTCCGTCAAACAAAATATCTCTAGCCTCAAGGCAAATGACAAAATGTGTCTAAAACCCTTTGCTTTCTGAAACAATAATAATAATAAAACACATTTTGCCAGGCCAGTACTCAATGCCTTTTCTAATTGGGTCAGGTATGAATTCAACAGCATCTCGTTTCAAGAATAAGGTTTTTTAATTTCTCTTGAAGGCAACATGCCTGATCAGTATTTCCTTTGGCTAACGGGGGCACTTTTAGGTGCATACATTTAGGAGGACAAAAACACATTGATTGTACGTACTTTTGGCAGATTAAATTGACAATTTAACAGTATATTTCGCAATGGATGAAACAAGGCCCTTGAAATGGCATTGCTGATCAGTCGGTCCACCACTTTGGTCCAGAAAAATCAAAAACTCAATTTGATGGATTGACATGACATTTGGAACCGACCATTTTTAAAACACTAGTACTGTTTTTGTTGTTTGGCCTAAATGCTTATTGGTCAAAAATGTAAATTTCCATATGTAAAATCCAAAACTTCATGTTGGGTCTTAGCCACTACTGGATAGGGTTGAACGAGTTAGGACGAAACCCTTCACGTTCCTTCTTTACATGTTGAAGAAGATGACTAGGTTTGGTCGCTGATGGGTCTTTATCCACCCTTTCACATTTCTTTAATTTCTGTCTTTCTCAGGTTCTCGTCACGATCTACTGGTTGGGTCGCAAGGCTCACCAGGACTCCTTCTACAGCGGTCCTCAGCTCAACGTCAAGGCTTTTGAAGGGCTGCTAGGATTAGCCTTGTCCAAGGTGAGCTGCTCATCTAAGCTTTAAACACCGTTCTATTGCCTTATCTATATTTGTTATTATCAACATTAACCCTGCCTTCTAAACCCAGGCTCTAGATGAGGGCAGTCATTCGTTTGTGAAGGAGAGTTGGCACCTGGAGAGGGAGGAGATTCGACGCATGGGACCGCACTATAAGACTCAGATTTCTTTGGACAGCCTCGACTCTCTGGATTCTCGAGTCCTCCACCAAAACAATGAAGGTATGTTTACCAATGATTTCTCGATCAAACAATTTGCTGTAATCACTTGGCAATAAAACACTGCAGTCTTTTTGCTTCAAACTTTATTTTGATGGATTCTACTGGCTCTTTTTCTTTGTGTAAGCTAATCAAACGGCTGCTGCAACTTTGGCTAGAGGGAAAGACATCAACTTATTTTCATCCACTAAAATGATCTACCTTCTACTGTCAGTCTACAAATGGACATGCCAGAACAAATATATATCTATCAAAAAAAATACAAATATTCCCAAATTACTACTTGGATCAACAACATTCTGATCTTCTTACTCAATATCTCATTCGTGTCATGCGCTCTCCTTAGCTGCTCTGTATGCACGTCAGTGATAGATTGTTGCAAGTTCCACACTGTGGTGATAGAAGTGTTTGTGATGGGAGAGGGCAACATATTTATGCTGTGCTAAGACTCAGTCACCCACTAAAGGTTCTTCTGTTATGTTCTGATATCCAAACTCACTCTTTTGGCTCAGTGAGTTTTCTTCTTAGATGATTTGAGCTTGAGTTCTCAGTTCTCCAGGCTTTGAACTTTATCTGTTTCCACTTGTTTCAAGGTTGGGGAAGTGACGCGGAAGCTGAGCAGGTGTTCACGATGGAGACCACACAGCCCTCCACCCAGCAAAACAAAAGTTATATCCCACATCCACTCCTACGGAGAAAACAAGGACGGGAGGAGAGTGGAAGGGGCTGCGCAGGGCCAATTGCCAGGTACTGCACATGTGTCTGCTTCTATACAGAGAGACTTCATTTAGTGCCACTAACTCACTAATCCAGCTGCAATTATATATTTGTTAACATTCTCTTCCTCATTAGATCTTTAAATGTGTGATTGGTTTTAACACTTATTATGTCCCTCCTTTACTTGTAATTTCCACTTGAACATATGGTTTAACTTCCAATTCAACAGTAACAAATTACTGAAGAAACTGTTGTCTTTATAATCTCTCAAAAATATGCTGTGATAAGATAACTTTCTTCAACACTATCATTGCATCATGATATGGATTGTTCTTGGTTTAAACTCATTTTGGAACAAATGTCAAGGTTGTCAAATAAGTTAGGGATTAATCTGCTCTAAAACTGTTTGGTGTTTCTTGTGTTTTTTTTTCTTTGCACTAAGCCCTAAAGCAGAACCAACACGTATTCATGAACATCTCTAGAAAAAGTAGAAAAAGTAACATTTCACAAAACATACACAAGGTGATCATTATTTTCATTGTATTTAAAGCTTGTATTAATACTTCTTTCCTGATAAAAACTACTCTGTCAAACTTAATTTTTTTCTTTTACAACTTCCCAGCTTATTGTTTACGTTTTCAAAGTAAAACAAATTGGGCTAGTTACTGACATTTTGACTCTTGGGAATATGTTTGAGCTTGTGAATGTTGTCAGTGCCTAATAGTTTTCTTTTCTTTTTTTAAACTGACAGTCTTCAGAAATTCCGAAATACAGTAGACAACAATATATGACCAAGCAGGCCAAAGCGTTTCCCGTGTCCTGCTTGGCTCAGTAATTACTTTATCACCCTACCTACCCTCCAACGCTTGAAAATCGAAAAGTATTGCGTTACTCTAACCTTATCCTCAAAAGACTAAGTTTGCCTCAATACAATAATCTTCAACTAAGCTTCTGCTGTTACTACTTGTGCGCTGCTTGGAGATTCTCTGATACTTGGTGTTACTATTTTATCCAAAGTGATCATAAACATAGATGTGGGTGTAACACTCTTTGCTGCAGCATTGAAGAAGACCTTCTCTCTCCTCAACCCCACCTCACTACATGTCCTCCAATAAGCGCCATTGATGAAGAGCTTTTCTTGAGTGCTCTGTATGAGGAAGACTCCGAGGACGATTATGCTGACGCAGATCCTGTCCTGGACGATTTGTATTTCCGGCGAGTGCAGCAGACCCTTCATCAGACATCTAACAACCCCAACTATGACCGCTACTTACCCAAAATCTGGACTCCAGAAGAGGAGACTCGTGTGCGAACAATCTTCCTGGGCTCCCAGAGAAGACCTTGGTATCGTAAAATGCCAGGCTTAAGGTCTGTTGGCTGGTTTTACTGCTCTGTGATGCAGGGCTGTTCTCAGTGTTAAAGCTTTCGAAGGTTCACATTTGATTTACTAATACAAGGCAACGCTGAACCTGCAGTTTTCCGTTGCTGTTGGCTTTTATATTTACGAAATGAGATGCTTTACTTAAGAAGAAAGTATTAATGGTCCCTTTTTTTTTTTTTAAATAATCTAAAAAAGGTTAATGCCATTGCTCATATATGACTTATTGTACTTCCTTCAGGGAAATCTAACTTAAAACCTTTTCTATAGTGCCAGAATAACCTGCTGTGTGACTTAACGGCATGTGGTGCAATGTTGATTATTGTATTCAGCTATAGGGTTTGATAGCAGTTACTTAATCCAACTTAACTATACCAGCAAACTAGGTTTTAGTTTGCCGTTGGAATAGCTAGCACTACTATGCGAGAAAAACAAAAATGACATAAGCTAAAGCTGCAAAAATCAAACGCCTTGCAAATTTATATCCAATTTCTTCCTCTGAGAAAACTTTCTTTTTTAAGTTTGCTGTAATGTGTTTATATAAGATGTGGTAATAATTTCATTCATGTTCTATTCCCTTTCTCTGACTAGCCGTAACGCTTTGGGTTCTTTGAGGAAGTGACTTCATTTCCTGGCTTGTGGCATCTGTCACAGTACAAAACGTCTCTGCCAACTCTCAAGCCTCAACCTCCGGGATACTCTCTGCCAGGCCTGAACATTCATCCTGAAGATCCACAGCTAATGCGCACACACATTCTGCACAACCTATTGACTTTGAGCACTAACACACTATTCTACTTGTTCTCTCAGCATGTACCGAAGTGCACCTGTTACTCTTACATTTGCAAATCTTTAATCCATCAGCACACTACTTAATTTTCATATTCAAATGTAGCCCTGTTTATCAAAGATTGTATCAGGGAAAATTAAATGTGTGCTTTGAATTTGAACTGATTGTTTTCCTAACTGCTGAACTGTGTATAGCATGGCATTTACTTTGGCACCTTATTCCTGGTGCTGACAATGTGAGGACATTTTAACAGCATCATGCTGAGTGACTCATTAGTGCATAATTGTGAAACACATGACTCATGTGTTGTGTCATACTTTGATAGCCATAACAGAATCATGTCATTCAAAACAACTTTTGTGCCAGCGCTAATGTTTTCCAGTTTACTTACAGTGTGAATATGGCTGTGGAACAGATACAAAAGTAGGTCAATAAACTGACTAAAATATTTTTGCATTAAACTCACTTTTTTCTGCCAAGATGTTCTGTGTTTAGAAGGTTTGTATTACGTTTCTGGCATTAAAGCCATATGTGTTGTATCTGTCATCAAACATTTGCTTTTTTTGTCTTCAAGTACACTTCTCATGCCTTCTCTCTACTGTGTATATATGTGTATTTTAGGTTTAGTATGGCCCGCCTGGCCTTCATCGTACTATGTTGTTGTGTTGCCTTTTGTCACACCAGGTGCATTAGATGCAAAATGCCCTTCATCAGTCTTCATGTGTGTTTCTTTGGTTCTGTAGAGCATTTCAAATCCAGGTCAGACCTGAGAGACCAGTTCAGGTCAACCCTGGCTGGATTTGGTGAGTCCTAAAGCTTTGGGCAAAGGTGTCTGAGACTGCTCCCAACATGCTTTGCTGCTGCTTCATCTGGTTGTTTTTTAGTTTCTCTTCAAAAGAATATTGTGCCGCAAAACATTTAGCCTTTTTCATGAAGATGAATCACAAGAAATACCTCATCATTAATTTTCTGGGCCCAGACTTGACATTATTTATGACAAACTAGAGGACTGTGTAATCGCAGTCTTGGTTGCTTTCATAAAATGATGTCACAGTTCTGATATTACCTGCTAAATACTGCTTTAAGTTATTTCAGTGTCACATCTGACGTTTCCTCGTGCCTACAGCAGTGGTTGTACTTGTTACAAGTCATGGCTACACAGACGGCAACATCTGCTGCGTTGTTTGACTTGCATCTCTTCGCTGGCACTTGGCTAAGGATTCTGTTGTGTGGATGCAGAATGTGTCGTGTTGCAGCTGTTAATACTGTGGCGTGCAGTATATTCTGTTTTATGTGTAAGCTGACATTAAGCACATGCATAGACTAGTTGTCAATGTAGAATGGCATGTTTGTTTGAACTGCTTTGCATTACTGCTATTCATCATGCTTGTTCTGCTCCATAGCATTGCTGCAGTGTTTGATTAATGCCATCTTTGTTTGCTCTGTATATATTTTATTTATTTTCCTTTTTGTCTTTCATAACCAGGAGCAAATCACTCACTGACATCCCAATGGTTTACCCTGTGCGTAAGCTTCCTCGTGAGCACACCATCTATGATGAAGACCTGGACACGAACAAGGCCAACGAGTGGAATCAAGAAGACAAACGGAGGTGCAGTGTTGCTGCCAAGGACAGTGAAGCACAGTGGCAAGATGTAAGACAAGAAAAGCTGTTCACAAAACAATCTCACGGACACATCCATTTAGAAGCTGTTTGGGACTATTTGTACTTTCAATCTCAACTTTTAAATTGAAATAAAAAAAGAAAAGTCCTTTTTAAGATATCTTAAAGTTTGAACATTTCAATAAATCTATTGCAAATACAAATGCTGAGGATTACAATACTATATCTGAATATGGTAATGCCCAAAAAATTCATCTTTTTAAATTTGAGATCCACCATTCCAAGGTCAAAAATAAACATCAGATCTTAACAAAAAGATGTTAGGGATGTACAGGGTAATCGTGCTGTGCCTTTTGTTTCAGGACTTTTCAAAGTGGAAGAATCGTCGCACGAGCACAAAGTCTGACCGCAGGAAGTCTCTAGACAGAGAGCATGTCATTACTCAAATGGCCAATGGGGCTGGGACTACATTTGAGAAGAACGAAGCACAAGGTGGACTGCTAAAGAGGTGGGTCCTGCTAAAAAATGTAATGATAAATATTCAGTTTACACTTAAACCCTGTGGTTACCAAGGATATATTTAAAATGTGTATTAAAAGCTGCTGACCTCCCTTGATCAACTTTCTGTATGCCACAGTGAACTCTTGTAATATGACCCCCCCCCCCCCCCACCCCCCCCTCTTTCTTATTACATGTGATCCTCTTTCCTTACATTTCAATTCCCCAGCGACCAGCAGTCCCCTCACAGGCATTTCCCTGCTCCTCGTCCTTACAGCACCTCTCCCCATTCAAAATCCTTGAGCTCTGATCTCCGGCCACATACTCGGGCTCTGCTGGCCCGCAGTTACGCCACAGAGACACCTTTCAGCCCCCAGGATCCACTTAGCTCCCAGAACTCATTCCACACTCAGGTACGTTTACAGATGTGTCATGCTTTGCCTCCCTCTTATTAAATGTTTTCTTGAATGTGACATGGCAAACATATATGTTTATGCTCAGGGATCTTCTGTTGGAGCCATGCCTGCCTCTGATGCAAACATCCTGGGAGAGGAGACTCACTTTGCCTCCTTGGCTTCACACGGAGCAGAAGTCACCACTCCTTCTCTGGACGGCCCTTTCAGCTTCCAGGCACAAGTCAAAGTACAGGAAAGCCCAGCTCCTGTCCAGCCCACTTCTGAAGAGGCCCAGTCAGTAAATGTTTTAAAAAACCAAATCTCCACTCTGGTCACAACCATACAGCCAAAGGTGACCACGAAGTCAACCAAAACCAGGGAACCTACAGAATCCATGTCGAGTCACAAGGAGCCATTATGTGGTAATCCAAAAGTTCCTGGTTTTTGCACTGATCAGGTGGGAGTTGATGGTCTGGAGGACTTGTCCCACAAAAACCACAAGTCCCAGGAAGAGAGCCAGAAGATGTCCTGGGAACCAGCTGTGGAACATGGCAGTGGCCAGCAGGCTGCGGCTGGCTACAACTTTATGTCCAAAACTGGGTCCTGGTCCGGCTCTGCCAGCCTCCCTCGTGGTTACCGGAGGTCCGAGGGCTCGTCTCGTCTCTCCTCTGCAATCACAGCCAGGCCCTTTGGGACCAAGCCCAGGGTGTCCTCTCTGTCGAGACTGTTCAACGTGAGTTAATTTCTATCGATGGTATTGAACGGTTGTTGTTTTTTTTTCCTACAGTGTTTAGTCCAAATGTTTGTAAGAGAATTCGGTGGAAAAAACAAATCCTTCATTTGAAAAATACATACCGCCAATTGGAAAATGTTAGGTAGCTTATAAATGCAGATTTGCACACCAACAAGTATTTACGTCAGTGTAAGAGTAAACTACAGCTCCCTTTGTCTTGATAACAAAAACGCTTAACGTGGTGCAGCGGTGGTTTTTAGACAACAATAGAACTTTATGTTGGAGTTCTCATAGTGAATAATACATCGTTTTTAAAATATCACCACTACATTACTGCTTTTTTCCTGAAAAATAAATGGATTAGAGGTAATTTATTGGCATAAAGGTAGGTGTACATAAAACATTAGCCAGCTCTAACCATTGATTTTTACCTACCACTCTTCCCCACCTTTGCCTTCAGATAAACCTGTAATACTGTCTAGGGACAGATGTAAACGGTACATGGGTGTATCTCTGCATTCTCTGTGTGAAATTTTGCATTTTTGTGTTGATGCTTTTTAAGGATAACGACCTGCCACCTGCTCATTACATTTGAAAGTTTAGACAGTTATATTTCTGTCTTAATGGAAGGCTGCTGCTCAGGAGGCTGCAAAGGAACATGTGTAAGGCAATGTTCCTTTGCAGCTCAAGCTAGTTCATGTAATGAGAGCATCTACTCTGTGCTTGTGTGGGTGTTTGGGGGCATGTATGTGTGTACTATAAGTGAGTGAGCTTGTGTTACCTTTTGTTTTCTTTGGATAGCCCTGCTCATTAATAATAGAAATACTGCTGCACCATTGTGAACAGCGTCAACTCGCTAGAGGATTACACTTTTTTTTAAAGTATTTTTTTGTTGGCATTCAGTACAGACAGTTTTAAATTAGCACAGTCGCATACCAATGCTACAATTAAATGTGTTTGTACTACTGTGTCACATCCTGTCTTTGTTAAATCTCCAGGTAGACAACAACCAGGGTCTGCTGATGGATAGTGAGAAAGAGGAATCTCTTTCTCCCACCAACAAATCTTCTCTTAAACGACAGACTGCTACCACCCATTTGAAGGTTCAGCATGTTACAGTCAGACAAAAGAAAGCTAACCAGGTGCAGCAGAGTGGTCCAGAGCAGGTGGAGGAGGAGGTGAAAAGTGCCACTCTCTCCAGTCAGAGCTCCTTCCAGACCATTGGATACCACCATCAACAGAACACACAAACCCAGCTAGTACCACAGCCTCATTCAAGCCTGCAGACCCAAAACAACACAGGCTCCACTCTCCAATCTAGTGCAAGTATTGACCTCCCAAAGGTGTGTTGACTTGATGTATATTGATGCAATTCGGTTGAACTTGAAATGTTTTGTTACAGGATTTATTTTTATTTAAAATGGAGATCATCAATTCAATTTTATTCAGGGATGGTGCCTGTCTATGAATAGATAAAGGAAATGAACTCAGGTGAATGGTTAGAAAATGTATTTTCCAGGCACTTTTATTGGTTGTGATTTAATAATTGACACATTTTAATATTGTATTATAAAATTAAAGACTTTTAGCCAGTAAATTAATTTCATTGTTACTATCTCACCATATCGTACATAATAAACTGGTGTGGATCTCTTGATATATCTGTGCAGCAGGATTCTGAAGGATCTAGTTTCCGCCAGGAAGCAGAGGACATTGGATCACAGGGTGTCACCTTTACGTGTGTCTGTGTTTCAGGTGGATCACAGTGACATGAGAGTTAGCCTGACTCTCAAACCCAACAGTAGACCAGACTTTGGTTTCCAGACGCATTGGGACTCTAGAGGGGCGAGAGTCAAATTCATTCAGCCTGGTAAGACTTGTGCTATATTTATGTATTAATTGCTGAAATATTGTCTCACTATGGCTAGGTTGATCGTGTTGAGAGTCTTTGCTTTTTTATGGTAGGCTATTGAGAAACAAGACATTTTAGTAATGGGCTGGCAGTGCTACATTGTGCTCTAAATGTTTATCTTTTTGTTCTAACATCATGCACTTACAAATAGGACAGGAATTTAAGACACTGACAGGTCTCAGCACACAGAGGAATGAAAAACTGTCACTAAACATAAAAAGGATCTGACTGAGACCATTTTCTTTACATTAAACAAAGCAAGTTATCATGTGCCTGGGAAAAGAGAAGTCTCTTTTTATTATTGAAGCATGAACAGTGAAATTGGGTGTTAATGTTTATTTTGTGTTCATCTACTTAACATGGATAAAACCAGGGAAAACTACAAGGTGTGATTTATGTTTTTAAGACTAAAACATAAATATTTAATAGGAAGATAGTATGGTGTCAACTTGCTCTACTGTATGTAGTTTTGGCTTACTGGCCTACTTTTCAATTTGAAATGGCAACCTTGTCCTCAATACCGCAGCTCAGTCTGTGCGGAACAAATCATTTCTGAAGCTGGTACATTTTTTAAAAATGTTTTATGTTTCGCCATCCTCATCTTTCTTCATTTCCCTGACGCCTGTCCCTCCCTCCTCAGGCAGTCCGTCTGAGCAGTGCCAGCTGTGTGTGGACGATGAAATTATGGCTGTTAATGGAGTTGCAGTGGCACACTTGAACTACAACCAGTGGAAGGATAAAATGACATCTTCCCTGCAAAACGGCCGTCTGACCATGGACATAAGGCGTTACGGCAACAAGGGTAAGATGACGACCCAAAAAAAGATGGTTGTACCTTAACCACCTTTTTAATTATTTGTGATAATGTAACCTCTACTGTAACTCCCAAACAGTGGGCACAAACGCAGTGTGGTGTTAGGTTTGATGGCTGGCTGTTTTCATTAGATTGGAGCACCAGTGAGGAGAGTCATCACAAGCAGCCAGGCCGCAGCAGGATGACCCTCAATCTGACTTCTGCAGGGTCCTCTCTGATAGGTTGCCCTGATCGCCTTGCCATCAGTGGTACCTCTTCAGAAACCCCAGTCAGGAAATTCAATGGGCAGGCAGACGATGTGAGCAATGCTTAAGCCAGTGAATCACTTCAAATCAAAAATGGATGCACAAAGCTTTTGATAGCGTCACCTAATAAGAGGTGTTCATCGGGTCAATTTTGGTGTTCTTTCACCATGCCAGGTTTTACAAAGTAAAGTCATTCACGGAGAGCCTGCTGACAGCCACAAGACAGCAGGAAGTAAAGGTAAAACATTACAAACGTGTACTTTTTATTAAAAGAAAACTCCTTAAATACTGTATTTTCTGAATTGCTCACTATATCTGTCCTTCCCCTTCATGTAGATTATAATATTATTAGTAGGAAAAATCAGGAAAGGAGGGAAGAGTTTTTCAACCGGAAAGGTAAAATTCTTATTTGACTTGTGTGTCGCAGCTTTGGCAGCTGGTGCTTGGCTTGGTTAATTATCGGGTATGTAATGAATGCAAATCATTAAATCAGTTGAATAAGTAAAAAAAAAAAAAAACTATTATTATCAGTAATTACTGTAGGTACTTAACAGTATTCTTACTATTGTAATTGTAGTATTATTCATTAAAGTTCAGTATTATTTCTCCATCAATCTATTGATAGTTATATGACCTGGGGATGAAATGATGCTTCTATTGGCTTTACATGGTAACTGCAGAGTTGACAGCACTGATTATATACCACTCCTCATGTGGTATAGCAACATATGCTGCTTTTACTGCTCATTGTATGTACATTAATAATGCTTTTGTGATTGTTAATGACTCTGATGTGTTTCCTACTACAATGGCTTCTCTCTTCAGGCTCTGCAGGATTCAGCTCATTGGTTTACTTGTGTGGTAAATGTTTGCATTGTGTGCAGTGTCTGTCTTAACTCTACTCTAAGCATCATGCTGTGGAGCATCAGCAAGAGCTGAACAAAGCACATGTGTGTTGTCCTGTGAATACCTTTTTGATTTACTGTAGCATGCCTTGCTCCTTGCTGAATTGATTCTGTACTGCCTTTTTGTTTTTTGCATTTTCTTTAGGCTGGGGATATGTTGGCAGACTTGCTAATCCTTGGTCAGGAATTGTGGCAATTTTTAGGTCCACGGATTGAATCTAAACTACTCTCTTTGTGAATCATATGTCATTTCATAGTTATGACCAATGATTGAGTGACACAAACTTATAATTTTATAAATGTTGTCCAACATGTTTGGTATTATTTGTTCTACAGTGAATATTGTTTTTTAGCAAATCAGGAAACAAGCAGGGCAGTACACTTAAATATTGTTTACTATGTGGCTTGCTAACTTCCAGAAACTGTAAGGTCCATGTTAATACTGTTTCAAGCTAAAGATGTACCCATAGTGTTTGTGCCGCTAAAGAGGCAAAACACGATTTTATATAAACCATAGTGCTTGCATGGATTTCAAGTCTTCTAATGTTTCCCCTGCCTTTGTGTGATGTGTGTATCCTAAACGACATTACACATGACTTGATCTTTCTGCTGACCTGTTTTTTATCTCTCGCAGGAGGGTCAGAATCTGCAATATCTGATGTAAGTTACCACAGCACTTGATCAAAGGATGCTTGTATGTGTGTTCAAACAGAAGTTATGCATATGCGTTGAAAGAGTTTGTGCGATGCACTATGATCATGTTTGAGCCTGCAGTCTGTTTGTGCATCACCAGCTCCAGGTGCCATCCCTCAGCCCCTCCTCATCCAGCTGGTCGTGGGACCGCGAGGGGGATCGGAGGCGTCAGGAGAAGTGGCAGGAAGAGCAGGAGCTCCTCCTACAGGTGAACACTATCCTGCCAACAAACAAATCAGCACGACACACTGATTGTTAGTCTTTATGAAAGGTCTGGCTGCTTGTTTTTTTTAGGAGCAATACAGGCGGGATCAGGAGAGGCTTGAATCAGAGTGGCAGAGGGCACAGCAAGATGCAAAGGGGGAGGTTAGCTGGAAGCCAGGGGTAAGGTTGATTGGTCCTCTGAGCTTTTATCAAACAGCACAACATATAGTTATAGTGATCGAAAAACATATTATATCAAACGTTCATCTAAAGGAAACAAAATAAAAATGTTACCCTTGAATTTGCATAAAGGCTGTTTCCCTTGACAGTAATATCTACAAAACCTATTCTTTACTTGTAGAATGTTTTTTAATCAAGATCTTAACACTGTGATCATGTACGACTCATATAAGTATTTTATACCTGCAGCTGTGACGCATCTGTAGTTACCGTGCTAAATCTCACCTTTACTGCTAATAAGATGCACAGTTTCTTGCTTTCGCTGTTTTTTCAAATTGTTGTCGGAAGCACTCTGATTCAGTTGAGAGTCCCCTGTAAATTCGCAGTGGTTTTTCTATCGAATGGAAATAATTTTCTTGTCTCTTTATTCATGCATTAACAGCAAAAAATGTTTGAGATGACCAATAGTTGTGAGAGCACTGCCAGCACCCAACTCCATGTGAATGAATTTACAAACAAAAACATACAAGCAGAGAAGAGCTCTGACCGAGATGAGCTGAAAGATGAAGGGACCACACCTCAAAGTAATGCACAAGGAGAGCAGCGTGACAAGATATCTGGGCCCGCCTGGTAAATCAGCTTTTTCTCCCCTCTTCAACAATGTTGTTAGCTCTTATCCATCCTTGCTGGGTGTAACAGTATTACATACATGTGGAATCACAATGCTTACTATTGCATGAAATGTTTGAGGGATTTAATTCATACTTGCATAAATAACATGCACTTTTTTCTGTCTTGTCATGATCTTTTCTACTTTGCTGACCTGTTGTGCTTCTTCCTGCTTCTGCTGGGTCTTTCCATGCTCCACCTCAGGCCTGAGGACTCATGTGGCTTTGTTAAGCTGTCCCTTGCACACAGGTCAGAACAAGACTGGCTCAACATGACTTTGCACTGGTTACCTTATATTTCTCAATGTAAAGCTTTTGCATAAAATATCCTATTGTATTATGTCTGCAAGCATAGCATGATTTTTTTGTTCTAAAATAATTCATAAAACCCAAGATGATTGGCTATTTTTGTGTATTATAGGTGGGCATTATTAACTAACTTTCCCTCTTGTAAAAAAGTAACCCACCCTTTTAAGCAAACATCTGCATGCAACCAAATTGGTGCAAGCCCTTTTTTCCAAAGTAAAACAAATATTGACATGGTAGTAATATCTGTGTGATACGTTTTTTCATTCCCATAGGGCAAAATCCTTCTCTACCTCGGCATTAGCTAGCACCCACAAACAGACAAGAGGTCAGTATACCTTCTGTTGTAATATTCCCCTCGGTTCATGTGTCGTACTGGGCTAAACCCTCAAACTTTGATAGGTCCAGGTGATGAGAGGAAAGGAAAAGGACAGTCTGCGTCTAACGCTGAGAAAGAAAGGCAGCTGATTTTGCAGGAAATGAAGAAAAGGACTCTTCTTCTGACTGACAACAGTTGGATTCGGCAGCGCACCAGCAGCTTTTACAAAGAGCCTATCTATGTCGGGGTTCCCATGAAGAGGTGAGTGTAGTTGGACCTAGTCGGACGCTACTTTCCATTTTTTGTTTCACAAAACTTGGTAATGGCCTTTCCCCTCTGTTATTTCATGTTCCCTCTTATTTCTGACATGTGACATCTTCTCTGCAGGTATGAGTCTCTGGACGACCTGGATACTCTCCGTCAGTCCCGCCCCTCGGTCGCAACCTTTAGTTACCCTCGTCCACAGTCAGCGGCTGCAGGTTACTGTGTCCCCAGCAGGAACTCCTCCTCTCGCTACAGCACTGGATCAATACTAACACAGAAAAGTACATTTGATTCCTCCCATCACCCCAGGTATTTAGTTCATAGACGTAAAGAGTATGTCTCTTCTGTTGCATTGTGTTATTATTATTTTTTGCCTCACACTGTAACATGTGCTGCCCCAGGAAGGTCAGTGGCAGGAGGACTTGCTGTGTGTGTGAGCGTGTCCTGGGTAGTGGGGCAGCCATTGTCATAGAGACCCTTAGTCTCTGCTTCCACCTCGCCTGTTTCAAGGTGAGGGGTCATGACCGGGTCATGGTGCGGTTACAGTAGCTCCAGTCCCAATTCACAATATTATACTGCCAGACTTAAAGCCTTATGATCTCCTTCCAACCGTTTGGTATTTGAATGCACAAAGTGAAAATGTGCATGAGTGAAAAAGCAAGAAATCTTAAAAACTTAAAATATCACAGAATATTAAAAATAATTTATTAAGAGCTAAAGTGGCAACTGTTGAAAACTAAATATGACCATGATGAAAATAAACAAGTAAATCAAGATGTATTTATAGAGCTTGTTTTAAAATGGCACGTCCATAGCAAAATGCTTTACAGAGAAAAGTCAAATACAGTTGATTATTTAGAAATAAAATAAATAGAAAAATTACATATGGACATTCAGGATAATAAATAAATTCATCCCATTTTCCACATGGGGATCTTAGTTACACTCATTCATCTTTCAATCAATTAATAGAAGTCACGAGCAACCTAAAATGTATTCTTGAAATGTATGCTACATTTGGATGGAAACTATACTAAGACCTACATCATTCAAAGATTATTCTACACTGTTTTAATCAAGTCAGATATGTGACATGACACCCTTTTTCTGTGCTTATTGTAGTAAAATGTAATTGGACTGAAGACTAATGTGACAGCACCTTTGGCGAGGTCAACAGGAGTATCTCATAACTGTAGTTATGTAGTTACAGAATAACCCTTAGGCGCCTGCTAGCAGAAGCATTTCAACGCTTCTATCTTTGCTGCCTAGTTTTTTTTTCCTTCTTTGTCTTCATAAGGTTATCTGGCCTCGGGGTCATGTCTGGTGTTGTAGTCCTGTGTGCAATTTCTCTCTGTCTCTAGTTTTCTTCATGTGATTGGTTTATTTGAAGAGTTCAGCCCGCTGTCCCGCTTTGCTTTTAGATGCTTATTGTGAAATCTCACCTGCAGAGAACTCGCATATGTAGACAGCCTGTAAAGCCATTAGCATGTAGACGTTAAGTTTTTTTTTTAACTCTGGCCCATATAAGTTACAGACACACACAGCACTTAGAATATATATATTTATATATTATATATATTATATATATATTATTATTTTTATTTTTTTTGTGTGTGTTTAATGCAGAACAACATCTTCCATGCTTTGGTGGCAGAGAATCTGGTGAAATGATTTGGTCACAGAAAGCCCACGTCACAGCTCCGACTGATGAACTTTAGGAAGTCCTTTTTTTGGTTTATCTTCTCACCACTTTGTCCTTTTCCCAGTGTGTGGGCTGCCACCGACATCTCGGAGGAAGTGAGACTGGAGTCCAGGTTCGAATCCGAAACAGGAAGCCGCACTGTGAGCCGTGCTATTTCCAACTCAAGTGTGAGTATTTGGCTTTTCTTAAACAATAAGTCTGATTCTCTCTGAAACATTTTGCACCTCAGTGTCTGTACCTCATGTCACTAGCTTTCCCACAACAGCTTTGTTCTTTCTTCCTCCATAAAATAGTTTTTTTTATTGCCAATTTCATAGCAGTAATCACCCACTTCAACCAAATGTTCTTTGACTGTGCTTAATAACTCTCCAGGAAACGTACATTTAATTAACTGTTATTAATAATGCATATTCATATTTTAGCCGCCGGTCCCCCCTCCATGTGACCAAGACGGCATACTCCAGATCACAGATTAAGCGTCACAATCACTGGGAACTTCTGTTTCATAAAACTGTAAAACAGAGGAATCATCGTCCACACAGCTGAGACATGATGCTTCTCCCACATTAATGACCGGTAAAACTGTAACTTTATCCTGTGATACAAAATCATGACAGCCTGTGGATCCACATGTAAAGTAGACTCTTATGGCTGTTTTTTTAATCACATGTGGTTTAATAATGTACTTGGTGCACATGATCTGTTAATTTGCCGAGTTGTTAACAAGATTATGTCAATTTAATATATGAAATAAAGTAATAATGGGAATTATAAGTTTGATTTAGGCCTTTATTTTATCGTTGGTGTTGCTTTTCGTCATCCTTGTGGGATATATTTGTCCAATAGTGCATTAAAGATAACAGATCTTCCTTGGTAATATAACCTTTGTACTGAGGCACATTTTAACTTGTAGCTTACTGATGCCCTTTCTGTTCTATTGTAAACTCACCAAGTGCACTTTGGGGTAATTAAGTTGTTTATACAATATGTAGTTCTCAAGTAAAAATGGGAATGTAACTGATATGTCTTTCTAAATAAAGTGCAATAAATATTACGGTATTTGTTATTCCTTTCTCTACCAGAGGGTGGCATCATTGGTCTCCATAGTAAAAAAGAATGTGAATCTCATAATGTGCTTACACATGAACTTTATATATGCCCAAATGATGTGAACTGTAACACATGGTTTGAATGTTTAAGATCTGTAATCTACAATATTTTGATGTTTAATGATAGCAACATTTAAGACATTGATACTATACAGTTAACTACAGAAACTTGCCACTATCACTAATATATTTTCTAGTTAAAATGATGGTATCTAGTAATGGGAATCCAATAATTAACAGTAGCTACAGTACAAGGATGCAGCACATTTTTATATGTGGTGAATAAACAATTATTTAAATATCTGAAAGTACCCTGCAGCCATGCCTCTCATCTCTAGTCGTTAAATGTCAACAATGTTCTGCTTGCTCTGGTTTTGTGTATGACCTTTTGTTCATCTTCTAATCTGTTTAATGCAACATTTCATTTCTTTGATTCACTAGCATTTCATTTGTGATGAATGTATACTATAAACACAATTTAGAAGTAAAATTTGACTGTGTGCCCGTTTGCTTTTATGCAGTAAGGTTTGTGGGTTAGGAGCTGCAAAATAACCCTTTTTAGTCAGTTTATCATGTAGGTTTAAAAGAAACCTTGGTATTTATTCTGTTATCTGTGCCACCCACCAAATCCTCAAATGTTTTGCTTCAAATACATGAATATTTGTGATTACATACTGTATATACTTTTAAGAAGGTGTATCTTTCTATATCCGACTCTAGTGGTGTTCGGTTAAACAGAGATAAGGACATATCTGTTGTGTGTTACTGTATTTCTTGACAGTCCAACTGCTTTCCATTTTTGGCAATACATACTATACTAATGGAAACCAGAATCTGTATTTATAAACAGCTGAGACAGTGCACTTCTTAAAGTATAAAGGACCTATTTTGCCTTTCGGACTATCTGTAAAACATTTTTGAAACACTTTCACACCGCAGCGAGTAGCATTTGTCCATTAACTTAAACCAAAACTTTTCAAACTTGTTTGTGCTTTTTTATGCCATTGTGTTGCAAGCAGGATGTTTTGTGTAATTTGGGTGAACTGACCTTTTTACAGGAAATTGGTTAAGCAAAAGAACGTTGACTGTCCTCAGGCCTTAATGGAGAAGTGACCTAAAGCATTTAGTTTGGGATGAGTCAGTGGTTTTGTTTTCACTGTGGTAAACAAAAAGTCATAGTGAGATATGGATATTTGAGAAGTTTGTTATGAGTTTGAGATCACCAAGGCACATTGCAGTAATGTGACATGTGAGTGATCAGTACTGGAGCAGCATAAAGCAGTATTTCTTCCTCAAGAGGAAGTTGTTTGGCAATGGAAATCACACATTTGCAACAGCAGCACATACCTCACTGACACTCTCCTGTCACAGTTGTCTTTATTTCACCTTTAAATTCAGATATGAGATGTGTGTGGGTGATGAAAGGCAGCAGCCAAAAAATATTATATTTGTATCTATATTATCTTGGCAGCAACATGGTTCTTGGAGTTCTCTTTGCACCAGAGACACTCAAACTGAGACGTTAAACATCGGTCATCAAGCATGTTTGGCCTGATGGAGGGAAAATGTTTTTCATGGTTAACTCTGACCATGGTCTTTTTGAAGGGGAGAGATCAGTTCCCTAAAGGCAGTCACAGACCTCTTTTAGCGCTGACATGCTCCATCTGTTTTAGATGACTCTTGTGACTCCAGCCTGACCCATTTAAATATCAAAGGACAGTGAAAAAAAAGTAGAGTGTAACAGAACGGGCAGGAGACATTAGTTCCTTCAAATTTAGCTTGAGGGCTAAAATATTTACGGGATTGATTTGCTTCCTTTTTGCAAAAATCAAATAAAGTAAGATTTTAAATGTTTAACTGACAAGTGTAAATCTGAATAGGTTACCATGAGACACATAATGGAAGAGATCTGTCTTGATCATCACTGGAACAATTCTTAAGAACTACTGTTGCTGTTTTTCTGGTTTATGATGCACAGTAGCCAAGTGGAAAAGCATGACCCTAATATTTGGCCAAGAATCTTCCCTATGCTGCCTGTGTGGCTGTATGAAATTGTTTCTCATGTAAAACTCTCCCCGGAAAGGTTCTGTGGGAAGTTTTCTGCTCAGTTGGCCACATGCTTTCTCATGAGCAAAACGTTTCCCGTCTACTGACTCTCTCCTAGTCAATTCTCTTTTGAAGACATCTTTTAATAATGTTTATCTTTGCTAACACATGCTTCTTTTCTTAGTTTGTATCCAATACATAAAAAACCTATTCTATGATGTTTGCCGAGTGAATGAGATTATCTTTGAGCAACTGAAATGTATAAATGTTGATGACGTGCCATGGCCAACACAGCTTGCCCACAAGTGTCTCGTGTGGGAGCCCACACTGCCCACAGTAAACCCACACCTATTCAATAAGCTCTCAGATCCACTACGGACAAAAACTACTCCTTTTGAGATTTAATTACGATTGAGACCTATTTCTCTTAACAACACAGGAAACAGTTGAAGAGTGTGTAACACAACTTGACGTTAAAACGCAACCAAACAACTGACACAGGAAACAGTTAAGAGGAAGGGTGCGTGTCTGGGCCCTGTTGATATCTGGACACTGTCCTCTGCTCTAACATTGTCCAGAGCCCTACCAGACAGGCAGTGACATAAAGATGTCTAGCTCAACAGACATACATGCAGGACACCTTGAATGTGTTTTTACAGTCCTCACTTAAACTACTATTATGACTTAATTTAATAATAATAATGATGTGTCATGCATAAAGGCAAAACAAAGGTTGACGCTTATTTGAAGAAGAACTTTAGCTTTCTTTACCTTGATTAAATATCAGTTAATCACTCTTACTAACATATTAAATGCAGGTGCTGGCAATTAACATATTCTAAAATGGAAAACGACTGAATATCTAGCCAATTATGATGCAGCCTTGCTAGCAGCTCTGTGAGGCTCTTTGACCTTAATGCTAACTCTGCATGCTAACATGCTCACAATGACCTTAACCTGCTGATGTTTAGCAGGTCTAATGATTACTGTGTTCACCCTCCTGGTGTTAGCATGCAAACACTGATTAATTTGCACTGAACAAAAAGGCTAATGGTGATCTCTTCAGTTTGGTTCGTAATCAAATGTCAAATATTGGACACATTTTGACCTGATGATGGCCCTATATGGAGGTCAAGACATCATCAAAGTTATGAAAAAAAGATTTGGATGGGGACATTAATTGTGTTACCAAAGGTTGAGGAAATCCATTGAATTGTTGTTGAGACCAAAATGAAGGACAGACTCACAGACTTTTCCATTTTCTGTTTTTAAAAAGCCAATTTATTTGGATTCAAATTGCAGGTATTGCTTTGTTGAACCAGTGCACAAAACCAACAATAATATAGTAACTTTCTATTCATGAGATGGCCTTAAAGCTCAAATTAAAATGACCTTAGTAGCAATCTCCCAGACACACTTCCCTCCACATCTTGCCCTTTCAGACAGCCCTGGAGGGAGGGAGATGTTGGGCTGCACTTCTTGTGAGAGGAAGCTGGCTGCAGCCACAGCAGGGGAGGAGGATGCTTCCTCTCTTGCTTTCTGTTCCCTGCAGCTGATTGATGCGGGCAGCCTTTTACCTTTTAGTTTACCGGCACAGTGCAGGGCTCAGCTTTGTCACTGGGAGCTGTACCAATCTCCGGTCTGCTGCTGGGAGCTGAAAGCAGCGGAGGCTGGCGACATTTACACCCTGCCTCTACCCAACAAAACTACAGAGAGCAGACAGGGACACAGAGCTTTATGCTCAGAATACTGAGGTTGAATATTTGCAGGAGACGGATAACATGGACACTGGAGGATCACAAGTTTTAATCCGTCTGTCTGCAGCTAGACCTGGGTTTTATGGTTACCCCTCACCCGGCTGATGACATGCAGCTTAACAGTTTTCAAAAAAGCCATAACAAATTGACATAGAGAATTCTACAAATATTTTTTGCACAAAAATGTTCTTTACTTGAAAAAAGTCATTTTAATTTTCAAAGGCTCATGACTGCAGCTTGATTCTTCCACTATAACATTTGTTGAGCCAGTTAGAATTAATAAAATAATATGTAAGCCCATATTTGGAGCAGAATTGCAGACATGAATGCTGCTGCAAGTAATAAAACAAGGCTGTACTTTATAAAGTTCTTACTTCTGCTTTAAAAACAGGATATGAAGTATTTTTTTATAATTGGGAATTGCATTGCTGTGGCTTTAGTTGCAAGATAGCAGAAGATGTGCAGGTGTGTCTTATTTTATTGCTCGGAATTCGCAAGTTGAAGCAGGGTTATGTCAGACTGCCCTTAACAGAGTCTGTTATGGAGAGGCTAAATTAAACTTGGAGTTTATTATCGTTTTTATTTGCCTGCAGCTGACCTTTTCTCCCCTGAAGGGAACATTTTCATGCGGTTCTCTTACCTGAACCTGCTCACACAAAAGACAATTATGAATCCTATAATAAACTGCACTGCAAGATTTCACTTCTTGTAACTGAAGAGTAAATTAGGTTATATCAAGACGCATAATCTCTTATCATAAAACTGAGTTATGTTACAGGATGAACGTTATCTTCATCGCATTGCTACGGAGAAGGAGTGTCAATATTCAAGAAACAGCGTGTAACATTATAGATTGTGGCTTGTTATCACACTCCAAACAAAGCAACATATTCAGTGAGTAACTAATGCTTGCCTTGAAAACATGTGTTTTTAGTTGAACACAATTCAGAATCACTGTTAATGATTGAAGTAATGTGGGAGCGTTAATGGTTTAACTGCCTGGTAACACAAACACTTTACTGGGATAGTGATTGGTTCAGGTGGCAAACACTAACAGAATGAGTCTGCAGTTGTGTAAGCCTACGATATGCTCTGTTACAATATGTTTACTCTACATTAACAGGCAATGGCTGCAAATTATGGTTTGATCAAACAGGGAAGTGTTTGCTCGTATTACTGAAGAGATTAAAGAGCTCTGAAACAAGCTTGAGAACCAATGAGTAAGTGGACCTTGAGTTGAGATTCTTATGTTGCTGTTTCCAAGATCAATATTGAAATGTCAAGTTCATATTTTAAGTCATACAGGTGCTTAGTATAATGGAAAATGTCAACATTTCCAATGCAACTGAAACAATGATAAAAACTTCAAGAACAGAAAAACATCTTTAGAAAGAGGAAGCTCAGCTTTGTCCTGCTTTACTGCATTTAATACGAAACTTTACAGAATGTAAAGGGACATTTGATTTTGTATACCACTCTTATGCCACTCTTAAAGCTACAGCCTGTTAGCTAATTGACTAAAAAGTGTAGCTTCTATTGTCATTAGGGATATTTTGGGGTTCTGGTAGGCAGATGTTATATTGTTTTGTGTTCAGTGAAATCCTTGTTTAGTTGATAAAGACTTGTTGCCATTTTAAGTAGATTTAAAGGGATTAAAGGATTGTAAAATGTGTTGCTTGCTGGCTTTCTATTACAGTAATTAGCTTTGTTCTGGCTTTGGAACTAATGTTAGGGAGAGCCAAAACATTTCTGTTAGTTCTTCAGAAAATACTGTATAATTAGAAAATAACCCATCCTCACTTCTTTCTGGAAATGTTTAGTCTTGTTTCATTGTTGAATCTATAATCAGAGTGTTTATTAATTTCTCAAGAGGGTAAAAGAAAAAAAAACTAATTTCCTACTCTTTTTCTTCACAACTAAGTCTGTATTTAAGAGATCCTGCTGTAAAGTATTGGTGATTGAACAGCCACTGCTGCCATTGGCTTTGAAAGACTTCTGCTGCAAATAGGACGTTTCAGATACAATGTAAAATGAGGCAGAATGTTCTTATGTTTAGCCAAAGGCCAAACTATTGTATTTTCAGCTCTCACACTTAAACAGAGAGAAACACATCGAATTCATTAATTATTCATGTGTTGTTCTCTTTGTGAACAGTGTAATGTGTCTATAATAGAATTTAAAAAAATAAGACATGTAGGTTGCAGTGAGCTGGAGGTAGATACTGCGAGAGAAAATGTGAAAGATTTCACACATGGAGGCTGATATGAAGGAAGCTGTGTTATCTCCAACTCTGCAAATTGGCTAATTTGGCTCTCTTTGTGTGTGTGTGTGTGTGTGTGTGTGTGTGTGTGTGTGTGTGTGTGTGTGTGTGTGTGTGTGTGTGTGAGCAAATAAATAGCATACATAAAGTGAAATGTGTTTCGGGGGTGTTTTTATCAAGGACACACAATACACACCACACACAAGGTCAGTATTATGATATAACAGTCAGTGATTAACTATCATAGAAATGCATCCTTATCTCAGAGCAACTAACAAAAAATACATTTAAGGAAGTGTTGTATGTGTCTTATCTGTTTTGCGAAACAAGTTGATAAATGTCCATGTGATTTAATGTAAAATAACAGGGATACGATTGATTTATATGGGTTGTACTCAAGCTGCATAAACCGTGTAATATGCAGGTAAAACATGGCCTGTTGTGCTATAAGATTTGTTTTCTGCAAATGATGTAGTAAACATTTTACCATAAAGTAAAACATGTGAAATTCATTGCTTTAAGGGTGCTGGTTCACTACAATATTGAGAAACATTGACATATTCACTCTAGTTATATAATCAAAATGTACATGAAGGTAGGTAGTCATTTGGCTCACACATTGCAGTAGTGATGGCTGCACATGTGATGGGAGGATTATACTGTGCATGCAGAGGGTTGTCATTTTACTGAAATACTTTTTAGTGGGATGATTGAAAATAATGTCATGTAATGGAATAGTGAGCTGATCAATGCAGTGCACCATTACAATTCATTAAATGAGGATTATTTTTACCAAAAGCTGCAACCTAGTATTCCTTTCTTATGCGTACAGTACAAATACATTCTTAAAAGCTCTGATTCTGATTACACATTGTAACTGAGTTAAACTTCCCTTGGACCTTCATTCTGGAAATTGTTGGATTCTTTGCTACCCTACTCTGATAATTTAATCATAACATTTCATAGGATGTCATTGCCACTCAGCAATTTAAAGCATTCATCCATCATTGTTTTCTCCTAAATCATTCAAAGTAAGACATACAATGTGTCTGACTTTATGAGCCCCAGTTGCTGTGTTTTTGTCGAGGACAGCGGAGCAGTATTGTGACCTGTTTCTGGAGATCGCACTAGAGGAAGAGTTGCGGTCGATCCTTCCTTTTTCCTGTCCAGATGGCAGCTACAGCTGACAGCAGATATGAGGTCTCTTGTGTTGACATGTCTATCTTTGACTCTTACAAAAGCTCATTGGTGGCAGAAGTGTGTGTGGGAGTGTGTGTATGTGCAAATTTCAGTGGCTGTGTATAGTTTTATATGATTTTGTTTGCATATAGAATTACGTAAGGAAAAAATAAATCAAAACAGGCCATATTTTTCATCTTTCTGAACTTGGCTTATTTTTACACATTTGTTCAAGCACTGCCTTGCACAGCCCACACAAAGTCCTTTTTCATTAGACTTGATCCTTGGATAATTTGGATTTGAGCCCCAGGAACCCATGAGAGAACAGACATTTGATTACTGTACTTGTCAGCCAAAGACAAATCCCCTCTCCTCCTCCTCCTCCTCCTCCTCCTTCCCATCCTGCTCTGGGGAGATAACAGAGCTCTTCTGTGTCGCAGAGAGACACTCTGCTATGCTCTGCCAGATCGGCTACCAAGTTTTTATTTTGGCTACAATTTGTTGGCTTTTATCTTGGACTGGACATAAATCATGCTAAAGTATAAGGAGAGGCAATTTAGCTGAAACTGATTTGACAGGAATTTGTACAAGTTGTATATTCATTTCAACCTATATGAGGGTAAATACAAGTTCACTCTTCCTACATTTAGTTTATATAATTTGTAATAAGCCGTAATCAGCACAATTGAGTTTTCATGTAAAAGAGAAAGGTCCATCATTTGTGTATTCTAGTAGCATGACTTCAGTCTTTACTAGGAAACACATGACTTGACAGCAAACTGAGTTTGATCAAATGTACTATCTCTACTGTAACAGTTACAACAAGTTGCGCATTATCAGGACAATATATGTCACAATGCACTCTGTCTGTGTCATAGCATACCTGGATTTCGTGTTCTTCTGTTAAAAAACAAGTTACTTAACATCTTCTCTCTCTCTCTTCTTAATTCAGTGACCTCTGAATTCATTATGTGTTGTTGACATCTAATGTTAAAAACAATACAATCTGATTTAATTCAGAACAAATTAAATTAAATTACTATTTGGTGCCAATATAGTCTACTGAGGTTGGGGTGGATTTGTGTCACAGTCTGTTTATTTATTTTTGTATTACCTCTTGTGTCTTGTCTAGTTTTAATTCCTGTCTTTAGTTTCCCTCCTGTGACTGATTTTGTGTTCACCTGCTGCCCCTGTTTCACCTCTACCCAGCTGTGTCTTGTTTTGTGATTACCCTTGTGTGTATTTAGTCTTGCTTTCCCTTGTGTTCTTTGTCAGTTTGTCATCGTTTCCCGTGGTGTGGTTCTTAACGTCTATTTCTTTTAACTAATTCACCAGCATTTATTATGGTATGATCTTGTTTGAAGTGAATATATTTGCACTTTCTTTGTTGTTCCGACTTTGAATCTTTATGGTTCTTGTACTTATTGTAAATTGCTTTGGATAAAAGTATCAGCTAAATAAAATGTAATGTAATGAATGTTGGAGGGAAATCCTATGATCACAATGTCCAAATACAATGTTCTAATCTCATCAACTTCTAAAATGCTTTTCATAGTGATAAGAAGAAAAAAAAATGAGTCAGACTACACAGTGAATTCAAGGGGATGAATACTTTTACGATGTCACACTTTATTTGCTATAGCTTTATACCTAGAAAGAAAAACGATGACAACAGCTCATAGATGGAACATAACACTGAAGCATCTTGAAAACAGTGATACCACAAGTGTGGTTGATAATACAAAAAAAGTAATAGTATGTTAAGGTAGAATATTAAAGAAGCACATGTTGTTCTTATCCATCAATCCCAACATTAAAGACTCCGGAATTTAGTTAAACATTAGGCTATTTAAAGAACATTCCTAGTGTTCGGTGTTCCAACAGCCTCTCCACTACAACATGACAATGCAAGTATAGTTCAGTGGGGATCAAAAGAAACCAGCTTTTTACATTTCTGCCACCTTGAGTAAACATGTCATTAGATAAGAACAAAGCAGTCTCTGTGAAAGCCAAAAAGGCTAATAGGCCAACTCGACCAGTCAATGACATATAAAAGTAGGTTTTCCTTTTACTCCTCACTTAGCAATGACATGTAGGTTTCATAGTGGAGTGTGCTCCTCTTGTAAAACAGAGGAGAAAATAGCAGAAAAGTTTAACTCGGGCTGGTTCACAGAGTTACAAAAACACAATGAACGCTGGAAATGCCAATTTGGGATGTTTATGAAACTTTAAAGAAACAACTATTGTAACTAATATTGCTCCAGTTGTTAACTGAGATCGTGAGCAGGAATGTAGGCAGACATCAGTCTCAGTCACTTCATCGGGAGAAAACATACTCGGTGTAACTGGTCCACAGTTTGTCTTCCCCCGGGTCGTTGCCGCCGTATGAGCAGGTCCCGGTGGAGTTACAGGCCACCATGTGGAAACCGGCCTCTGCCAGCCGGTCAAACGCCTGCTCCAGAAAGTTATACTTGAGGTAATACCTGGCGGTGTATTTGTCAGAAGGGCGGTCCGGGTCACGGCTCTCATTCAGGGTTTCTCCAAAAACCTCTTTAGCCAGAGATATCTTGCTGCACACGGTAATTCTGGCAACCCTGCGGAACTTAGCGTCTGCCTGGATGTCCCTCCCGATAGTGTAGCTGCCTCTGTACCCAATGGTGATGTAGCCGGCGCTGGCCCCAGGAGAGCGCAGCGTAGTGCCCGAGGAGGAGGAGGAGGTGACCGGGGAGCTGAGCTCAGCCTCCTCCGGCTCCCCGCTGTCCTCCGTGAACAAGCTGTCTTTGCTGCCCGATGCCAGTCGCTTCGACAGCTCCGGTAACTGGAAGAATTCCGCTTCTTTTTGCAGTCGTCTCCTCTCTTTGAAAAATTCGGGCAAGAAAAGCTCAGAGTCCCGCATGTAGTCCAAAATGTAGCGGAAGAGAAAGCCGTCCCGGTCGAAGAAGAAGCGGCCCTTTCCGTCTTTAGGTAGGTCTCCCGGGGAGCTCTGGGTGAACTTGGTCCACAGCAGAGAGTTGGGGACCGCAGTGAGAGTTTCAAGACGGGTCACATACACCTGCCCACCCACGTTTAACTCCACTATCTCGGGGAAAGTTGAACTTTGGCTGTCGGTTTGAGCCATCTCTCTTTCGTTGTGTCCCTGTAAGAGCCCTAACACGGACGGACAGCCTGAGAGTCACTCACTGTACAGTAATGTGTTTACTGGTGTGGCTGTGTGGGAGGAGAAGGAAAAAGGACGGCCACCAGAGACATTAACTGTTCACTGGAAAGCTCTGTAAAAGCATAATGGTGCCTTCGAGGGCCCTTTGGAAAACTCAACGTCACACTTGTAAAACCTTGACATCATGCATTTATTGGGATGACACATATACATGTTCTTAGAAAACAACATTGTCTTTCCAAGAGTTGGATGAGAAGACTGATACCATGCACTAGGAAATATATGTTGTATTAACTAAATGTCCCAACAGCTGGCCTATTATACAGTATCAAGATGTTTACATGCACATCTTAAAACATGCACTGTTACAGTTTCAACTATCAAACGTTAAAGCAGAGTTTCATGATTGTGTTTTTTAACAGAAGAACACAAAATCCAGGTATGCTATGATGCAAACATGCATTATGACTTAATTTGTCCTGATAATGTGAATATTATTCAGTTAACTTATTATTACAACTGTTTATAATGTAGTAGCCTTATGTCACTATAATGGATGGTTAACATCTGCATTGCCTGCTGTAATGCCTTTTATGATAAGTCCAGTAAGGATGTGTTTATCTCTGTAACAGGAAACTTGTGTCTTTCTGTAGCAGCTTGCAAAACAGTAAGACATGTGACTTAAGTTCATGAACATTATTCCTTCAGGCTGCAGTGAAGCTGTTACTATGAAGAAGACTTTATGAAACAACTCTCCATTCATTACATTTACATAGAGCACTGTGCTTTTGTCATAAACCTGGCACATATAATGAGTGGAGTCATCATAAACTTTGTTTATTACATAAGGTTTAAAGTTCATTCTTGACCTGGGAAACAACTTTCACTGCATTATGCATTTAGTACTTTAGTTGTTCTGCTTTCAATCATATCACATAATCCTGAGTAGCAGAAGTCAGGTTAGAGTTATGTTCGGGTCCATGCCTAATAACTGTGCTCAGAGGTCAAAGAGACCTAATGCATGATATGTTTTGTACAGGGCACATTATGTTGTCAATTTTGCCATGGAACAGTTGTATTCTGGGCCCCCAGAGATTCAATCTTCTGCCCTCCCACTCTTTTTGAACACTGCATTCTTAGCAAAGGAATGCTCAATTTATTTATATTGTTATAACCAATGTTGAAAACATGTCCTTGGCTAGGAGTCATTATTTTGTTTCTAAGATAAATTGCAAGAACCCAACACTCCTGTACAACTGAGAGGGGAGTTTTGTGTCTGGGGTCTTTGTGTGTACACCCCTGCACTAATATAATAACAGGCAAAGGTCAGTGCACACAATGTCTCAAAGACCTAAAGGGTAAAATAAAGCTGGTCTGACGGACCTGTGCTGTCTTCACAATCCCCTTAAAAGACTCTTCCTCAAATCCAAGTCTTAACCCAATATTGATTTTAGCTTAACACCAAAGAGCTCTTTCATTTACTCTTGAAGTGCAGTGTTGGCTGTATCATATTTCAGAGAGCACATCAGTATTTCTGCTGAGGAGAGCCACTGACATTATCGCTCATCATCTGAGTAATTGGCCTGCTATATAAAATGTATGATTTAGTTTAATGCATAAAAAGCATCAGCTACTTTTGAGAGAAAATGTTGCTAAATATCTATCTGAATTTTTGGAAACAACACAAAAACATTTAGAGATACAGCTGCAGTCTCCAGAAATAATACAGCATATAAAAACAACCATAAAAATCTTACAGTCAAAATCCTGTTGATGCAGTTGTGCAATAAATATGATTATGGGATACATCTTGCAGAGTTTTTGAAGGTCTGAAAGGAAACTGTGTTGATTTAAAGATAAGACACAAAACATGGAAATGAAGGTAAATATGTTTGATGAAGCAAAATTGAGTTAAAACATCTGTGTATTCTGTCAAATCCAGGAATAATGTATGTTTTAATAAACTCTGTGAAAACAAAGAAGCTCAAATTAAGCACTAAAATACTTGTATATGTTTTATGTTGTATAATTTTGGTCCAAATATACAACAATTACATACAAACAATGATTGTTCCATCGTGTCATCAAATAAATGAAGTCTTCCTTTTATTAGCACATTACAAGCCCCATCAAAGACATTAAAATGGTTATTGGCGTTTCTCATCGAGATATCTCAAACGTAAGATTAGAGTGACATCTAGTGGACAATTAATGAAGAAGCAGGTTGTTTTTGAGTGACGATACTACTTGTGTACAACCTCAAGCCCAACTTCAAGATGACTGGCAATGCAAACGAATAAATAAATTGATTAAAAAGTTTAAAAAAGTCTTATTCATAAATGTCCCAACAAATGTAAAACGGACCACTGTATATAATAAAGGCACCATGACTGTTTATGGGCGTGTGAAATGTTTTCCATTTTGATTACCAAAAAACAGATCATTTGTTAATATAAAATAAATGATCAAATCTCTTTCTCTGCATATACACCTAACAGTTGTCCTCTGTCCAGACTGGACCTCATATCTGTGCTATGGTCTTAAAGGTTAACATTTCTCTCACTCTGGCTGCAGATAATTGGACAGATGAAGTTGTAAAGTGTAGCTTTTCAGCAATTGCAAGAATATGAAGGTTAAGATATTGCAACTCGTTTAATTATCCTTCTGAGATTCCCTCTATAACAGTCTTAGACATTCATCATTTGGATTTGGTTATTTAGGTATACATTATGACATTTTATATCCTGATTGAATGGTTTGTATATAGAATGGTTTGTATGTTGATGTAGGCTAAGGCATAACACATTTGAAGGGGGGACACATTTTGGAAGTTATGTTGACTTTTCAGAACTTACATGCTGTGTGTTTGTAGATTTATGTGTGTTTTTGCCTGTGTGTGTGTGTGTGTGTGTGTGTGTGTGTGTGTGTGTGTGTGTGTGTGTGTGTGTGTGTGTGTGTGTGTGTGTGTGTGTGTGTGTGTGTGTGTGTGTGTGTTAAATGCTGTATTATGACTGTGAGCAATCATGTGACCTTCTGCCTGTGACATAACGCTGCGTCCTGATATGACACCCAGCCAAACACTGTCAGTCTGCAGTGTGCTGGAGCCGGACCCCCTCAACACTGTCTCTGTGCTCTCTAAAGCACCCGGCCCATCATCCATGGTTTGTCTCCCCTCTCTCACCTCCTCTCACCTCCTCTCCAGTGAACCTACTCCTCCTCTGACACAACCAAAGACAGAAAACCCTCTAGTTCAGAAGTTATTGAATATTTTCCACAAAACACTCACCAAAAAATGAGGGAAAGCACATTTCTCCTAACTTAGGAGTGTAGTATAACGCAGGAGACTTATGTGCTAGGTGATTTTGGCAGCACTTGAATGTCTAACGGTGGAGTTATTAAATATTTCAAAAAAATTTAATACATAATTACAATTATTTAAAAGCATATTTCTTCAAATTAAGTGTTGTAGTTTGACCACTGGCAGTCCATAAATGTGGGAATATATATTTTTGCTGGCGTGTTACTGTATGACAGACATAAAAAATGTTCAACAACATTAAGCAAAGCATATTTTTCCAAACCAATTGGTGTTGTTGACAAACAGGAGACAGTTAATGTGCTAAGTGGTGTTGGTAGAACTTGAATGTATAAAAGTGGAGTTATTCAATGTTTCCCAAAATAAACAATTATTTAAATGTTTGAAAAAGCTTATTTCTTAAAAATTATGTACAACCAGTGGGAGAACATTAATGTGTGAAGTGATTTTGCTAGCATTTTACTGAATAACAGACGGGAAAGTAATTAAATGTTTTCAATAAAAATGTTCAGCAAAACAAAGCAAATTCATTTTTTTTTCAAACGTGTTGGTGCAGTTTAACTAACAGGAGACCATTAACGACTACAATGATGTTGGTAGCATGGTACTGTAGCCCATGACGGGGTTATTATTGAAAATGTTTGCACTATGTATTTTCACTGTTGCACTTAGTCCCTGGGCCCAGCTCAAATTAGTGGGTTTTTTATGACAATTACTGTGTAGGGTGTAGCTTGTTGTTTACCCCATTAAGGTTGTTGAGATACGTTTTTTTGTGATTCAAGAATGTTTAGTTTTTTGATGTATTGATCCGTCAAGTTCAAATGTATCAATATCTTTCCAACTGTATCGAACTAAACCCTCTCCTCTGTCAAACTGTCCTAGTCGGGTTGTTCCGGGAGTTGGAGGGGTTTTCAGTTGGCTGCAATCTGCAACTCAACACTAGATGCTGCCAAATCATACACACTTAACATTGTGTTGTTTTTTTTAAAGGAATTAGTCACCCTGATCGCAAAATAAAATAAATGAAAGACCATACAGCAAAACAAATTGAACAGAACATAGAACATAACACATGGAGCTTATAAACCTTTTTCACAGAACACACTTTAAACCCAGCTATAAAGAATGAAAGCAATGATGGGGGGTGGCAGTTCCAGGGTCTATGCAGAGCCATCACTTATGTTATTAGTAACACCAAGGCATTTTTCCTTCTATATTTAGGTGTCCATTTAGTTTGCGCGCACGCACGAACGCACGCACGCACGCACGAACGCACGCACGCACGCACGACACACACACACACACACACACACACACACACACACACACACACATACACACTATGTCTACGTATGATTTTTTTTCGTTTGTATGAATATGTGTAAATCATNAAAGAATTAAAAACACAGTTTGAAAGGAGAGTGATTAGTAAAATATGCATAAATAAAAAGAAAGAATGCAGTCTAGGTAAGATAAAGATAGGAGAGAGGTCCTCTCTCCTATCTTTATCTTACCTAGACTGCATTCTTTCTTTTTATTTATGCATATTTTACTAATCACTCTCCTTTCAAACTGTGTTTTTAATTCTTTACTGACATTGGAATAGTTGTTTTACTTATTTTGAACAACTATATTAAATAGATGGACATATTTGTTTAGACCAAACCGTTTGAGACCCACTGAGATAACTTAGACTAAAGTTTACAATATAATCACTCAGCGAGTCCTTTACCTCCCTGAGCTGATGTTACCTCAGCCTCTCAGTCCGACAGGAGAGGACTCTCCCTCTCCTTATTGTTGAAACTGCTTCTAATCTCCGTTAGCTCCGAGCTAGCACCAGATGCTAACAACAACCCCCGTAACTCTCTCCGTCTCTCTCTGTCTGTCTCTCTCTCTCTCTCACACAAAATGCGCTCCTGCCACACACACACACACACGCTCCTCCATGACCACTTTTACTTGCGTAAAAAAAAAAAAAAAAACACATTTGAAAAGTGGGGGGGACACAAACTGGCTTTTGAAAAGTCCCCAGTGGAAATTACGCCCATACACGCACACACAGAGACATGGTCATAACTGTCAGATGTAATACTCACCAGACCAGCAATGGGAGTAGAAAGCCTGTTTACTCTCTTAATGATGCCGGGTTTCAACCGGTTAATCAAGCTGCGAGGAAAAACTCAAATTAAAAACAGGAAGAACTCACATATACTTAACTTTATCTGGAAGATAATTGGGATGTAATTGTATCACCTGGGTCCCATTGCACAAAATAAGCTACAGAGAACATTTGTATGAATATGAAACTCAAATTGTATCCTCAAAAAAGTAAATATGACATTGTAAAAGTTTTGTGCATCATTACTCACTCGCAAAGCAGGACTCCGTTCTCTAAGGCAGCACGGAAGTCATTGCAACCAAACAATTTTCCAGTGACTTCCTAAAAAACATCCGCATGAGTAAAATGCATTAACTTTCATCATTAACTTGCATTAATATTAGAGTATATGGTCTGTTAATGAAACCAAATGAGAAACACCATTCAAATCAACACATTTTCTACTAAAGCACAATAGTGGTTTGTGCAACATTTGTTTTTGAATATACAGGACTGTCTCAGAAAATTAGAATATTGTGATAAAGTTCTTTATTTTCTGTAATGCAATTAAAAAAACAAAAATGTCATACATTCTGGATTCATTACAAATCAACTGAAATATTGCAAGCCTTTTATTATTTTAATATTGCTGATTATGGCATACAGCTTANCTTCTGGATCACCTAAATGCTCTCTAGCAAACTTCAGATGGGCCTGGACATGTACTGGCTTAAGCAGGGGGACACGTCTGGCACTGCAGGATTTGAGTCCCTGGCGGCGTAGTGTGTTACTGATGGTAGCCTTTGTTACTTTGGTCCCAGCTCTCTGCAGGTCATTGACTAGGTCCCCCCGTGTGGTTCTGGGATTTTTGCTCACCGTTCTTGTGATCATTTTGACCCCACGGGGTGAGATCTTGCGTGGAGCCCCAGATCAAGGGAGATTATCAGTGGTCTTGTATGTCTTCCATTTTCTAATAATTGCTCCCACAGTTGACTTCTTCAAACCAAGCTGCTTACCTATTGCAGATTCAGTCTTCCCAGCCTGGTGCATGTCTACAATTGTGTTTCTGGTGTCCTTTGACAGCTCGTTGGTCTTGGCCATAGTGGAGTTTGGAGTGTGACTGTTTGAGGTTGTGGACAGGTGTCTTTTATACTGATAACGAGTTCAAACAGGTGCCATTAAATGGTAAATGGACTGTACTTATATAGCGCTTTATCCAGTCTTTAAGACCCCTCAAAGCACTTTACATACTACATGTCATTCACCCATTCACACCCATTCATACAGAGCAGTGTAACTTACTCTAGGACCTAACATTCACACACATTCACACACCGTTGGCCATGCCATCGGGAGCAACTCAGGGTTAAGTATCTTGCCCAAGGATACATCGACATGTTGACTGCATGGGCTGGGATCGAACCCACAACCTTCTGGTTGAAAGACGACCACACTTCCTCACAGCCACAGTCGCCCTTAATACAGTTAACAAGTGGAGGACAGAGGAGGCTCTTAAAGAAGAAGTTACAGGTCTGTGAGAGCCAGAAATCTTGTTTGTTTTAAGGTGACCAAATACTTATTTTACAGAGGAATTTACCAATTAATGAATAACAAATCCTACAATGTGATTTCCTGGATTCTTTCCCCCCATTCTGTCTCTCATAGTTGAAGTGTACCTAGGATGAAAATTACAGGCCTCATCTTTTTAAGTGGGAGAACTTGCACAATTGGTGGCTGACTTTTTTGCCCCACTGTATATTCAAAAACAAATGTTGCACAAACCACTATTGTGCTTTAGTAGAAAATGTGTTGATTTGANCCACTGTACAGGACTGTCTCAGAAAATTAGAATATTGTGATAAAGTTCTTAATCCAGAATGTATGACATTTTTGTTTTTTTAATTGCATTACAGAAAATAAAGAACTTTATCACAATATTCTAATTTTCTGAGACAGTCCTGTACAGTGGGGCAAAAAAGTCAGCCACCAATTGTGCAAGTTCTCCCACTTAAAAAGATGAGGCCTGTAATTTTCATCCTAGGTACACTTCAACTATGAGAGACAGAATGGGGGGAA
>NW_011369945.1:16658180-16682162 GCF_000735185.1 Notothenia coriiceps | reverse complement strand
CACACTCCAAAACTCCACTATGGCCAAGACCAATGAGCTGTCAAAGGACACCAGAAACAAAATTGTAGACCTGCACCAGGCTGGGAAGACTGAATCTGCAATAGGTAAGCAGCTTGGTGTGAAGAAATCAACTGTAGGAGCAATTATTAGAAAATGGAAGACATACAAGACCACTGATAATCTCCCTCGATCTGGGGCTCCACGCAAGATCTCACCCCGTGGGGTCAAAATGATCACAAGAACGGTGAGCAAAAATCCCAGAACCACACTGGGGGACCTAGTCAATGACATGCAGAGATCTGGGACCAAAGTAACAAAGGCTACCATCAGTAACACACTACGCCGCCAGGGACTCAAATCCTGCAGTGCCAGACGTGTCCCCCTACTTAAGCCAGTACATGTCCAGGCCCGTCTGAAGTTTGCTAGAGAGCATTTAGATGATCCAGAAGAGGATTGGGAGAATGTCATATGGTCAGATGAAACCAAAATAGAACTTTTTGGTAAAAACTCAACTAGACGTGTTTGCTGAGTTGCATCCAAAGAACACCATACCTACTGTGAAACATGGGGGTGGAAACATCATGCTTTGGGGCTGTTTTTCTGCAAAGGGACCAGGACGACTGATCCGTGTAAAGGAAAGAATGAATGGGGCCATGTATCGTGAGATTTTGAGTGACAACCTCCTTCCATCAGCAAGGGCATTGAAGATGAAACGTGGCTGGGTCTTTCAGCATGACAATGATCCCAAACACACCGCCCGGGCAATGAAGGAGTGGCTTCGTAAGAAGCATTTCAAGGTCCTGGAGTGGCCTAGCCAGTCTCCAGATCTCAACCCCATAGAAAATCTTTGGAGGGAGTTGAAAGTCTGTGTTGCCCAGCGACAGCCCCAAAACATCACTGCAACCGTGTGTGAAAACCTTGTGAAGACTTACAGAAAACGTTTGACCTCTGTCATTGCCAACAAAGGGTATATAACAAAGTATTGAGATTAACTTTTGTTATTGACCAAATACTTATTTTCCACCATAATTTGCAAATAAATTCTTTAAAAAAAATCAGACAGTGATTTTCTGGATTTCTCTCTTCTCATTTTGTCTCTCATAGTTGAGGTATACCTAGGATGGAAATTACAGGCCTCTCATCTTTTTAAGTGGGAGAACTTGCACAATTGGTGGCTGACTAAATACTTTTTTGCCCCACTGTAAATGTCCCTTTAGCTTCACAAAACTGCGTTAGTATTAACACAAGGTGTACGCATAGTATAAAGTAGTATTGAAATGTATAAGTACTTTAATTGAAAAAGTTTGTCTTTTATGAACTCCTGCTTAAATGCATTGTTTAGTGGCTTGTTTTGAAAAAACCAAAACAACTTTGGTTGAATTGAAGAGAACAAGGTCCTGGTTGAAAGGAATTATTAAGTGCAAAGCGCAGGCATTTCCCAGTTTCTGAAAAAGAAAAAAGAAATAAATTAAGTGAGATACTGTTAAGATTCAGCTGAATATTCATCCAGCAAACAAGTCATCGCAAAATATCTACAGAGCAAAACAGCTATTAAAATAATGTATGTGGACAAGCATTTCTACAGAAAAAACATCAAATATGTTTTTTGATCAAAACAAATAATACAACAAAACCTAAATGATTTTACATGGCAGAAGCAGGCACAAGGCCTAGGGAGCTTTGTAATGAGGACATACAAATGGGGCTATTAAGGTTCGGCTACATAACTAACAGAGGGCCCCAAAAGGTTATTCTTCTCACTAATTAGTCCCCCCAGGACTCCACAATAACAATTCATTTCCAGTAGAACTGGGTATCGGTCACGGAGCGCAGGATTCTCAGAGGAAACAGACGATGCAGTCCCAGGTTAACACCATAAAACACAATAATGTGGTCAGGCTTTGGTCAGTTCTACAGCACAAACACTTTCAATTGGTTATTCCAATAAACAACTGTCCCTGTGAATCCACAGATTGAATTGTTTTAGTTTTTTTGGTGTGAATTGAAGATTCATCTTTTGAAAAAGGGAATTCTAAAATCAAACACTCTATACCGAGATTGAAATACAGGCTTCGGTACTGAATCAATGTTATCTACAGTAGTTCTGACATGACGTCTATAAACGTTCGTCGGTGTCTTACAAGAAAGTAAACTGAATATTTGGATATTGGGCTTTTGATCTGATAAGAAATACATTTGAGGATGGGCCCTACAGTAGGGCTCCTATTATTACAGAACATTTTCACTATTAGGATATTTTTTAAAGACAAAGCATTTAATTTAGCAAATAGTTTGCTATAAATATTTTCAATGTTGCAGTCGGAGGTAATTTAAAGGAAGATTGCAGTTAGACACACACACACACACACACACACACACAATGATCCACTCAGACACAACTGACATCAATGGTCCCATTTAGAGTTGGTCAACATTGAGTGCCCACAGTTGACAAGTTGAATGTATTGTTTATGAGTTAAAAAACAACAACTTGAACAATGTTTGGACATGAGCAACATATAGCAAGAAAGTAAATTCATTGCTATACAAACCACATCCTTCAAAATGTGTGCATGAAGAAACCTGCCTACTCCACATATCAGTGGACACACTGAATAACAAACCTCAGTGTATTGCTTTTCTTTAAAATAAAAAATCTAATTATTTGCATGCCTTCCATATGCATTTTCCTGAGGCTCTACGAGTCCTCTAGTGACTGGAGGACTCAGAGTGGTTTCACAGATAACAATTTATTTGACTAGAGTCTAGTCAAATACATTTTTAGAAGATTGTCTCATAGGGCTTTCTATGTCAGGAGGGAAACTCTTACCTGAGTCTTATCAAGGTATCTCCTATTTTGCATTTGAACTCAAAGATATGTTTGTAAATGCAGTTTTAAACAGGAGTACATACATCAAGTGTTTTAGAGAGTTTAAGTAGGCTACTTATGATACAAACAAATCTATTTAGGTGGAAACGTCTGCCACTGAAATTTGTAAAACATGTCCTGTCTTGTTGGGTTTAACTGCTGACAGGACAACTCTGCATGGTTGTTTGCACAGGGATAAGTAAATGAGCAAACATACAAAATGAAAACACAGATGAAAGTGAAGCATGTAGCCTACCTGAATCCAGCGTTGAGCCTCGTTGAAGGCGTCTGCACAGCTGACACTGGTCTGCTGGCGCCACTCCATCGTTTATCTTCTCAACAACTGAAAAAGGCAAAATAGGTCACATTTAGTTAAACTCATTAATTAAGGAGCGACCACACCATGAACCACCACCGAGCGTATCAACTAGGTTTAATTAATGTCAACAAACATGAGGAAACTGCATTCAATTGGATTTACCCACAAAAACTGCTCACTTAGTTACCTTGTGCTGCGTGTAGCTGCTCACCGGTGAAAGTTCCCCGCTAATTGACAGCCAGTTTATCAGCCGACACTTATCGCACACACTTTGCATCACTGACAAGTTCCGCTTATTGGTTGAAGGGGACAGGAAGGTATCCGCCCCCTTCCAAACTACAATCAAAGTTTTGAGCTGAAGTGAAACCGAGAGGAGGATCTGCAGGGTGCCGTTGCCCCTCTGCTGGCCTGGGGCTGTGTGACACATTTAAGCACATTTTACGCATAGAATGTACAGGGCCTAACCCAAGGCAAACAAATTAAGTGAAAATGATACACATTTAGGTACATAACATGAACATAATTATAGACAAAAAATACAATTATAGGACAGCACTAAGTTGCTAAAAAATAAGAAAATTACCCAATGACCAATAAGATGCATCTTGTGTTGCTTGTTTGCATTTAGTGGCCCTTGTTCAGCTTAATCCTCTGGATTCAGGCCTCAAGTCTGATCCAACAGACACCATTATTGCATACAACTCATTAACTTCAGAGGATGATGAGCATTTAAATGGCAAATGTGTCAAATAAAATGTTTATGTGCGCTACAGATACAGAAAGAATCCGCTTCTGTCTCTACTTTCTTTCTTTCCTTGACATCCTCTGTGCTTTTTGAGATAGCAGTAGCCTGATAATGAATGCAAAACATGACAGTGTCATTTTAAAGGTAGGTCTCTTCACTCTCTTGGCTTTTTGTATTGAAGTGAATAGGACAATCTAATGTTCACACATGAACTGCATATGTCTTCATGCAAATGGATAGTAAATTGTTTTTCTTTTGTATCCTCTTTGCACTTTTGAAAGTACATTATACAAGGCATAATGAGAACCTGATGTGTAGGCCTCATCTTGTGTTACAGCATATGCTCATTTCAATCCAATTTCCTGCCAAATGCCCAAAGAGGTGCACTTTAAGGGAAACAAGGGATGTGATATAATCAAATAATTTAAAAGTAAAATGAGGTGCAGAGGTGTAGGACACTGTAGAAAATGTAATGATATGCCTATTAAGAGCACAGAGAACCTAATGTGAATCAATAATCTACACAGACTTTCAATTTATTATCCTAACCAGCCAAATTAAAAGATAATTGTCTGCACCGCCTGGTAGTAATAATACTCCAACAGAACAATGAGGATTGGCTTTTTTTTCTTCAATCCTTAATCTTCTGGTTTACTTTTATGATGCAGAGTATCCTCAATGTTCAGACATTACATTTAAGATGTTCACGAAACATATTTTGAATACAGTACATCTAAGGACAAGTGCAAAGATACTCTTTCCATTTAATTTGTAAATAACAGTGCATGAATACATGAATCATTTTCAGATTGTTTCTCTTGTTCTGTTTCTGCAAGTTCACTGTGCTTACAATGTGGAAAAATATTCTATTCACTGTCGTTAAGTGCTATGATATTTGCTTAAATAATCTTAGCCTGTCAGATCCCTGGTATATTCAAGACAATGTCTTGATGTGAGATTGTGACCGCAGCTCAGTCTTCAGTGTCAGCCACAAGCTCATTCCCAGCAGAAGGAAATAATACGCCACCATCCCTGCACATGTGATGCTAATTGATCTTGAAAACTGAAGAGGGGCGCACTTGTGAAAACAGATTGATGCTCATCATCTTTATTACAGGAATGAGTGTTTGTTGCACATTCTCATCTACTGCTGATTAGATGAGGCGTTAGATTAGTCAAAACCAGCGGTAGACTACACAGATGCAAACAAAATCACTGATGCCATAATGATTTATTATTATATTCAGATCCGGTACATAATATCAACCAATGTGTGTTTGTTATATCAATTATCACTGTCCAAGATGTTTGATTAGATAGACATATTATATGTTTTCATATATACATGTATACATTTGACTCTAGTCTTTAATCTCTATACTCAATCTAATTTAGCGTTAGTTTAGTTATAATGATCCTTATTTATATTATTCGATATTAGAAAGAAGTAAAAGTCTGTTATTTGATTAGATATCATGCTGTAATAAATTCATTTATAGCCCATGTACAGTTATTTTGTGATCTAAAAATAATGTTTCTTGGATTTCCTTTTTTTCTTTTATATATATTTAATTAGCATAGAGCCATGTGTATTTGTTCCCTTGCAGCTGTCAAAGTCTGTATTATCTTATATAGGATGATTCTAACAATGGGCATGAACAGCAAAAGAAAAAAGAGACTGTAAAGGAAAACTCAACAAGACAGAGATGAAATGCATTTCATTTCAGTTGTGACAAGTGTTCCTATGAATACATCACCTTATCAGAGCTGAGGAAATTATCTATTTGCATTTATCTATGACTACCAGTAGGTGTTGCTGTAACTCTGTATGTGCGTGCATCATCTGGAGGGGGCATTGGGGGCTGATGGCTTGGTGTTGGGTTAGGAGACTGAGTGAAATGGACAGTGACGACAATCTGATTTGCCTTCACATGAAGCACTTGTTTCCCATATTTCCCATTTGTCTGTTCCCCTGGGTTTCGTCCACTGCGAGGAGAGTGATGTGATGCTGCTTAGAATACCCAGTTTTCAATTACAACCGCTATCATTACTGTTATCACAGCAGCAGCATCAACTGCTAATCTACTTTCCATTATTTTCCAGATAGAATTTGAATCGAAATCCAAAGGCTTTGGACCTAAATTCAATGAAATATACATTTCCATTACTTTTACACTACTTATTTATCTTGACAATAATGACACACAAAACATTTCTGTGACAACTTGGGTTGCTACAAAATGTCTTCATACACACAGTTTGTTTTCAGAAACGTGTCATTTTATAGTGTTTAAGCATTATTGGGAAAACAAGCATTAATGTAAGTTATTTTTAATTGAGTCTAGGTTACTTATATTTAAATATATCACATGCTTTGAAGCCTGTGTGGTACTCTCTCTCACACGTTTAAATGCCTTTTAATTGCATCTTGTAATAATGAACTATGTGCAAATTAATTGTATTTCTCATTGTTGAACCAGCATATTGCAGCGTTAGCTTCAGTCTTATGTCTCCAACCCCCTTCGCTGTAGCATCAACCTGATATGTCTGTCTGCATGGCCAAAGTACTCTCTGCACTGTATTATATTAGCTATTTTACACAATGAGTGAGAGTAGTAATGTTATACTCGGTGCAGAGACTGCATTAGTGAATCATTAGGGTCACGGTTCTTAAATCTGAGGTCATTAGCTGGAGGGCTTGCCTGCAGGGTTCCTCTGTCCACTGAATAAAAGGCAGACTGAGAGTCGGTTTTTTACACTATAAAAGCATAGAAATATTGTTTACATTATTGAATCCAGAACATGCTTTTTTGTTCATGCTAAAACAAACATTTGCATGCTGATCATTTACCTACTATTTATTTATTTATTTGTGTAGCTGGATGCGGATATTGACAAGAAAATATATTGAGAATATAGGTTCATCACCGAATTACCTGTTGCACTTTTTTATCAAAATAAATGGAAAACAATTATTTTTGTACTTTAGTCTAACTACAGTATGTGCCATGCAGAGGCAAGGATGAAGAGAGTGATCAGCTCCAAACAGCTAATGTTGTGGGAGCATGCTTATGACCGTAACAATGAGTTTGTGTAAGTGAAAAGGACAGAAAAATATGTAAATTGGAGTCATACATATTTTGGTTGAATGCGATAACTGCATTCCTGCTGTTATCCTTTTATAGATCATTTATACAAAAAACCTGAAATCAACACAACAGGTTTAAAGCTGAAAATGTCATCCTTTAGGGAATCGAGAAAGCATGCCATCAGTAGATTTAGACAATTCTACATAATGTGAACTAAACCATTAATGCTATTTATGATAAAAAGGATGTAGCCTACATATGTTATAGACAGATCATTAACAAAAAAAGAAAAAAATAGTTATTGTTATTTTAATAACAACCTCAAAGCTCAGGCTTATAGTTTAGCTTCTTCACCACTGCCCTCTCCTCTCCACCCTTGAGCCACGGGTGAGTTGTCCCTGCCAGGCTCTGAAACACTATCACAACAGGATGTGGGCTGGGATAACACTGAGAGTGCTTCCTCTGCAGTGCCAGTCACCTGGGAGATTCTACAATTATTGCAATTTAATGTGACTTCGGAGTCGGAGCAGCTCTGCATTTCTGACGAGCCAAAGAGAGGGAAAGCTTGGGCATAATGGACTTGTGGGAAAAAGCTGAATTGATCTTATTTTGCCTTCCTGATTGCCTTTAAAATGGGTTTGTTTTATTGTCATTTCATATGTTAAGAAAAGTACTCTCCACTAATGCATGAACATATTTTAAACTGCAGAGTGCTCTTGGAAAGTTGCAGCAGAACCTATAGGCCTATATCACTGTCCGAGGGGATACTGGTTTAGTCACATTGAAATGACAACACATTCGTTATAGGATATCACTTTTCAAGGATCTTCATTGCAATTAATTAAGAAAATACAAAATAAACTATTTTGCCCCATCAGCACCACACATTTTTGACTGCTCAATTACAACTTAAATATTTGTTACTAAATCCTGCTCAATCATTTCAAATAAATAATCATTTAAACTGAAAGTAAACAAAAAATGTTAGTGTGAAGCTTCGGGTACAACGATAGCGCCACCTGCTGACAGCCTAAAGCAGGATAACGCCGTTAGCATTCTGCTACTATCCACATGCTACACACATTGAGAGCTAAGCTACAACTACCAGTGCTACAGGTAAAAACCCAGGACAAATCGAGGGTTGCCGAGTGTATTGATCATTATTAATAACCAGGCAGAATACCAGGGTTGGGGAACTGTCTGGAAGGATTCATCATACATCCCTTGGCTTCCTTCTATCAGATGACTGGAGCAGGTGTAGCATACAGTCAGTCTTTGAGACACATGGAGCAGCCTGGACATCATCTTCATGGATCCTCCTTACCTATTGTGTCAATATCTGTGAGGAAAAGTAAGTTATTCCCTTATTTTCCCTTAATTGTGTTGTTGTGCTGTCAACATGATTTGGAGAGTTCTAAGTGTGTGAGACAGTTTGAAATGTGTTGGGTTGATCATGGTCTCCAACGTTTTAGTTGTGGTCAGTTTGTTTTGATTAAGTTGTTGCTTGTTTTTTTTGTTCATAGTGTATCTTCTTATGTTTTCTGGTGAGGTTGCTAAATGTTTATTGTCGACACAGTATGTGGTGTTTTACTGTAGTGTGGTTATACCAGCCTTCATGTTGCTTTTAATTCAGTAGGCTCTGCCTGTGACTGTGACTTTTGGTGATCCATTTTTGCTGATTTGGTTTTTCTTAATGCTGATATAAAAACTTGGCCTTTTTAAAATACAAGAAGAAAGCTTTCTAGTTATATTACAAGCTATTTAAATCATATCTCCACTTCCTAAACCCCTGTCTGAAAAGACACATGAAAAACGTTGCTTCGTCTTCACGTGTGTTCTGTGTCTGTAGGCTATTCTTCCCTTATCTGTGTCAGAGGAAATAGCAGTCCATTATGAAAACACCTTCATGAAGATAATTGGCTTGTAAGCTTCTGTCTACAATTATTAAAGTAATCAAAGAGTAAAATGAGAAAAGCAAAAGAATAAGAAAGTAATTAATGTTATCATCATTAGGGAAAGAAGCCCGATGTCCTTTAAGAGAGTTAATGACAGCTAACTATCTATTGTCCAGGCACGGGACTGGAGAAAGTCTTTATTCACCATCCTCCAATTTCTTCCTTCTGTTAACTCATCTTCATTTTACATTTAAATCTTTGAGAAATTTTTAAATATTTCCAAATTGTATTGTACCAGAACAAGAACATTATTGTTTTAGTGCATTTAATTATTCATTTATGTATACTAGGTTGTAGTACTTGTTGTATGAAACCACTAAAAACTCCAGGATTTAATATGTTAAATAGAAATCTCTCAATTCAATTAAAGCGCCCTGCCATACTGTATATTTTTTTCATTCCCATGTTGGAAATGCACCATTAATCAAAATTAAAATGCCACTGACACACCATTTATAATGTACTTTTAATTCGCAATTTCGAATTGGCAGACATGGAAAATATGTCATCCTCTGAAAGGTTATGTGCTGCATCTGGTTGTTGTGGTTGCAGTACTGTATAATTTCAGCTTTCAGCCTCTATCACTGGAGAGCAATGCTGGGAAAAAGATCCAAATGGTCTATTCCAGTACACAACCTCATGTCCTGTGTAGAGCCTCTCCCTGGCGCAACATTGTAAATAGGTGATGTGAAGCACTGGGCGTTAGGCTAAGTGCATGGCCGATAAATGCAGCTCATTATCATTGGCAGCTATCAGATCTGGGGAAAAGCAACAAGGCAGGAGTGATCATTAGTAGCTACAAAACAATCAAAAACGTGCCAAGAAGATTAGGGCTCAGATTTACCCATATCTCTGCCATCACTGCGCATACAGAATCAAACAATTTAGTTAGTCTTTTTTGTGTTTCTTTATTGATGGTTCAGTCCTTTTTACACAATATTCAATGTCAACATTTGACAATTTTGAAAATGAACTTGGTTATTATTGTGTATATATAAACAAATACAAAAACATTTAAAGAAATTATAAATAGAAACCCAAATACAACAATATATTACAGTTTTTATTTATTTATAGTTGGCCTTGTCAAAACTACGTATCAATGCAGCCATTAAAACATATAGAGACTGCAGTTTCTAATTACATGCAGTTGTCAACCAATGTACTCTTTACGCCAACACCAATGTACTGTATGGAAAGCCAATATTATCCACCTGCCAATATATCTGCCTACAAACAAGACAGGTGGATATACGGTGCACAAGACATGCATTAAAAGCAAGCACTGTTAAACAAAGCGACAAACAGGGACAAGATTACAGTGTATACATCTCAGACAAATGTAACCAGCCTTAACGACAGGGTTTGGCACCATTTAAGGGAATGCCCAATTTGCTTTTAGCCATTCCTGTTTGCAATATACCCATGGATGTACAGGGAACTACAGTATTGGTGGTTTACTTTAATCGTGCAATATATATACAGTATATATATATATATATATATACTGTATATATATATATATATATATGCCGTGCTGTGCAATATAGACCTGGCTGCTAAATCCTCAGAACTGTTACAGGATGTGTATTTTGTATAATGTGTAATTTTTTTAATTATAATATTCTTTCTTCTTTTATCTTTAATACTCTTTTATGCATGCTTTAGGTAACATTGAGCTGTCTTCGGCTCTCTTCTGCTGTAGCAATGTACATTTCCCCTCTGTGGGACTAATAAAGGCATTCTGATACTGGCTAAAACCTTAAAACATGGAGATTCTCCGCCAAGTGTTGAAGTTAAAGGAGGAGCTTTTCTTGATTGACACGCGTGGCACGCGCACACACACACACACACACACACACACACACACACACACACACACACACACACACACACACACACACACACACACACACACACACACACACACACACACGTGATGTTGTGTTTCTTGAATGCTGTCTAACATACACAATGAAAGTTCACAGGGGAGGACTTGACTTCCACCAACAAAGGCAGAGAGTGACTCACCTCTGAGTTTGTGGGCAGAGATGAATGCAAGGATTTGCTTGTGAGAGAACATGGTTGGAATAGTAAGAAAGGTGCTGCCCCTGCTCTGGGAGGGGCAGTGAGGAGTTGATGCAAATTTGATATGATAATCACTGACCTGAAAAGAAGAGCAGAGGAGGCATTTAAGATGTGTCAGCACCTTTCTGTCTTTCCTACAGATGGAGTGGGAGGCAGGGTTTACTTATCTTTAGTTTTTCTCCCAGCTACACATGATTTAATTTTAAGATAGTTCAAACACTGTGTTGGTCTTCTCCTGAAAGATAATGCCACAAAATGAATGACTTACTTCAACAGGGTTTTTAGTAAGTAAACTGGAATGTATTTTAGTCCCCAACCAAATAACTTATAATTCAAACAAAACCAGGGAGACCCAGTATCCTACATTTCAACAACCAGCCTGTAGGAGTAGAACATTTTAGATACGTTGGCACTATCTGACTGTAGCATTTCCATATTTTTCCTTTTACAGTACAAAAAAAGATAAGAGACAAAATACATATAGAAATAAATACAAAACACAAGGACAAGTAGGCTTTTCAGACAAATATATATACTTGCTTTAAAGATCTGCCTTGGGCAAACGCACTAACCACTCCGCCAACGCCACAGTCACCCCCGTCGTGCAGGCCGGATGAGAATGTCTGGCGGGCTGGATGTGGCCCGCGGGCCGCCAGTTGATTGTCACTGCCCTGAAGGGATATGAAAAAAAAAAGAGAGAGAGAAAGGAGGAAGTGGAGCACACAGGAGACAACCGTTTCTTTGCAGACTGTTATGTTTACGTGGGGAAATGACAGTGCACACATTTTTTGAGATATATTTCGAACTCAGACTTAATTTTTTGGACATTTCGGCCAGGGGTGTAGAGCTATTTGTTTAAGCACCGGATTGGCCAAACCGGAGATTCTGAAAACCAGTCTGCTTTGATCTATGAATTAATGTAACAGCACCCCCCCCCGTTGACAATTCACTAAACACGCGGTTTGATTGGCTAGAGCTAAGCTTCAAAAGTTGAACATTGCTCAACTTTCGAAGCGAAGCGACGAAACACAATGCAGTTCGGCAAAGTGTGACGTCACCGCATTCAAAGTGAATGGGCAGAAGCGTTGACGCACGCCGCCGTGTGGACGGGCCGTTTGTGTGATATACTGCAGTAAAGCCAAATCCTTAATCTTCACCCTCATTTTTTATTAGAGAGATAATTTTAAACAAAACCAATCAGCGATTTAAAAAAATAATCAGTCGTCTGAGGAGCTTTGCAGTAAGCCAGTACCTATACTTAGAATTGGAAACAACATCGTGCTTAATAGCATTCTGTCGTTAAAATAACAGTATAGTGCACAGAGCAAAAACAAGCTCTCCTGGTTGTTGGTAATTCAGGGAAGGTGAAGGGGAGTCACAGAAACAACTTAAGCTATTTGATAGTGCTGTAAAGCTGCTGATCGTTAAGTTGATGGATACAAAGATTGCGGAAGGGATAACTTTACAGAGTTGTAAAATCCTGCCTCTTAAACTGGTGTGCAACGTTTCAGTGGCAAATCGTTCAAACTGTGGATCTTTTACTCAAACGTGATTGCATTACATCTTCTCAAAGGTAGGCTACCTTTGTTTTTTGTTTAATGGAGGGCTGTTTAAGGTCTGAGTGCCCAGTGAGAGAAATACATGTGACCATAAATCTGTACACTTTGTTTCTCCAAGTTAATGAGTCATGATTGTGTTTTTGTCACATCATTAGACTGACCACCAATGAATGCATTTATTTGTTTCTGTTTTAGATATGGTTTCAGTGTGGTTCATTCTTATAAGGAACTATCCTCTGTAGTAGAGATGTCCCGATCCGATCACGTGATCGGGGATCGGAGCCGATCACGTGATTTCCAAAAGATCGGAATCGGGAGAAAAAAAATCGGGGATCGGGATTTTTTTAATTTCATTTTTTTAAATACTTTTTTTTAAATGTTGTATTCAACGTTACAAAACAAAAATGACCATGTTCAAGTCTTAAAGTCATCCTGAGGCCTTAGTTTTGGTTTCAAATTACAGAACATCATGTATGTGTTGCTTCTTTGGGGCTTGTTTTCATAGACCTGGTTGCTTATTTCTCTCAAATCTGGCAACAGAGTGGGCAGGGCGCAGTGTCTAATTGTAGCAGTAAGCTAACGAGTACTGATCATCTTTATTTTGTTTTGATCCAATGCTGCACAACTGAACTGATCCAATGCTGCTGTGAAAGAAAGAAGCTATATCCATGTTGGATAGAATATCCAATTTAAATTAAAAAAATAACCTTAAGGGACAACTTGAATGCTTTTGTTCTTTTTTTTCTCCTAATGTATTGCATAAAGATCGGATCGGCAAAAATCGGTATCGGCAAATTGTCAAAATCAAATGATCGGAATCGGATCGGGAGCAAAAAAAGGTGATCGGGACATCCCTACTCTGTAGTCAAAGCCTAATCAATGGGTTTGATTCTACTTGCTTGTATTTTCTTTCTTACAGTATATGATGCATTTTGGTCACAGTTTTAAAAATATTCCACACTTATACACTAAACACTTCACAGTATTACTACTTTTTTGCTATAGTACTGTACCTTATTTTCTTTATGCCACATAGACCTGCATCTCTCCAGATGTCACAATATATTTTAGAGGACTTAAGGGAGCTGCATTTTGTCTAAATACATTTAATATCATGAGTGTGTGGGTGTGTGTTTTCTCTGGTCATGGACAATATGCCATAACAAATTATAGAACTGGTAAAATTATGTATTGTTGTTCTGAGGGAATTATTTATATTAAGTATTAATTACTGCTAAGCCTCTGTACAAGCCACAGGCCATGAAAAAGGTGAATACCATCCCGTGACCGTGATGAATTCCCCTTTGCAAAGGAATCAAGGACGGACTAAAACATTTGAACTAAATGAACATGCTGCTTTGTTACCTAAAGGCGTCCTCAGAAATGAACATAGAGATTTGCACTTACAATGAAATCGTTCTAATTTCGAACTAACAATGAAGAGTTCTACATGGGCTGTTGCTGGCTTACGTGCAGAGGAGGGTTTGTTTTTATCTCCAGCATGTGGGTGACTTCTCTGTGCTCACTGAGAATACCATGATTCAGTTACAAAATATAAAAACAAGCAGTGTGAGAGTGAACACTTGAAATGGTGCACGAGAGCATACTAACCCTTGTAAACTGTGCATGCATGCTCTGGGGTTGATTTGTGTAAGCAAGCAGCATTTGAGATTTTGAGAGGTGGGTAAACAACGCATAAATGCATTTACCCTCCAGTAAAGCCGTAGCTGTAGTGGTTAGTTGGTGAGTTATCTTCTGCTGTCACCTCTCCCTCTCTGTACTTTTCTGTCTGACTTTATTATAAGGAAATATGCATTAGTTTGGAATCATTATAAATTGGAAAATGTCTTCCAGTGCACAGGCCCCGTATTTCATTAAAGCCAATGATGCCTATGAGCCTGCACAGCAAATCCTAAAATGAGGCAGAAGTAAATCCATGCAGCTCACCAAGTAACATAAATTGAACAGTGCTACCAGAATATTGAAAGTGTACCGAAATGTGCATCAATAACTTGCCAATTCCATTATGCAAAGGCCTTAGGCTTGGGCTTTGCAACCAACACATCCTTCAGTTAAGCATTGGTTCTTCTTTGTATGTGTCCAGAAATGTGATATTTGTATATGAGCTGCATACAGCGGGGGATATTTGCCAAATATCATGGCAACCCATTTAATAGTTGTCCTGATATTTTACCAAAAAGCACAAATGTTAACGGGATGGGGACTTTAGTAGCTCGGAGATGGCCAGTCCAGTGCCTTGCATGGCAGTGTTTTGCCATTGGTGAATGTGTATTTTTGTGAATGGCACAATGTAAAAAGCTTTGATTAACAGCTTCTTCTTCATCCTGAAAAATGTAATCCATTTGTTTCAGTTGCATTTTTGTTAATTTAAGTTGTGCATGTTTTGTATTGTAAGGAGTCTGTAATTCAAATCCACGTTCAAATACAATTGAATAGCATTTACCATAGTAGGACCTTCTGCAGGAGACAAATACATGTTTGATATCCTCAGCAACATTATTCGAAATGTCATTTGAAATCAATGAGCTACATAGCTGCTGGCTGCTGGAACTGCTACCTCCGCGACCCGACCACGGATAAGCGGGAGAAGATGGATGGATGGATGGAGCTACATAGCCCTTATAATTCATTTTAGACACATGGCAGTAATATCTGTTTACTTGATAGCGCTTATTGATTGTCTGGAAAAAAGAAATAGAAAAGCAAGAGAATAAATCAAGGCCTATGAAATGGCTTTGGGATATGAAACACCATGATCCGACTTCATTACAGTAAAAGGAGAGTTGAAGCTAAAGCAGGCGGATGGATTTTGGCTTTAGTTGATAGCTATTTTGGAAACTTCATTATATAAAATGTGTTGTAGTCTTGACCTTAGTGAGACAAGCAGGGCCATGAGGAAAATATGAAAACCCCATCACCCTGCTGCCGTCTGTGGATGTCATTCAAGTCAAACATTCTGCGGAAAGTATTTGTCTTATGCAATGTTTCCACTTACTCCAGTAAGTAAGCACATGAAAACCTCACAAGCGTCACTACAGAGCAGCCCAACAGAGCTGCTATTACATTAATCTCACATTAAAGACAGAACAACACACGTGATAAAGGCTATACTGTAGATGTAGGACACATTTAACAAACGATGGTTAGAAATCCTGTGTGGGGTTGTTATTTATTTATATATAGAAAATTACTACTTTAAATACTTATAATCATTAATCATAATAAAAGGTGACATACTGACCTATCAGCAGCTTTCGAGAGTTAACATGAATGGCCTTGGTAGTCCTTGAGAGGACAATATATATATAAGTGTTTTATTTCAGTAAATGTTCATGAACTAATGCAGTTTTCTGACTGTGAAATTGTCATTCTGACACCGTGAGATAAAGCATCACTCAGCTTTGTGCAAACATGCATTTCCACCCTGAGACCACACCAAGCCTTTATACAACGACATTTGAATGCTAACAAGTTAATCGGGAATTCAGCCTGCAGCACCATCCCATCGCTTATTTCTAACTCTTCAAAACACAAAAAAAGAAGATCTCTGTGGTTGGGAAGTGTGAAACTCTTGCTGGTCCTGAGGTCATTCCACATTCATGAGTAAGTCTGTGCTGATGAAACCCATGAACCTCTTTCTTTAAAGAGCAACAATAAATATTTAAGTGGGTTTAAAAGCTCACAACTCTGTTATTCACAGATGTGCATCACACAAGTTTAACAACACCAAAATAGATACAGATTTCTCGAACTGGTCTAGCTTCTATGTTGGAATACACAAGAGTAAAAAGTAAATGTTTAAGTGATGCTCCTTAAATGGTCTTCAGGATGCGATTGATATTTGAAATACTCACGCACATTTATTCAATTTGATTATATTATATATTTGATTATATTATGACCTTCATCCTCATAGAGCAGCATGCCTGTTTAAACCCAGATTAACTGTATTGCCTGTTAACTTGTGAGCATTTAGTGCACTGAATGCATCATTTTGAACTCTTAATGACTACCAAGTGAATCACATATTTCCCATGCGACACTCTCGTAGAAATCATCATGGATAGCTATATTAACGTGGCTGAGCATTATTTACATATACGGTAATAACGTGATCATCTGTGTGGGCAGAGGACTCAGTGATGGAGGTACAGTAGAATGATGCTACTACAGTCAGAATAGCAAAAAATAGTAAAATGCGTGTGCTAAATGAAATGAGGCAAGGACGAAATGATAAGTAATTATATTGTATTATTGTAAGCTCTTTCTCTGTTAGTGTACCTTTGCAGAATAAAACTTCTATTGCTAACTGACTTCTAAAACCAATGCAACCAATTAATAACTAATAAGACTCTTCTGAACCAGATTGGCAATGAATATGATTGCATTTAGATGAAGCAAAAGGTGGCATGATTGTGTGAAAGGTTCAGTGTTATTGGAAGACAAATATAGTGTTGAGTGTCATGGCTCTTTGCACCAGGAAGCATCAGAGTTCAGAGAAATGAGCAGGCTGATCACAGTGGAAGCAAAGAGCCATTATAAAGCCATTTGGTAGACAACTCCCTGCACAGCAGCAGGGTAATGAACAAGGCTCAGCTGAAGAGCTCACTCTCTGAGGACTGCTACACAACCTCCATTGAGACAGGTGGAAAAACAAAGGATTAGCTAACATTCAGCTTTATTATAGGATGCAAAGTGGAAAAGCTGCATCTCCTTTACGACAACAACATGTCCAAGCTAAGCCACAACATAGATTGTTGTAAGTTAAGTACAATATGTCTCTGTGTTAAGGCCCTTAAAATAACCTTATTTCATAAAAGAAACCAATGTTGACAGGATGTGAATTTCAGTTTTTTAGGTCAAATTTTTTATACAGTCGGCCTTTAACCCTAATCAATTTTTTTTCTTTTGTAAGGTCACACTATTTTTCTCTTTCCAAATAAAAATACTTACTATTCAGAAATGCTTTTAGGGAGGTTAACAAGTTGATTCTTGAACATCAGTGGCCGGGTTAAAAAAAACCCTGGTGTGATTATGAAATGAAAAGAGTGTCCAAGCAACAAAATCACAGCAACAGCTCTGCCAATTTTTTCTTCTAAACAGATATTTTTATAACTGTTTCTTTAATTCCCTTTTCTTATTCTCTTGACTCACTGTGAAGTCAGTTCTTAAGCAATTTCAAAACATGACTAAAGTGTATTACCTTCTTATCCTCATAAAAAAAGTATAGCGTACACTTAAAGATGTGACCACAATCCTGGTAGCAGACATGCACTTCATAATAATAATACATTTCATTTATATAGCACACTTAAAAAAACAACGTCATCTCAAGGTGCTTCACAATGCTACCAAGAGAAAATAATAAAACAAATCAAATAAAAAGTGATCCAAGGACTATATTGAATACAATATGGTAATATAAAAAAAAGGTTAGAATAAAATACTTGTCTCTCCTAGCAGGGGCCTTGTCTACCCAGGTAATAAAGCCATAAACCAAACGCATCTTTGTTTCGCCAGCCCAACTTCCCTTGAACCTGTTCTAATATGTTCCCCCAGCGCTGTTGGTGTGAACTACATCTGTGTAAGATGGGCTTTGTGTCTCCCCCCTCATCCCATTGCCAGCTGTTTCAAAGCTTACAGCAACCATTAAAGTTAATTTCCCTCATTTACATTTCAATCTTTTAACCAACCATGGTTTCACTTTTGTCAGACATAGAAGAATAGAATTGGGAGGGATGAAACCCTCTTTTAATGGTCACACATGCAGAGCACACAGCACACACAGTGACATGTGGCCTCTGCATTTAACCCATCCTAGTACCAGGAGTCTAGTACTAGGAGCAGTGGTGGCATGAAGCTTCCTCTTTGGGGTTTCTCTGTCTCAAAATGAGGCAAATCTGGTGGAACACAAATACATTGAATTCCTTAATTAAGTCGTTTTATGATTCTGGAGAAAACCTTTTTGATAATTTATCTCGACATCCAAAAAATAAAGCCCTCTTTCTGTGTTCTTTCAGAATGTTAGTGTGAAGCAGATTTACTATCGCTGCTAGACGATTTACTTCAATTCATGGCCTTTCCACATCCTGGCTGAAATAGTGTTGTGGGGCTCAGTCTGAGACACTTTGATTCCCATATGCATAGGCAGAGCTGTGTATGAACACCCACACAACACAACTGTGAGGAGATATTCGCTGAACCCGCATGCTAATGAATAAACTCTTTAAAACAATATGCAGGCATAAATATGTTAAGGAAGACTATTTTCCTTGAGTTTTTTTCAGTATGTTGCTAAAACATTGAAATAGCAAAAAGATAAGAAATGTTGTGAGAAGTTTTCAATAATCAGGGCTTTGGATACCTTTTTTTGCCATCAATCTTTAGTAACTTTTTGTAACTTTGCATTTCCATTTGATTTAATCTAACCCTAATTAATCTGATCAACTCTATGAAAACTGCAGTTTAAAAGTAGGGGCTTTGCTTATCCATAAAACAATAACAGGGAATTTTTTTATTTTACAATGAAGTATAGTGTCTATTCAATGCCTATCACTTTTTATTATTAAATGTATATGCTTTGTTGGTCGGCAACTATATCCCTGAAATAGACATCCATAACACTTTGTTGCGTGAAATTAAAATCTTTGATTTGACGTAAATGGTACTATTAACGTAATGGTACTATTAACCATATCAGTAGGTATACAACGATAGGTTGCTTTGTATAAAATGTGTGCGTGCGTTCACGTATCGTAAATATGAAATTAGCTGTTAAACCTAATGCATTTTTATGATGGTAAAATCCCTTCCAGTGCACAATATACTGTTAATGATTGCATGCATTGGGTGATTGTGGGGAGGTCCATTTTCACTGGGACATAATCCATGCAATTAAAAAGAAATGAGAAAATAAAATCGATGTAGATCACTTACACTGTGGTGACAAAAGAGTCAACAGGGGACAACACAGTCCTAAATCTTAATTAGCAAGAATATTGATGCTGCAGCACAAAGGGTAATCCAATGTAGGAGCACAATATGCTTACATTAAGTTACCAAACATGTACCACAGGTCTGGATTCAGAAGTAAACAGGAAGAAACGTTACACTGTGTTAAAATCTAATCTGAAGTTGAGTATTAAGTCTGCCTGAAGTTATAATTGAAAATGAAATGGTAACTGAAGGTGAAGAGGTACTCCCAGCCAGAACTCGTTCTTTTCCACATGCCCCCAAGTGCTTGACTTGTAATAGAAAAACTCAGAGTTGGAATCGGTCTAAGCAATCTGGGCTGGCCTGATCCATCACAGCATGAGGAATGTTCTGGTTAAGGCTTGAATCCTTTGTTGCAGTTTAGGTTTAAAGACTTAGTTCAGTATCCTGTTATGGTCTGTCAGGAGGGCCGTTACCAAGACGATAGTGTGACCAGTTGGGAAGAATCACTCAGACTGGGCTTCTTCCTTCTTCTATCTACTCAAATGTGTTTACAACGAGAGATCTTGTAAAATAAAGCTGTGAGCTGAATTAATCAGTGCAGGATTACGTTTTTTTTTTACAACTCTATAATGAGTTTAATTGTCTCTGTGCCATACAACCTGCCGCAAGGTGCAATAAAGGGGTTATAAATGAATCAATTTCTTCATCAATTTTCATTAGTACACCCCTTATAACAGACACACTGCAATGAAAGGGATTTTAAAGTGCATTAACTTTTGCCTTTACCTTTGCATCTACCATTTTGTATTTGTATTGCAATATTTAATAAAACAAACAAAAAGGATGTGTGTCAAAGATGTTTATGTAAAAAAAGGACTATATGTCATCAGATGTTAAGTACTCCCAAATAATAATATCAGTACTGAAAAAAATAAATCCAACCAGTTAGGCTATATAATATTAGATAGTTTACTAAGTTCAGTGGTCTGAACTAACTTCATTCGGGTACCCTTACAATGTAATTCCAAACATAATAGTTGAATCCTTATTCAGCCAACACAAAGTATGGGCTAGGGATGGTATAAATTAAAATTGCCAATATATTCCGTATACCAAACGTTCTTACTGAGTTTATACAATGTTCCAACAATGATCTCTTAATTTACCGTTAAGTGTATGTGAAAATGGCTGGCTCTACATTCTGTTTTTTCCAGAGTCTGTCTTTGCTGGCTGGCCTCTTGTGATACTGACTGTCTACACAGTTTACCAAGTAGTAACAAAGAATTCAGACCCATCCTCTGACTTTGTTTCAACACTTAACCAGCCAGCCGCTTAGCAATGACCTCACTCATTTTTCAGGGGCTGACCAATACATCAGGAAAATAAACTAAAAACCCTCACCTAAAAAAATTGGCAGCAATGTACAGAATATTCCTGTAATCACCAAACTCTAATATGGACTCATTACCCAAATTAATTTGCTATACAAGGAAGCTTTAAATATATATAGTGCTGACGGTCAGGAAATTATTAATGTACACAGAGTAGTAACATGCCTAAATTAGATTTTAGTTGTCAATTCCAGCATGTCTGCTCACACAATATTCAGCTCCTTTCTAATTATTATTTCTAAGAGAACATCAAAACTATTTTCAAACCACCATTCTGTTGCTGGACGGATTATTTATAAACATTTTCTCTTTTACTAAATTGATTTATTCTACTGTTTGATGACAACTCTGTGAATAGAGAAACTGAACAGCAGTCAGAACAGGTTAAAGTAAAGAGGGCTTTAGAGGGTTTAAGAGGGCCTCCTTTCATGTATTTAAAGGTGCACACTGTGGTGCAGGTTACCCTCAGAATTGATACTGCATGCTTAACACAGACCACAGCAGAATCCCCTCAAAGCCTTGTCTGTGAGCATGATATGCCTGTAGCAAATGGCTTTACTCTATAGGATTAGACCTCCCAGATTGTCCTCTGTAGTTCTAGTTAGCTATGAAGCCTCTTTGCACCAAAACAATACATGTTTAAAAGAAAATACAGCAATATGTAAACATTTCTCGCTTCCTAAATATGAATAACAATCTGAAAATACATTTGATGCTAAAATGTGAAACAGATCCAGCTGTGCTCCAGGCTGCTGCTTGTATGGGGTTAGGGCACAACTAATCCATATCGTTGTTCCTAACATCAAAGACAATTCAGTAGAATGAGATAGTTGCATGGTTAAGCCCCATAGAAGAGGAGATCCAGCAAACTGCAGGTTATTCACCCTGGACTTGTTTGCCTTAAGAAAAGGTGAAGGTAAACAAAATAAAAGTCAAGCTTAAAAAATGCAGGAATTGACCTTAAGAATTGACTTAAACTAAGTTCCAGTTTTTTAAAGTGGAATTGGATTAAATATAAGTAGAAATAAAGTGTTTTCTTATCTATAGACTACTCTACACTCCACCACATTGTCAGGATTCTTGTGTTGTGTCACGTTTTTAGTTTTGTGTGTCTGGTAGCGGGTGTTTTGGTTTTCTCCTTGTCATGTTTTCCTCCCTGTGTATTGTCTGGTCTTTTTCCCTGTGTTTTTCCCGTCTGTCGTTAGTTTCCCTGGTGTGTATACTTTCCTGATTGTTTTCAACTGCCACCCCTTCTGTGTCTCCTGTGCTCATCAGTGTCAGCCCCGCCCCTGATTATTCCCACCTGTGTCTTGTTACCCTGTGTTTAAATTCCCCAGTCTCCCAGTGTTCAGTGTCAGTTCGTTTTTGTCTATTGCCATGGTCAGTGCTTTGCTCTTGTCTCTTGCCACAGTCAGGTCTATGCTCTTTTGAGTTCTTGATAAGTTTGATCCCCACTATGTGAGCGTTTTCACTTTGTTCTCCATTTTTTGTCATCTCAGCTAGAGATTGATAGAGACCATTTTTTGTTGTTCATTTTTGCTGTTCATGAAAAATTTAAGTATCTTACAAATACTGTACCTCTGTCTCCCGGGTCGTGCAATTGGGTCCTACATCCTAAGTGTCTGAGTTCGTAACACACATCTTAACCCTCCTGTTGTCTTCGGGTCAAATCTGATTTACTACTTTCATCAATCATAACTTTTTGTTTGACATTCGATTGCATTAAGGCTTTATGATATCCTTCACAGTAGACATTTGAACATATACAATTGCTGATCACCACTTTCATTGCATTTTGGTTGATTTAGTCAACTTTGTAACACCCATGGCGTTCCCACACACACGCACAAACTACTCTAGATGTGCCCCCCCCTTATGTGCCCAATCCCCCCATGTGAATCACACCTGGCACACACAAACACAGACACAGAACAAGTTGACACATTTCCCGCTCTTATGTGCCTTCCCCCCACATGGATCACACCTGGCACATGAAATACACGTTCAGTGTCTATTGAGTATTCAGCTGGTTGCAAAATATATATGTTGCTTTAATATAAAATTAAAGTTTGCATATCCTAATATCAAGAAGACATTGCATTCAGAGTGTAGTGAATGTTGTGACACAAACTGAATTAACACATCCCCATATTGTATACAAAACCTCATACATTCTAATGCAGTATTTTAAAGTGGACCTATCATGCTATATTTTAAAAATATATTGTAGGGCCATACCTATATAAAACATGTCTGTGAAGTTTTTTCTTCAAAATACCAAACAGATCATGCATTTTAGCCATGCCTCATTTCGCTCTAATTGCTCTTTTCCAGCCCTGTTTTTGCAAGGGCTGAATCTGTGACGTAGCTTTAATGCAAATGAGCTGCAGCTGACCATGCCCCCCTGCAGGAGAGGGGAGCGTGCTTTGAGATCAGCTGCTGGGCTCTCAGAAGAGGGGGAGGAAAAGAGAGGCTCCTTCCTCTGTGTATTATTCTTATATTATTATTATATAGAGTCATTATTAATTTGTTTTAAAGCTCAATAAATAACAAAGAAGACCTTTGTCCGGCACTTTTCTAATTTTGTCAGGAAGATTTAAACTTTAACGGACATGTTGACCGGCGAAAAAATTCTAACTGAAACTCTGCCGCACAGTCCCCTCGTTCCTTGGAAGAGGGGATCGGAGAGAATTACAGCGCTTGCCTCGACGGGGAGGGATTTCATTGAATTACAGCAGCAGGAGCAAACGCTTGCCTCGGGGAGGGAGAAAAAGAGCCACAGCGTCCACAGCGGAGAATAAACAGAAGGGCAACCATGGCAACCATGCGCGGGAAGTCTTCTTCACTGCTTTTGTGGCAGACTACAGCGCCACTTACAGGCCTGGCATATGTACTACAGCGTAGTCCAGTGCTTTCGAGCGGCAATGGCCGTGGCTGTGGCCCAACCCCCCATTCCCCCTGATAGGTGGAGAGTTGCCTATATAGGTGGAGCACCCCTTTTCTGACGTCA
>NW_011369945.1:16633545-16658145 GCF_000735185.1 Notothenia coriiceps | reverse complement strand
CAAACGAAAGTACTGCATGACAAACGCAGCGGATTAACTATTCGGTTTGGCGCGCCTTTGGAGGTGACGACTGTGCTGTTTTGTTGTTACGGATAACACGAGGTCGAAGGAGACACGGAGAAGGTCTCCTGGTCTAAGGGTCATCCATCGACAGAGAGCACCTTGTGACACGAACAATTCAAAGAGATAGTAACACATGTTTAAACCTATTTTGCGCCCGAAAAACAACAACAAGTCCCAACTAGGGCGGGGACGGGACGGGGGCGTAGCTCGCATTCGCACTGCATACGGCAACGAAAACGAGACCGGCGCTGTTAAAAACCAACGAGCTTTACTTGGCCTAAGTCTCGATTCTTCGACGAGGCGACGCCACACTTTCTCCTTTTGGGCACGAAAAGTTCGAGGTCGAGGCTTTGGCCGGCACTTTGTGGAAACCACACTTACTCCATACGATCTTTCACGGGCCGCCACGACGGTGCCAAACCTCCGTCCTGCTGGTAAGTACATTTATCTTTCCCCCACATGTCTCCAAACCATTAATTGAAAACCTTCTTTATTAATTTACTTTACATTCAAACACTCATGTAATAGTTATATTGCAAGGATAGGGGACTAATTACATTAAGAACGTACTTACGTAACTTTCAACAGAAGTTGTAAAAAAAGAAGTTACAAGATTCTTATAAAACCCGGGGGCAAACTCCCAAATCCCACCGACCCACACCGGTGGGGTCAGGTGGGGGTTGAGGCGGTGACTATTAATCTAATAGGAATTGCGTATTACGCACGTTCTGTAGAAAATAATTGAAGATCAACAAACAACAACAAATGGTTAGAAAACCTTCGACTCGAAAAAACCCCGCTTTAAAATATGTGCATTATTTATTTTATCCATGTAAAGGCCACTCTTGCTCGAATCTAACATATTTCGTTCCTGTCGTACTGTTGGGTATTTACTCCTGGTTTTGCACCGACACTGTAGTACTTGACTGTCTCCGAGACTCATTTGTACAACTCGGCTCCTAAATCTCATCCTCGCAAGTCTCCCACACTGAAATCGGACAGGAAATTGACTAAGAGACAAAGTTTGGTATGAATCTAGAAATATAGAACAACCTTGACATATTTTGTAGATAAGATGTCAGATAATTTTTTTTTAACTCGCGAAGTGATGGTCCGTCCGAGCGAAACGGTTGTAAAGTCTGCAAATCTGTCACGACAACACAGTGATTTATACAAGTATAAACATTACAGTTTCAAAGGCGTCTGGTCGTTGATTAGATTGCATTTATGGTAACGAGGTGGGATGACGCAGCACCAGTCGGACTCTGGGCGGTGTGAAATGAGCCGGAGCTAAACCGAAGAACCGGTTCTGAACCTGAAAAGCTCTAGCACGGAGCTTGAACCCGAGTTGCGTTGGTGTGAATGAGGTAGCAGAGAGTGAGAACATGTTAGGAGCAGGGATGCTAGTACTTACGTGTGAACCATGTCTCAACGACTCACAAAGTCAGGCTTTGAAAAGAGAAAAGAAAGGAGAGAAAGACAAGAGAGAGGGACTAAAGGGCGACAGTATGTCACCCAGTTTTTCAAAGAAAAGGATGGTGTGGTCTATGAGTGGTGGAAATGTGTCTGTTAGCTAAGCGTAGTCCACTGTAAATAATAATTGTGTTGTTTTTTTCTAACAAGTAACATGTAAGGTAAAAAATGAGTCGTTTGGATTCTGGAGGTGTGGTTACACCAATTGTGCTTGGTTGGCGTCGCCTGGGCCTGGTGGTGGGGCCCAATGTGATATATTTTCATGGGGCCCAAAATCCCTGGCGTTTATGGCCAGAGGGCAGGACCTATAAACACATTTACTACCCAATAGCATTGTGAGGCTGAACAAAAGGACATTTTGACAATGTAAATGTAGTCTTTTAAAAAAACAAAAATATTTACTGACTTTTTTAGGATAGCTTAAAGTAATGTTGTAAAATTAAAACCGGGGGCCTTACAGGTTTATGGGCTATTGTTTATTGTTATTTACTTTAACATTTTTATTATTAACCTATCATTTAATTTAAAAACTCTTATTTAAATGATGTGTGTGTGTCTCTGTATTCCTGATGATACACGGAGAGAATGAGCTCATAGTGCTGCTGATCACCATAAGCTAAACAGTCTGTATATTGCATTACATTTGTATAATGTAAGCTTCGTTGATACTTTGCCTGCGGGAATACGAAAAAAATTGTTAGATATACTGAATATTATCTGATCTATTCCACCACTTAATCCCAAATAATGTAGAGGTGTGTTATAGGTGCCTTAAATAACCCCTTATTTTCTAGTGAGATGTATTTTTATGTTCATATAATAGTGATTTCAATGCCACCCCAAAATGATCACTGGTTCCATCCTGGCCACCCCACTGGAAATGTCCTGGCTCCGCCACTGCTAATTATTCCGATGTCCTAATATACTCTAAGATGTTTTATAGGAGCATCATTTGTTTGTGAGCCAAACTCCTCTGATGATCTATGCTAATGCAGATTCTCCTGGTTAATAAAAAGTGTCTTGCCATAATAATTAATGTGCTTTTTGTTATGCAGATTTCTGTGTGAAATATGTGTTAGGTAGGTGAAGCCCTCCAGATAGATGTGTGTTGTTGTGATAGCATCACAATAAAAAAACAAGAGTTTTTTTAATTTGTTGGTTATTATTAGCTGTAAAATAACGACACTATGAAGTTATACCTTCAATTGTAATGACATTTTTATAACTGAAGCAGGGACATTTTTCTGGGAAATCATTTTTATGAATCATTTTTATGTATCAGTTAAGAAATATATGTTCTCTGGAAATCAACAGAAATGGTTCACATTGCTTTAGGGATTGTTTTGGAGAAAAAATGCTCACCGACTATACTTTCTGCACTTTTGCATTGCAGAGGGAGGACAATGGCCTGATACTAACCCATCCTCTCCTACTACAACAGCATTGGCGGTTGAGTGATTGCAAAGGCTGATGGGCATGAGTCCATGAAGCTTTATGCAGCCATTGATTATGTGAATGCATTATTATATGGACTGTCCATGTATTGTCGTGGTGGGGACATAAACTGTGTAAGTGCATGTACAAGTGTCTTTAAGGAGGAGACATGCATTGTGCGCACACACATTTATCCTCACCATCAGTTCTTCATTAGTGATGAGACCAGAGGGACAATGGAGGAACAGTAGGATGGATAGCTGGTCGTTGGAGGAGGCTGGCAAGTCTTTATATATTTGCTCCATATTATCCTGCTCTGTTTAAAGAATACGGTGATGCTGCAGTGATTTAGGTTTTCTATTAGCCTTGCTGTCAGTACACTACTGAGGTCAGAACTCCCACAAGCCTAGAGGTGTATTAATTATTGAGACTCTACTTTAACTATCTCTTCTTTGTGCCGTTGTACATCAAGAGAGAGAGATACTTTTACACAGTTATCCATTGTACTAATTACAGATCAGTTTAATTAAAAAGAATGCTTTAATTATTCACAGATCAATCCTTTACATTGCTACAGTGTGAAGTTACTAGTTGTTTTATTTGGGAAATGAATAACAAGAAGTAAACCAGAAAAATGAAAGGGCCCAAAACAGGAACATTATCATCTTATTATTATCAATCTGGTACCAAGTGGAATTCACCAAACTAGACAAATGTGTTGTGAATTGCTAACTTTGGCCTGTTGAATAACTCCTTCTCTTAAGGAGATGTGCACATTTGAGAGTTGATTATAAGCATAACTGACCTCCATAAAAACTGCGAGGGTATTCATTTAAAAAATGTGAGCAAAAATGTGCCATCAAGATCTTTACACCGTAGACCTTCAATCCCTAATGTCTGAAAATCAGCTGAAATGGTTGTACTGAAGGACAAGAACATAATAATATAATTATATAGGCTGCTGTTAAACTGAAATAGATTGTTCCTAATAGAGAACTTTGGAGGTTGAAGAAGTTAAAAAAACTACAATCTATAAGTCATTCTCAACTGGCAAACCATACTGTAGAGTGAAAAGAATATTAATATCATCATAACAACAAACTAATATTTAGCCTTGAGTTTGCTTTAGATGCCAATATGATTTAAGCGGATTTCAGCATAATATTTACACACAAACTATACGGCGAATAAAGTTAAATAATTGTTTTGGGTGGAATGACAGGGCGGACCGGAAAAGGTTGGGCAAGACTGAAGGAGGAGAAAAAGTCGATAGAAGTTTGTATGACAAAGCTGTTTACAGGGAATACTTTTTTGTGCAGCATTGTTTAGGGCCTAGGCCCTAGAGACTGCATCTTTAAGATAGTTCATTGTGATACTTTGATGACAGCCACACTCCATTGGTCAAATATGGATTGTTACTTGGGAGGTTTGAACCACTGATGCTGGAGGGATCTGTTATGTTTCAACAACTTAAGAGCATGCCTTTGCGACCCTTTCACCAAACAACCCGCACCAAAAGCTTAGTTTAAATATAGTCAGGGGGATGGTATCTCATTATTGAATGTTTGCCGTTGATGTATGGCAATACAAATCGGCAAGCAGTGGTATGCAGGTTCCTTTCAGGAGCTTTGGTGTCAGAAGCTACTGCACAAGACAGAGGAAAAAGGTTTGTATATAATCGATATTCCTCCATCAGCCCTAATGGTCATTGTTCTGTATGTATTCTGTGTTGCTATAAAAATCAATAGATTTATACACGGGAAACATGAGGAGAGTAAGTACTGGGTATCCTATCTTTGTGTAAAATAAAAGATGGACAAGATTAATGCGTGTATCAGGTTAAATATTTTGCAAAAATCAATGATGTGCTTGAAATCACTGTTAAAGACACATGCAGAGAAATGAGGATGCCCAGCAAAAACGGGTTGTTTATATTGTCTTTACAAAGTATGAGTGTGGGTCCCAGGAGTATAAAATGCTCCAGTATGTGAAGTTAAATTGGAGTTTTCTAATGGGGCGCTGTCAAGACTAACCCAGCTTGAGCACAGCTGGTTTAAAATCTTTATACGTTCCACCAACAGAAAGGTAGTCATGGCTAATGGACAAACTAATCACATATTTTCTGAACTGTTGCTAAAACTGAATAGATCTGTGTATTGGAAAGAGCTGCTGGTGAAATAGTTATCCAGATGCAAAATCCCATTTTTAAATATTATTTCTATTGACATCATCATTGTTCCGTTTTAGTAGAACAGTAGTTTTATAGATTTTTGTTTTGGAGAAGTAATTGTATTTGGTGGATAGCTCTCAATGCCTGAGCCTCAGCTGCTAATACTATTGAGAATAAACCAAGGAGACTTGGAAAGAGTTGTAGTAAATTCAGAATGCCAATTTGTTGGAGTTTAAACTAAAACATTGCGTTTTTGTGGAATCCATCCAAAATTGACAAACTCATCAGTAAATGTGTCTCTTTGCTGTATTATTTACAATTCTAAATTAAATCCTACTTGCAGTACTTTATCTTGTTACCTTTTGGTTCGATGTTCCTTAGAAGTTAACCTTGATTCCCTTTCTCATAGTCTTGTTTCCTTTTTATCAAAGGAATTTATAACACACAAGTTTATCTTTTGTTCCTGCTTCTAAAAGATTATGTAAAATACCATCGGGAAATTATTTAATTAGCATTTCTGCGCAGTGGCATCATGTTCATATATGATTATAGTACTAACATCCGTTGATGTTGGTTGTTTCATTTAGTGGTTGTTCTTCTGATGTCGAACGCCTTATCTTCCATTTGTTTCGCTCATGTACTCCTCAATGACCTAATGTTCATGTTATTGTTGATCTAGATTTTACAGCTTAAACTCTACGTCTGCGTTTGAAGGGAATGTGCTCCAGCTCCAAAAGAAATCTCACACAGATGGAACAATGGTGTGCAACACAGCATCACGTTGTGAGATCTAGTCTCTGTTCTAGTGAGGTGTTTTTCTTCCTTTCTCCTCTTAGCACACATACTGTGCACCTCATTAAAACATAACCATGATTAATAGATGAGAGATTACTCTGGAAGATGTGCAATCCCATGGAAGACCACCAGACCCACAGGTGTAATGGGAAGGTTTACATATGTCATCTTCATTAAGAAAAATGAATATATTTAACTGCAAAGTAATTCCCTGAAAGCCTGAGGCAAAATGCATCATTTGTCAAGGTTACAGAACGCCATCCTCTCGAGAATATTTGTGTGATTGAGGCAGCTTTTAACGGATTTGAAGAATTATACCACACATTTAGCAATAGAATGTATGCCTTCGAAAATGTTTCATTGCGTCACATATTGTCAGATGAGATTGAGCATTCGTCATTTAAAATGCCTATTTCTATTTAAGCAAACATCAGGTACAAGCATACCCACACAGCTTTTTAGGATCACAACTAAAAACATCTGAGACGGTACCACTTTACAATAAGACTAATACGCTGGCACAGTGTCCACCCCTGGAGTCCAGTAAGAGGCCCTCTCTGAATCTAATAAGACTTTGCGAATAGTTTGTAATTCATTTATTAATTAGGTTGTGAACACTTTATAAATCATGAATAAGCTTTTATAAGACATGAGATAAACAGGGCACCTGTGACCGGTTGCTTGCCAAATAGTGACCCCACATTTACCTGTACTGCTAAGTCTTATATTGGCTACTTAGCTTACTTCTTCTTCTTCATCAGCCAGCATCCTTGGTATCTGTTGCTGACTCAGTTGATTCTCGCTAGGTAGCCATTATAACGCTTAGTCATCTTGCCAAATAGTGAGCCTGTGCTGATGTATGAAAACTATGTTAGGACTGGTTTATAAGTGGTTCTTAATGATTAATAAAGTGTTTACAACCTAATTAATAACTTAATTATAAACCCTTTATGAGTACTTTATAAGGGTAGCCTTATTGTAAAGTGGTACCAAATGTATTATCTATAAAGCACACTAAAGTGAGCTAATTCTGACTCCTTTAAAGCTGTTGATTAGTTATTTAAAGTGACATGTTCCTCTACATGGTGTTGATGTTCAACCTGTGAAATCCTACAGTACTGTAGATATTTTGATGTGGGCTGAATTTACCAATTTCTATTATGAATGATTACTATTTTTTCTACAGAGAGTTCCGCTTTCTATGAACTATCAAAAACACAAAGAATAACATGACTGACATCAGTATGAATGCAAATAAATGAATGCATTTGAATGAATACTCCCTAGCTCTTGTGAAGTCCTTCTCATGGTTTTACTGTTATACTGCAGCAAAATAGACTGCAGCTATTATCAGTCCCTATTTGACATTGCTCGGACCGTTTGTGCTCTTTGTTACAGTATCATGCATTCCAGTGAGCACATGATGAAAAATAATTGGACACCACAGCTTGTAAAGTGCCTAAACTTTATGGAAACAGTTCATCAGTTCCATCTGTTATACTTCTGATGGCTGCTGACCAAAGGGCAGGCAAAGATACATTCATCCCTGTCACACCCTCACCCTCCACACAGCCATAATGACCCAGTATTCCTCTGAGCCCTCTTACGTACGCCCGCACATACACTCAAAGACACACACACACACACACACACACACACACACACACACACACACACACACACACACACACACACACACACACACACACACACACACACACACACACACACACACACAGGAACAAAGCTGGGCCCTCCATCACGTCTGCCACCATGCAGTCCCTGGTTCCTGCTGCTGGCACAGTGTCCACCCCTGGAGTCCAGTAAGAGGCCCTCTCTGAATCAACAATGTCAACAGAAGGCCACAGTGAGCTTACACACTTTCAGAACAATTACTGCGGCAGGAAACTTGAGATGAGTGAGTTACATCATCCCAACTCGAGAGATACTCGTTTCTCACTGAGGATGATATGAGCGAGCCATGTGTTGCATTTTCTCAAGAGGCATCTGGTTAAATTAAGCATCCACACTATTGTCTTGTTGAGACATATCTTTTTGTCTTAAGGCATATGCTGTTTATTGTTTGCTATTATAAAAAAGATAGACTTACATTATAAAGACATTATAAAACTGGATCTCTAAATTCTAATTGTAAAATCCAAAATGCGTGATTTCCCCTGTTAAAGCGAACACATTCAATGTCACATGTGATGCATTGAATAGCTTCAAATGTAATTTAATTATGTGAAATGAGTGACAACACTTAATTAATTTCTGTGTATAAGGGTAGGCTATACATATTAAGGCTTGTTATTGTCCATAAAGTTTATAGAGTGGAGAAGCTTTAGGCGGTCTGTTTATACAATACATTTGTTTTTAAATTATGAAGACATTAAAGGTCCCATTTCATGGCCATTTCCACTGATCATAATTCCATTGTTGAGGTCTACTAGAATAGATTTATATTGTGCAATTTTCCAAAATCACTTTGGTTTCTCATACAGCATCTCTGTAAACTACGTGTATTCACTGAATTTCACTCTCTGCCTTTAACGGCTCGTTGTAGCTCCAATAGCTCCAGCCCCCACCCTTGGTTGTGAATCGCGCTGAGCTCCGTGGAGGTGTGGTTTCCTTGTTTAGCGATACACAGCCAAACTCACCCTGGCCTGAGCACACACAAATTCACAGCCGAAGTAAAAACAATAAGTGTGGCTTGATATTGAGTAAGAAAAAGGTTGATAAACGCTGTGAGAATGGGTCTGCAGAGAGAATTTCGCCTCGATCCCAACTGTCTGTTATCAGCCTGCAGCCAGGGAGGAGAGATCAGCAGAGCTGCATGCACTGAGTGTGTTTCTGAGGAAGTCCGTGGATTGGTCAATTTGTACCAATCAGCGGGGGCTTAACGTAACGGCTCCACGGACGTAACGTAACGGCTCCACGGATTGGTCCATTTGGTTCCGGGAAACGCATGACATCATGAGTTACCCGTGACGTATCTCCAACGAGGCGTTTTGGGGAGGTATGTTCTGTGTTAGAGTTTTACTCGCTACAGGTTGTACCTTGAGGGTTTTGACTCTGCAGACCGTTTACATGCAGAAAAACCTTCATAACACACAAGGGGACGGGTAATAACCGGAAAAGCATGACATGGGAGCTTTAAGACTTATCTTAAAACCCTGTAGCAGTAAGAAAATGTCTTTACTCCTTTGTTCATCTAATTATTCTTATTTTTCCAACACCATGTGTCCCTAATCCTTTGAAGGTAGGGAAATGTTTTTCCTAGTGATGAGCCAAGTGACTCTGTGCCTGTCTTCCATAACATGACCTTTGAAATATAACATGAACCATAGAGTGGAAACAGCAGAGGCACTATCACACAGCAGAAGCCAGGTATTTGATGAGTGCGGCAATCGTTTGAACTGACATCCAGCAACTGAATTGGTTTAAACAGACCACAGGTAATATAAACTCAGCTCAGCAGATGACATTGATGGACTGATCACATCCTAATTTGTTTCAAGGTAATTAAACATTACAATATATTGTAAAGTCCAGGGAAAAATAGAAAGCTCATGAGGGACAAAAGGAGGCAACTCGCTCAGTGAGTCTCAATAAGCTTTGGATGCGACGATAAGTGCCGCCAGTCATACAATCATCTGAAATCATTTGAAGTTTGTTGATCATTAGCTATTATTATTATTTTACATAAATGTTAGGTTTCCCGAGAAGTGACTGGAGATGAGAACCCGCTATGCAAGCACTAAAACTGAGCCAGTGGTGAAGTGTCAAAAAAAGGCTTTATTTTGTCCACGACACTGACAAGGAGATGACGAAGAGCACGTAGAGGGAAGACGTGGAGTTGGGCTGATCAGGAGGGGAGGCTGGACGTGGCAGGAAAAACAAGCAGGATTAGGAAATAATTTCCTTTCACAAGGAGCATCAAAAAGTCACTAGGAAAAACACTAGTAGGCCTGGACGATAGTTTACCACTGAAGAATAAGCGAAGAACTGGCGAAGTCTGAGGATGGGAACCAGGGTTTTAAGCAGGTGCAGGTGAGTAGTGGCAATCAGTGAGATGAACAACAGCAGCAGAGGTGAGTTGGAGGGAATCGGAATGTAGGTAGCCACGCCCAGCCAGGAAGACAGACACACAGACAAACAGACAAAACAAACACAGACAGGGGAAAAAGAAGGAGGAAGTACTGCAGATCCTCACAATAAATCTACCATGTGATGGTAGCTCAAAGTCAGGTATCGGTATGTTTCTGTTGATTGCATCAATGACTCTCATCAGAAGGTTATTTTTAAGTATTGCACACACAGCTCCACCTCCCTTTCTGCCATCCAGAATATTATGAATTACATTCTTTCACACAGGGCCAACTCTATAAATATAACCAAATTAATTTAAGTATTTCTGAATTTCATACTGAAATGTTTTTTATAGGGACATTTTAGTCAAGGGAAGGGAAATTCAAATAATAAATCATGTTCATATTTGGACATCAAACGTTAGGTTACCACCATCTCTATTTTGTACACAAGGCCTTACGAAATCAGTTGTTTTGAGAATGTAACACTTCTTTAAAGTGAGTCATAAAGTCATTACTAAAACATATTTAGAGAAACTGCGTTTTCAATTGTTTTCCTGCTCTGGAGATTGAACCAACCTTGTATACCACAATACACACACCCTAACTTCTGCCACAGATTTTCTTTGGCCAAACGTTTCCCCCAGTGTGCCGTTCATACTCTGATCTGATCTTAAATTAGTTTCTTTCCAGCCCTCTCTTATTGTTACTCTGCAGTGTGAAGGTTGCATTGCTTCCTTTCTGGAGCTCTAAAGTGTTTGCGATATTATGTTACAAATGCTGTACCTCAAACTAAAACCGTTTATTGGGGTTCCCTACTTTACATATTTAGCATTCTCTGGCACAGTTTACTCTTAATTCCCCGCAAGAGAATTTACACAGTTCATGGAATTCATGTGCAGGTGGAAATTGACACATTTCGGAGTATTACATTAGCTGTGCTATTTTTTCCACTGGAGGCTCTGAAAGTGTCTTGTATCTCTTCACTGCTCCAGTCCACATGGATATTATCATCAGCGATTCTGCTCCTTAGTGAGAGTCATCTCAGTCATGCTACGAAGGAGCAATGCTGTATGCGTGTGCACACACTGAAATCGGCTACTTCCGCAGCAGCACTCAGCATCAGCACTCGGAAATTCAGCACACACACACACACACACACACACACACACACACACACACACACACACACACACACACACACACACACACACACACACACACACACACTCTCTCTCTCTCTCTCTCACACACACACACACACACACACACACACACACACACACACACACACACACACACACACACACACACACACACACACACACACACAATACCATATGTACTTACATGCGACCTTTGATTATGTTTGCACTAGTAGTATGAACATGTATTCATGAAATGTATGTGGAAGAATATGTGTGGAATAATGCGTGTCATTTGAGCACTGCAGTAGATACAAACATTGGAATGGCTCTGTATGTGCTAACTATAAATGAGCATGGCTCAGACTGAAGTAGGCATGTCAGATATGGTCAGCAGCAGCAGTTGTTTTGGTCACATAAAAATAACTTTACAAATTGATTTCAATTATTTAATAGTCTATATCGGGATATATTAAAGAATATAGGGATGTTGTCAATATCGCTGGTTCTCATAGGGAAGTTTATTTATTTTCTATAAAAAATTGACTGAAAGCTGCAGATAGCTGCAATTCTCAGTTGTACGACCCTTTTACTTCTACATCGATAAGTTTCAATAATTGTGAATATTAAAGCTTATTATGTTTTTGACTTCCAGGCAAAAATCAGCATCACTTTTTTATGTTGGTTTCTTATTTGCCTATATGGGAATTAACAATATGTTTTACACATTGTTGCTGAGATTAAGATATTTAATAATGCCTTTGAAAATAAGTCTTTATAAATGATCACTTGTTAAATCATGTATTGTTTCATTCATAGAAGGAAAAATCTGCCAAAAATGATTATTTAAAGCTAGCATTTACATTAGGAGTCATACAAAACTCATCAAAGCTCATGCTACGCTACATATAACGTTGCTGTGTGCAATCATTTGAATTCCATTTCTCCGTTAACATTCTTTAACACATTCTTTCTTAAACAGTTCCATTAATAAAAACTAATTTGAAGTCACACTCCATGTCGTCGGTAGAAGCCCTTTGGCTTAATGACAAGCAGAGGTGTGTCAGTGGTGGAGCACTTCAGCAGGCATCTAGTGGCAATGATGCATACACTCCTTTTATAAATGGATCCTCCCTTCATTGTATTCTAGGTCAAGAAGAAGAATTTATAAAAGCTGTTGTGCCCAATATTTTCATCAAATCATCTAAACCCCAGTATTTGGCAGTGTACTGCATTGAGCAGTATGGTGAGGAAGACATGTTTCTACGGATACTACCTATACTATTTTTCTTCCGATTGAAAAATGAAGGATGGTACATTAGCTGATGTAATTAATTTCTGTTCATGCACCTACATGACTAAGTATTTGCTGGAGCACTTTCCCCGAACCTACCGCAGTGTAAGGTTATTTTCTGCTTCAATGGGGTCCATCAGCTAAGTCATTATTTCCTATTAGCATCATAAGTTTTGATTGATTTCTTGAGTTAATGTGAAAATGAAGCTTCATTACGTCAATTTATGTACCAGGCTTCTGTTATCATGGTAGTCAGTTTTATCACCACTCCTTAAGGTTTCAAACAAATAATGATTTTTGTATTCATTAGTATCTATTTTTTTCTTTGCTTTTTGGTACAATTGGGATCCTTTGTCAAACAGTGATAGTTGAGGTGTTGTTACAGCAAGGAACTCAAAAGGTACTGTGGCATGTTAAACCGAGTGGGTGTCACACTCCTAGGCTCATGTCACGTTGGTAGTTTTGTATGTTTAGGTTATGTCACGTTCTATGTGTAGGTTTGGGTGTTTTGCTGTTTTCCCTGTCATGTTTTCCTCCTGTTTATTGTCTGGTCCTTTCCCCTGTGTTTTTTCTCCTGTCGTTAGTTTCCCTGGTGTGTCTAATTGTCTGATTATGTTCACCTGTGGCCCCTGTGTTTCCTCCTCCCTCCTCACCTGTGTCTTGTTGTGTGATTAGTCTTTTGTGTATTTAAGTTCTGGGTTTTCTGTCTGTCTTTGTCGGTTCGTCTTGCTTATATCATAGCTTTGAAATAAAGGAGTTTTTTCAGTTTATATCTGCATTTGGGTCCTGCTTCCTTCACAATCCGTAACAGTGGGGAAAAAAAACCCATCACACTTCAGAACGGTGTTACTGACATGACAACAACCTGGAGGTAAACAATGTGATTTCCATTTTCTTGTAACACATACAGGGCTATGTTTGTCATAAATCCTGACTAAAATGGCTTTGCCAGATGGTTGCCTGTTTGGCAAACTGTGGAAATGATATGTCTTTACTTGTTTTATCTCTGTCACACACCCACCTGTAAGCATAAACACATGGCACAGATGCAATCAATCATAAGCATGGCGGAGAAGTGGCCAAGTACCTACTGGAGGCTAGATGCATAGAAGCCTACAGTGTTTTCATGAAAGTGGCATAATGGCAGAGCATCTTTACTGCTTTTATGTATATGCTTTTGGCGTGCCTCATTAATAGAAAAGGTCAGAAAATGCCTATACTATTGCAAGATATGCAGGACTGTAGTGTATTGATATGTTCATATTGCTGTGCCTCATAACTTGTCAAAGACTCTCATACCTGCTGCTAAAGGTACGCTTTGATTATGGTGTCCACCACATGATGCTGTTATCCCCTGCTGATATTTGTTGTATTTATAAAATACTATTGAAATCAAGTTTACTTTTCTTTATTATATCTCTATTAGGTCCATGTCTCTTAAATTTGAATAGTCACATGAGAAAGGTAACATACATTATGGCAACTAATCAGCAACAGCTAAGAATATTATATAAATATTGCTTTTAGGTCTTTCAACCATTACATCTCATGGATCAAGGAATTATTTATTAACGTTTTTCCGAACAGATTGAGCTGTATCAGCAACACATTTGAAAATACTCTCTCAAAGAGGCTTGAAAACTCCTTTCCTTTGAAGTCTAAAACCAATACAAAGTGCAGTGTAGTACACACACACACACACACACACATGCTAGTAGCATATGTGCAGAACACACACTACACCTTGAGCTAAGATCCTCCTCTTTCTGCCCTCAGTTTTGCCTCGACCTCCTTTTCCCCAGCTTTTTGAGAATGCCTTTAAGAAGAATAATATGCCCTTTTATAAATTATTTTAAACAAATCCTAAGAATTGCACTGTATATCTACTCTACACCATTATGACGTTGGTTCACTCCATTTATGAGGGGAAGAGGAGTCACATCCGTCAAAGCAGAGTTTGCTCATTAGTAGGTAGCCCAGCAGATAAAAGGTTTTCATTTAAATGTAAATCAGAAGGGTAACAAATCCATTATTGTCATTTGGGGAAGGACAGCTCTTTTTGCCTTCTGGGCCGTGTCTTTAACTCTTTTTCCCAGCCGAGGTGTTGTACTGCTTCTCATTCTGGCCAGGGAGATACCAGTGTCTTAAAGCTTCTGTGACAACAAATAACAGCTGGACGCTAGTGGACAATGCTGTGAAGTATAAATTATTTGAAATTCATATTTTAATAAGCATCCCTATGGATGGAGGCAGGCGTGTTATTAATCAGTCGTGGCGCAATAGATCTGTTCCCTTTTTTAAAATGTCAGTCTATGTGGAATCCATTAGTCTGCTCTGCTGCACTTTGTATTACCATTTTCTTTCAAGTGGGTTCGGAAGCTTCCTGTTTGGGATATCTGCAGTATTAAAAAAAACACATTATCTGTGGAGCTGCAACTTATTATTTGTATTATCCAGTATTCGTTGTGTTTTATAATAAATAATTAATTAGGTGCCCAAGGTGATTCTCTGACTCCTTTCTCCTTCGCACATACAGTATGAGGTCTAAACTCAAAAACTTAAAACCATAGTATGCTAACCCAATAGTGATAACTTTAGAAACTTAAGCAGAACAAAATTGTCTTGTGAATGACTGCTGCGGTGCTACTGTTTACAAGTTAGCTTTTCTTTGTAGTTCTTAAAAAAAAAACACGTCTGCAACACCCACATGTTGTTGAATTAATTTAGCTATTAATGCTTTAACACACAAAGTCATCCATGCTCTCATACACAGGCACATTTATATTAAAGTGGGCACATTAATCTATTTAAATTCCCCGACTCTCCCCGTTTGCAGAGCCTCCTGGTAGATGGACTGTGTGTTTTTCTTTGGTTGTTTTAATAGGGTTATTGATCATTCTGGCATCTGCAACATTTCTATAAACCAAATGAAGTCCCTGCACAAACTGTGCTGTGTCAGGGCAGAAATGCATTTAGATTACTTCATTCCACAGAACCTCGTCAGAGATAGCTATCTCCTACATTCACTTTGACATGTAAATATTACATATCCTATAAGAGGCAAAGATGAAACGTTTAGAATTTTTTTTTTTTTCTTAAGTCTTAAGGTGCTGCTGTTTTCTTTCAAGGTTGGCTTGGTCCCCTCGGCGCTAGACAATATATCACACTGCTATTAAAAGTAAAAGATTCTTAATGGAACACCTAACATGAAAATGGTTTAATTATTCACTAAGGAGATGCCGTGCAATACAACTCTATAATAATAATAATAATAAAAAAGAAAATCTCAACATACCCACGAGGATCATTAAGGTTTCATCTAATGTAGCTTGAATGCACATGTTCATTAGTGTAACGATGTTTAATAAGTGTTTAATAAGTGTTTTATATTTCACACTGTGTAAAAAAGCAAATGTCGTATTATAGTTTTTTCATAGCTGCAGCATGTTCTGCGTACTGAATCATTCGAGGTTGATAAATTGGGCTGTAAAGGACATAATTCAACATTACTGAAACCAAATACACATGATACACCAGAGAAATAATGCACACATTAGAGTGTTGGCCAACGGCAATAAGTCCCAAGAAACATATGAACATAAACTATGCCACTGAAGGCATTTTTCTTATGTTGAAAGCGCCTAAACCTTTGTTTGAGATGCCAGGTTTAAAGTTAGAAATGTAAGCTTTCCATCTAAGCGTCTGCATTAAAACAAATCTACATTTCTAAAAGGTTCGACAAGGCTGCAAAGATGAGTCATCCAAGTTAATTAAAACTGGATCAGTTGTGAGGCACCTGCTGGAGTTCAACACTGAGGCAACAAACTCCTGTGCTGTGTCCTGCATTACTCCTATGTGTGGTAAATGTCAATGATAAACTGAAGGCTGCATCCTCACAAACACAAGTATCAGTAGTCAATAACTGGGTGTAGATTTAGAAAATGATTTATCACAAACACACACATCCGGTTTCCTCACATTTTACATACAGATTGTAAGCCTCTTCTTTTACTTGAATATGTTGTTTTTTGGTACTGTTTTCATGCGTTCTAATTTCAAAACACTCAAGGCTTGATTTGCATATTACAATTAAATTTCTTTCAAGGTGAAATGCCCCTGGACCCCCTTGCGAAGTGAGAGAACCAGATGTGTTTGTTAATTAAATGTACAGTAAAACACCAGTATCTTAAAAATCGACCGGTTCAGCAGCAGACTAAATCAAATCCATTTAACAGTCGGCTAAAGTCAATAATATCAAGTCAGTGTTAGCATTGAAAGCTGTTCAGCAGACAGACTCCAGCCATTTGTAAAACTGAAGCCACAGCTGCTGTGTTCTCCGCTTGTATGTTCTCTTGTTCACCATTTACTTAGTATCGAAAGATGCCATGTTGACAAGAATCAATTTTCTAAAACTGTCGAAATCGAACACATAGAAAGAGAATAACACCTTATTGGCACATGTTGAATCACTCATGCGCAGTGTTTGGTTGTTTATTACTGGCAAAAGTTAGCATCACATATTAGTCCTTGTTGAAGCTGCAACAGGTGTTTTACTGTACGTGATAAACTAAACTGTATATTCAATAAAGTGGATTTCATTACAGAGTTCTTTAAACAACCCCAGTTAATTGGCCAACTCAGAATACACTGTATAAAGTAGTTTGTGCAGCCTTTTTATTCTCTAATCCTCCTTTATTATGCTGATTGAGCCATTGAGGCTCAGTGTAGACCTCAAAGCAAACAGAACTTCATGTCAACCTTTGTATATGTTTTTAAATGCCTTGCTGTACAATATTTGTTTTGACAAACACTCACTGCTCTCTTTTTAAAACAAGAATGACAGCTGAGCCCAGAATGTCTATAGTTGATCTCAGATACAACAGATTTAAAAGGCGAAACACAATGTGCTGTATTGATACATCTCTCTGCAGGGTGATCTTTGTAGTCAGCTAAGGATTGCAGATGAGTCAAACGGCTCAAGTCTGGAGGGGAAATGCATTTGTATCTTCTTTGTATTTTGCTGTTAAAAGGAGAATGTGACATTTCCGTGAAGTCTTTGATTAGGTGTCACTAAAGGATCCATTTGTTGCATTAATGCATTCATTATTAATAGTGCATCTTCTGCTGCATTGATCTGCTCAGGGAAATAATTGGATTACATCGATCTGTCCTCAGCCATAATCAATTTAATAGCTTGGAAACTTACAATATGCACATTTTTAAATGCCATATCTTTCTGAATAGGCTGAGTTTTTATAACCAACATTGAACTTTACCTCTCTGGTAGTGAGGGGATTGTTGGATCCTGCTGATTTTAATCATGCAGGGTTCAGCACCTCCATATTTACCAAAAAAGCCTTCTGCTGCTTCTGAGGTGTCGGGTCCATCAGAGCCTGGACAACCTCAAAAAAGTTTTTAAGATCTTATAACGCAATATGTATTAGACTTTCGTAGTTGGTATGTCAAGGAGCCAATACTCCAGCCGGTATCCCAATGCTTTGCAAGTCCAACAGGAAGTGGAGATGATGCAGGGAATGTGATCCGTGGATCTGAAGGTGTCATCTGGCTCAGCATGGTTCAGCGGCAGACACACAGACTGCTTATGGCGTGAGGGTTGTACTGTAAAAGATGTCCGCCAGACACATTGGCAGCAGGAGAGACACAAATCGATTCCCTGCAAGAAAGCATAGAGTCTAAGTGGGGGAGGGCCTCTTTAGCAAAGCTCTTATTAATTAATAGAGTCTCAGGAGGGGATTACATGATCCGATTCCTGCTTCTTCATCACAGCACAGCAGCTAATGATATCCGAGGGAGCTCTTCTGCACAACACATCCCCGCCCTGCCATGTATATGATCAGAACATTAGAGTATGCAACACTAGTAGAGCATCCTCTCTGCGTTATCCAGAGTATCGTATGATGAGACCTCTGTCATGTTTTTCTATTCATACCGAGAGCAGATTAAATATTGCAGAGCTTTGCAGTCCATATATTCTATTACTCTGTTTACTAATCAGCAAACTACAGATTATAGAGCCTTTCAAACTGTTCCATATTATATTAGAGATGAAAAGTAGCACATTGTAACAGGACTTACTCACTTTGGTTTTACCTTTTTTTTAAACTTTTTTTACCCTATTTTATTTGGCTACTGGGGGAGAAAAGCATCCACAACTGTGACCACATCTTGTTTTATTGCCACCAGTAACAAGGAGCACAGATGCCTCTTAAAAGAGAAATGAAGAGCCATTTGTTGAACATACTATAGTTATACAGTCCAGTAGGGCTGCTCGATTATGGCAAAAATCATAATCTCGATTATTTGGGTCAATAATTGTAATTGCGATTATTAAATACGATTATTCATTGACTTTGAAAACATCTATTTATTGGAGAAAAAAAATGTGAACAGTTTGTTTTTAACAGTTGATTACCCTGAACGTTAAGTATAATTCAACTGAAAACCCCCAACAAAAAAAAAGTAGTAAAAAAAAAAAAATAACCTTTTTTTTTTTTTTTTTTACTGAAGGACTTTGTTTCTCTGCTGCCGTGTTTCATGCTGGATGTATTTATCCATGCGTTTGTGAACCCAAGACTTGGCGAACCTTGGACCTTTGGTCAATTCAGTTCAGGCTTACACTCCTGCTTTTGTGTGATGACTTTCCCCATTTGCTTTTTTTGTACCATTAAGACAAAATACCTATCAGAGTAAATAGCAGCACTAAAACATGATGTGTCCCTGCGAGCAATACAGATGAGCCACCTGCAAAATATTAGCACTTATACAGTATATTGGTAAAACCTATGCAAAATAATCATATTCAATTCACTTGTACATTTTTCTGCTATTGCAGGACAAAATATCTAAACCATTTTTCAAAACCATCCATTGTGTCTAGAGGAGGGACATATCTAATTTGTTACAATCACACCGTGTCCAATAAAAGCCCATGAGATATTGATAATGAGTCTGCTCTTTAATCTTTTATTGTATTAAAAAATACACTTTCCCTTACTGTGTGAACTCCTGCGAGACGCTTTGTATATTTTGTCGTCAGTGATGTGATGACAAATTGAAAAAAGGATGTGCTGCCTCAAACTGCGTTTGAGCAAATGAAATGAACTGTTGCACAGTGTAAGACTTCATGCCATTATGCTTTTATATTTCCCCTGCTTATGTATTTTCCTACTTCCATATTTCACAGGCAAGCTAAATGAGCTGTAGCCTGCGCACAGCAGACCACATCAGCGTTAATAAACCATGAAAAAAGGTCAATTACCAGTAATTCTGTGAATTGTTGTGACCATTTATAATAAGCAGTGAATGGGGTATGTATGAGATCAAGTTGAATCCCCCTACCCACAGAATCCTTGCATCATTTCCAGTCCATAGTACCCTTACTCTGTCAACTTCAACGTGGACATTTCTCCCTGCCATTGTAATAATACAAAAATGGCTATTAGAGTTAAACTGCTAAAAACGAAATGAAACAGCTTACATTTCCACTGGTTGACTAGTACTCCCTTTGGAAACACTGACTTCTTCTTGCTTTCTTCACATAATATTGCAGATGTAAATCCAAAATGCTCATTCTTTGAAGCTTTGTTTTGCTCTCCACCAACTCTAAAACATATCTGGAAACTTAGGTGTTAGTTGGTTTCACCGCTGATTCTCAAACTTAAAAAAAAGCCTTAAACTCCAGCGTCCCTTTTACAAACTCTTGCTGGGCTAATGATAATGGGGTCCAGATACAATAAAAGACAGATGGCATACGTTGGTAATCTGATCAACCACTTCTGGGAATCACACATCTCCCGACCACGCCCTGACCCCCATAACCTCAAACGATGGCAGATGAGTTTGATGTTACAACAGTGTCAGCTGGCATCAAAAACATCAGGGCATAGAGGTGACAAGGTCACAACAAGCACACTGTGCCAAACAGTAGACTCTGCATGGGTACCTTGAGGTCAACTATACACCTATTAATTGCTTCTTAGATGTCAGATGACACAGGAGATTAAGCGTGGACTTTAATCAAAAATGCTACAGTAGGTTGACAAATGAACTTCATCAGGACAGCAGTAAGCAGCCATTTAGAGGTTGTGGACTTTGAATGAGAGCAGATGCCCCACATAGCACTTCATTAAAACCCTGTTTTATTTTCTGGACATTGATTGAATGTTTGCTGACTTTAATTATTTAGCTTTTTATTTTATTTATCATGTTCTGTTTGATCAGCTCTGCTTACAATTATTTTTTTTGTTTTTTTGTGTTGCCTCTGAACAGCAAGTATACTGGACTGAATTTTCAAATAGCGACGACTTGTGCTGCCCCATTTTTGTGTTGCAAATTTGTTTTTGTTTGGATTGAAAACTGCTATAATGTAATAATAAAGACGTACACTATGTGTGAAGGGTGTCACTTGTAGTGATTATCGCACAGAGAATAAAATCCCTTAGCATGTTTAGCAATTTCATTGTTTTATAGCCAGCAATCTATCTCTCTAGCATTGTTTCCAGAGGTAGCAGGAAGATATTTTCAGAACAAATCTCTTATGAATCCACTGTATGCTTGTCCAGCACTGTGTTGGCTCTGAGGTGAGCATAGAGAAGCATCTAGCAGCCAAAGCTGGGTATTTGTCTTGGTTGGTAGAAACTAGAAAAGACAATGGCAAGTAAATATTAGATTTTCATTTGTTTACTGGCCACAAACACAACTCTAAATATATAGCTCTAGAATTCCCCTTGTAGTACCATGAATGTAAAATGAAACTACTAGCTTAAGGGAGGCATCATCCAGTCATTAAGTACACACACACACACACACACACACACACACACACACACACACACACACACACACACACACACACACCAACATATTTTAAACACACTTCGTGATGAGATCTGTGAAAATATTTGATCGAAACTGCATGTTATTGAAGCAATTTTGTGATGCAGTCGCAATTCAGGGTGGACTCAGGGTAAAATATAAAATAAAAAATAAAAACGATGTAGTCTACAGCGGTTGTCAATAGCTGTGATTGAGAGCAGCAATTATAAACGGCTCAATATGTCCTGTATGCATCATCATTAAAGATCCTCAAGGTAAAACAAATAGTTTAAAACATGGCATCAACCTGTTAATGCATTGCATCTGAAGCTGTGATTGATCAATACATTCATCTTGTGTCTGCAGAGTTACGTGTTAAAAGGGCCCATTAAGAATTATTGACAGCTCGATGCGATAAACTTTTACAGAATATTTAACCCCGATAATCTCTCGTGTTGAGGATGTTTTCATTCGTAGCTATAGGGACCTGTAAAGCTTATCAGCCACCTGCTTCTTGTCTCAAACTGAAACAGGTAATTATCCAATTGCAGACAATCAAGTGTCTTATTTAGGAAATGTGAATGTTGCTGAAGATTAATCATCATTGATTAGAGACCCTGCGATTTGAAATGGTCCCTTCTCCAGATTAGTTAGCCATTGATCTGTGACAGCAATTTCACGCCTGTGATCAACCAATCGACCCGGCCGTAATGTGTGGCCTCTGCCGGGCTATTTCCTGGCCCCGCTATCCATCAGAGTGCTACCTGCAGTACTAATAACCCTCGCTGAGGCCATACAGGATGACACAATCACAAACATCTTCCCTTGCATTAAGAATGTGTTTCTTTCTTTGTTTACGGTGATTTATCTTAGTAAAATCAAACTGGGTGGTTTACCTACTCAATTATACTTATTTCGCCTCAAGACGATGTAAAGCTTAACTTTGTTTGCTTGTGTTTCTTTAATAATGTATTATGCTGTAAAATAACATGAATCCACCGCTGAGTCACTTTCCACATTGTTAAATACTGTAGGTCTTTTATTTGCTTCTTGCCAGCTATTTTCTGGGGAATGATTTGAGCCAATTAAGTATGGTTGATGGCTTTATGATGATGCTAGCGCCAAAAGAATATTGACAGTAATTGCCAAGCTATATAAATGATTCTAATTTTAATTTATGAAAAATAACTCTTAAATGGAGATATTAATTTGATTCAATTTGGAAAAAAAATGTAAGTGCTCCTACTGTAGCAACAGCAGTTTGCTTATCACTTGCTACTGATCAGTTAAGTGCAAATTACCTCCTCTCACAAACACAAACAGCTGACGTCAACACAACGGAAATGAATTGGAAATTCAGTCTGATTATCAGCCTGTCACATCTTATTAATTACAATATTTGTTGTTTCTTATGAAGAGAGATAATGTGCTGTATATTAGTTTATAATTGGGCTCTTGTATTGGTGCTCAACCCTTTCTTAGAGAAAACCCTTCTTAATACCTGCTTCGTAAACATGATCTAGGGATCGATAACATGTTCGTCAAACGTGAATTAGGAATGAGTATTATTCTGGAAAGATGGAGATATTATTTAGTGTGTGTGTGTGTGTGTGTGATTATTTTGTGTGTGGAGCTTGTGACTATATACAACAAAACATCACCCTTAAATCTTGAAGCTTCCCATCTTTTCCCACTCTGTAGAGTTGAGTCATGAACTATTTCTACTTTTAAATGTTTTAATTTGTGGCTTATTGAAAATAAATGTCATCTCACAACTAAATATAGGTCTTCATGCTCTGTAGATTCTTTACTTACAACTGTCTAATGCATTTATAAATAGAGGCTTCTTTCTGTATATAGAGACGAGTACATCAACACCAATATAAGTATCAGTATTGGCGTTAATGTTGGGAAATAAGTTACAACCAATGCCAAAGACGTTTCACTGCACTGACACATTTTCCATTATAACATGTTCTAGTCAGTGAACCTTGAATCTTGGTCACTCTACTTTAATATCCACATTTCAGGGATCAGTTTCCCTGATGTTTGTTTATGTTATGTGTTAAGAACATGAACATAAAGGCGGATATACTGTCAGCAGATGTTTGAAACCTTCCAATGTCAGTATCGACCTCTGGTAGTTGGCCAGCCCTAGGAAGAGTGAAGATCATTTCCTATTGTCTCAATTCTTTTAAATATTGAAACCTATTATTATTTTGTTTGCCCCAAAAACATTTGTCATTATTTTATATAATAAAATATATGGTTAGCCTCATAGCATAATTTCCTAAGTCATATTTTGTCCAAATTGAGATATCTGCCTAACTCTACTCTCCTAACACTGCGGATTCACCGTACATTATTGCCAGATCAGAATGCTTGTTACGTTCCTAAATCCCTTTCTGCCTAAGTCATCTCTAACCTTTGATATTTCTATATGTTTCCTCACAGTACACAGTATATATTTATAAAAATGTACATCTGATGTGAAGTTATTTTGCATGCTGCTGTGAGCAATGCTGTGTCACAATCGCTGGTAATGTTCATTATGTTTTACAGGTCATGTTCAACCAAAAAAGAGTAATGTAAATATTTAATTTAAGTGTGATAATCTTAAAGCACTATATTAGAGTGTCTCCAGGGTATTGTTTAGGAATAGTCCCCTGAGCAGAGTTTAGAAAGCCCCATGGCTTAGGGAAGTTACATGAACTCTTTTAGTTGGCAGCAAACAGCAGTGGGCTTCGGTCTTCTGCAGAGACTCAGAGCTGCTAATGTGATTGTGTTATGGCAACACATGGTGGGGAAGATTTCTGTGTGTATGCACTGATTGACAGCTTTCATGGAATAAATTGGCCACCATGTTCGGATTCCTCATTCCTTGTTTAATACGTCTGTGGCTAACACTCCATTAGCAACCTAACACTGCGCTGTGTTCTGTTTTTTTTATGAAACACTGGTGAGGGTGGGCTGAATATTATCTGCCACTGACAGCGCTGGCAAACAGCCCATGAAGACTTCCGCCTATCTTTTTACTTTTAAGCTTCACGCTTTGTGCACAGGTTTTCCTCTATCTCTCTGTTGATGGCTGTTACGTTCCCTCCAAATCTAGGGGTACGAAGGGGAGTAACAAAACACAGAAATGACCAGACACGAGAAAAAAGAGCAGAAACTGATCTCTGAAGCCACAAAGGGAGGTTTAATTGACCAATGATGGACAAGCAGAAAACGGGCTCACCAGCCAACTTGCAAAGCAAATTAAGATACAAATATATACAGGTCCCACAGAGACATAAGCGG
>NW_011369945.1:16602862-16633505 GCF_000735185.1 Notothenia coriiceps | reverse complement strand
GAAAGACGTAGTATATACACGTTCTCCTGGCGAGACCTCAAATCATCTTCGTAATATCTATCAAACTATAGATCCTACGCANTCTTTCTCTCTCTCTCCCTCTATATTGTCTCCAGTTGCAGCCTCTCCCTCCAGGTGCAGCTTCTCCTCTAGGTGCTCCCAATCACCAATCAGGGCCTCCTGGAGGCCCTGATTGGTGATTGGGAGCACCTAGAGGAGAAGCTGCACCTGGAGGGAGAGGCTGCAACTGGAGACAATATAGAGGGAGAGAGAGAGAAAGACACAAACACCAGCACCCACTATGGCACGTAACAATGGCAACATATCTGATCATGGTTTTTGTGAATAAGTATCACATTGTTTATACAGTATATAGTATTGGGATTTATAATATTATGATCAATACATTTAAGCTCTTGCCTTACCAGTGTGGTGCTTTGGAGTTTTAGGTATGTTTACATTCAGTGTTACTAATTTAAACACATAATTTGTATCGTTAAGTCTAACAAATCAGTTGAATGCATTTCCTACTTCATGAAACAACAGACTTTTTTTTAATTGAAAGGGAAAGCCAGTGTCTTGACTAAAAAGTCAAAAATGTTGTGCTTATTGAAATCTTTTATCAATCGGTTAAGGCTCTAAACAAAACCTACATTGTTGTCCAGTTGTATATTTAAGAACATGCTGGTAAAACCTGTCCAACACAAAGTAAATATGTTGGTATCTAGCAGAGAAGCCCAGATACATCCACGCAGTTAAAGTGATGGAGCTAATATAAGCATCGCAGCACAGACTGATGTGATACGCAGCTTCACAGCCCATATGTCCTGATTCAATGCTGTCAGGGTGATAAGCTTTAAAAAATGATCTGATTTGGGAGATTCTGACAATTATTCACTATCTACCAGCTGCTTGTCATTTACACTTGACAACTGAACTAGGTGCTTGTCTTACAATGACAAGTAGCAACACCCAAATGTTTCTAAAGGTCCCTGATCATTGGTGGCCTATGAAACAAACCTGAACATAAAAATGTTTGCAGAACAGAGACTCACCAAACAATTAAGCAAATACTATCAAATAAATACATACGGATCAAGTGGTTATTCATATGCTTCCCAACATGGAAAGGATCCACTTTGGTGTCATCAATCAAAAACCCTAGATAGGAGCTTTGGCATCCTGCTTGCTTTGCACTAAATTAAACATCACCAAGCTCAGAAACTCATTTCATGGCACATTCCCACTTCTGCTCAGTCAATATGGAACATTTTGCTGCTCTTCCGCTCTCAGCCCTCCTGCTTACTTATCATTTATCATCCACACTTGACCTCTCACTTTGCTCAAGAGGCCCAAAGCAAACTGCACATTGGCCTCCTCATATAGAAACAGTCGAGGGGAGTTCGAGAACAAAGAAGAGATGTAGAGATGAGAAACGGTCTGTCTGTCCTTTCAGGGGATTGAGATTCAGACATTCGGCTCTTTGATGTTTAATATTTCCTTTTGAAAAGATGTGAGGAGATGATATATTACTTTATGCTTTACCAAATCTGATGTTGCTTGAGCCGCTGTAATAATATAATTTGGTGTAAATTTTTTACCTTTTTCAGCATGGTATACATTTACATTAATTAACGGAAACCTTCATGAATATGTATGTACACATTGCACTGGATTACTTGACAGTTGCATTTTTCCCAAAGATCTTTAGAATAACACTGAGAATGTGACTGTATCTATCAGGAATGGTCTTGATGCTAAACGAGCAAGAACAAATATCACACTGCCACACAAGTTGGTAGCCTAACTACACACAGGCATACTTAATACTGAGATATCAGGACCTGAAATTTATTGAGACATTCAGGAAATCCTGGAGAAACGATAGGTACTGCAAATACCGAATTTCTTAAATAATTGTTAATCAAAGGAACTGTATTTTACATGTAAGCAGTTAAACACCTTGCCTATTTTGTGAAAACTTGTCTCAGGTGCTGGTGAAGAGCAACTTTAAAGTAAAGGCAGGACTAATTATATCTGTATTATTTTTGCTTAAACACAAGGCATATACTGTATGGTGAATATATATCACAGTGTTGTGTCTCTCTGCTTGTTGTTAAGTGTCAGAATAACACTTTAAAAACCAATAAAGTATTATCGTATCATATAACTTAACTACCCAAAACCTCTACAAACAACCCAAACAAGCAAACAAACGGGTGTGTTTGTATGGAAGATGTGTTTTCCCTCCTTGTGGATTTAAACACAAATGTGATTTGTTCATGGTATGTAGGATTCATTTCTCACTTCTTATCAGATGTCTAACTGTATTCCTGGAGCGAAAGGTGTTCAGAGTATTATTATTATTATTATCATGAGACATAACCACTTTCATTGTTTTTATGTTGGTGTTGAAACACCAAGCCCTAGGTGCGCTCTTTCAATAAGTGGTGCAAACCTCCGTGACTGGAGGTTGTCACTTAATAAAAGTATGTTTTAATGTGTCCATTAAGAGCCTTTGTTTTACTCACTTAACACATTCTCAGTCAACATGAGTAGAATTAGTTTTTTTCCACAGTAGATTAATTTCTCACATAGGAAAATATCCTCAGTAATGCTATAGAAGGAAAGCAACACATTCAATTGTTCCAGCTCAACGCACGTCTGACAGCAATTCATGAGTTAAATAGATTGAGCTCGGTCTCGCTCTCCATTGTGAGATTACTCTGAGGATATTACAGAAGGCTGTTTTCCATCACAGAGAAGACGCAGGGTCTCCTAAGCAGATGGCTTTTTTAATTAACACAAAGCCACTGACTCTGTTAAAACACTGCAAAGTCTTATGGGAGCAATCACAGGGCTCTGATATGTAGTCGATACTCTATTATACAATGTACATGCTAAATTATCTAAATTTGAAATTATTCCATTTAACAAAAAGTAAATAGTAAATAATTGATCGGGTAATGCTTTCTGTATGTTACATACACTTCACATTTCAAACAGTCACCTTTGTTCGATGCTTGTTATTTAATGACCTTTTGTGATGGTTAGGGCAAATTGTGCTGACACAGCAAATGTATGTAGCTCTCTGCACATGTGGGAGTTTTGCCATTAAATTAGTGGAAAGTCAAATTAGATCCATAAAGGGGTCTTTTCAACCCCAGAGTTAAAGAGGAGGACACAGAATGTGAGGTTGCGCAATTGCATGCAAATTCAATAAAGTGATATTATTAGCTGTGTATTTAATTCGGGCAGCACAAACTGATGCAAAGACCCAAAAATGTTTCAACTTGATAGCTTTTTTGAGAAGGAAATCTAGGAGGAAAAAGAAGATGGACTCAAGGGAAATAACAGAAAGCACTGGAGTATGCTAGCTTGCTTAACCTCCACACACATTGACTGTTTCTGGAGGTTAAAAAACGGAACGCACAAATGGTCCTCTGATAAAGTTTGGGAACCGTTGTTATATCGAGCTGGGTCTCTTATAATTGGGGTAAACAATATTAAATCCAAATAAATGATTGCTGTTCTCTCTGAGTCTCTTTTCATTTAACTAATGGGGACATTTCAAAAGGTGAGTTAGACCATTATAAGGGGTTTAATCCTTAAAAGAGTTCTTGTTTTTGAACCAGTCAAAGTTTGTCAGAGACATGATGTCCTCAGTAGATACTTACTGTGACACACATCCTTGATTTGTATTTTCACTCTTTTTGTCTTCATTGTTAAAGTTTTGTTTCAAGCACCATGGCTCTTCCGTTGTCAGTGTTCTTTGACAGTTTGGCAGCATAATCATAATCTGCATGTTGCAGGGTTTTTGTCTGATTTATCCCGTTCCAACTGCGATGACAGTGATTTCATGTTGTGATTTATCTTTTTGGTCTTTTTTCTTTTCAACTTTATATGTTAAGTGCATACACAGTAATTGTAAACTACTTAAATCAGATTTATTTTGTCATGTATTTAAGACACGCTTGTTAATAAGCCTGAACAAAAGTTGAACTTTGAAGATATTTCGAGTGTTTACAGTAGTTTTGGCCAATAGCTCCCTGTAAACACGTCTCAAAGAACAATCCCAAACAAAAACTAGAAATTATCAAATTTGGGAGCTGCATAAAATCATCCAAACATGTAATGCTGTGTGTGGGTGTGTGGGGGGTATTCAAAAACAGCATGCATGCTCAATAAACGCTCAATGGGGCAATAAAGCTTATAACCCCTTTACTATTTCTTTTTACGAGGTAATACATGCAGTTTGAATGTGGGGTTTCATCTCCTCTCTGCAACAGAGCGCTTCCTGGACCTGAGCCCAAGCCTCTCATCACTGATGCTCGGGATGTTGGAGCTGAACAGAGAGCTCCCAACACAGAGGTAAACTGAGGGCAATTGCTCAGTGTGAACACTGTAAAGTAACTCATCAGCAAAACAGCAGCCTGCCACCCCAGGACAGCAACCTGGTGTGCTCAGGTCACGCTTTTCAAGAAAATTACAATGGAGGAGTGTGCAATCTGGGAGGAATCTGGGGAGTATAATTCTGTTTATCAACTTGAGTATCCCTGAGAACACACTGGATCTGCCCTTGGGAGGGTGTGCTGTCCGCTGATAGCTAACTGACGTTAACTCCGAATTATGTAAAGAACGCACTCACAGTTCTATAATTTCTCACATACTACCACTGTGCCTGCAGTGGTACTGTTACTAACTGTGTTGAATGTTAAAACATCACTCAGAGTTATAACAGAACTCAAGCTAGAGCATCTTTCGCCTCTGTAACATGATGCATTTTCAAGTGGAATGAAAATTGGTGGACTTTTAATCACATCCTTCAACGATTTGTTGAGATATTTTTGGCATGAAACAAGAAAAAGGGAGCAATAACCACAAGGTCACAGAACTGTTAAATGTGTTTGTGAAAATTGTCCTTTTTAAATTGAGTTATCTGAAATAGACTTTACCAAAGATTTTCAAAATCACATCAGCTGCAAACCAATTGTGGTCTTTAAAATGACCCCTCATGGCGTTAAGTGCATTTCTCTTGGCGTCTAAGTGCAGTGCATACACCCAGTTCATGTACTGGGATTGTGCCTCTTTTCTGCTCAGAAAGCCGGGATTGTCTAATATATTTGAAGAATCTACTGTGATCAATTTACTATTTCGTCATGTATCCTGACACAAAGTGGTTGTACTCCCCTTATGTTGTTTATAATTCTCTTGGGCTTAAAACCTAGATGACATCCTGACGGGTCTCCTCACCTCCAGAGGGCACGGTGTTCTTTGCTTCAAGGCTTTCAGGCATATACAATTTACGAAAAAAAAAAGCTGATCTAGAACCAGAGAATATTTAGTTAACCCCTGACACATTAAAATAGCATTAAAACAATTGCTTGTTGACACTCAAGTCAAGCATGGCGTAAAGCCTCAATTCATTTGAATTGCAAACAAACTGGAAAACCTTTTGAAACTGATGCAACTTGAACTTGAGGCTTTTACCATGGGAGCTGCCTATGGTGCTGTGTGATGAGGGGCTCTCATGGCTCACAGGGTCTCGCACAGAGAACACATTTCTCTTAACAGCTTGGCTGACATTAGACCACCAGATGGCATCTCTGCATTTCTCCCGACACTTGATTTGGATCCGATGCCTGTGGTCAATCCTCTCAAGAACCACGACTCTCATGTGGAGTGGAATCAATATTTGAATTTCTTCTTTTAAGTTTGTGTCCACTTGAAAAAAATGTTTCTCCATATGAATCTCTCAGGCAGAAAAACAAATATACATGGCACTAAAAGGCATCACTTGAGTGAAGTGATGCAGCAGATGTATCCTTTTTAAACAGGTGAATCTAAAATGATACAAGGGATTGAGATGGGGAAATACTAGCTAATATTATAGCCGTCAATGGCGAGGGCATTTAAAACATTTTAAAAAGAGTTCTGCTTTGCCTGGATGGTGGTTGACATATTGAAACTGCCCCCAACTGTTCACTGTTTTTATTTATGTATAGTATACTTTGATCACTGTGAATATCTTTTGATGTCTCAATAGTAAACAATTGTTTTATTTTGTATTTCTATACATTATTCCAGTCTACTTGTTAATTTCATAGCACCACCTACTCAATGTCAGTTTCAGTTAATAAAGGTGTGGCACTTTGTTAATTATGTAGAAATTGTTAATTTAAAGAAAACTGCCATGCTAAATGTTAAAAACTAAATTACAATATGCTTATTTTAGCGTCATCATTCAACGAAATTGTAAAATGCACAACACATATAAGTGTTGACTTTAAATATAATTTCAAAAAGTAAAAATAGTTATCAAAAACCAAACAGTGTTTCGCAATGAAAATGGACTTCAACTGAAACAATTCCTACAAGTGGAGAACACTACATGAAGACACATATATGGAAAAATAAAATCTCAAATGTCTATTTACAATTGTTCAAATGGTGTACCATAGTGTACCATGTGCTAAATAGTTCAATTACATCTCGTATTTTCTGTCCTTCGCGTGTTTTGTTTCCTCATGCGAAGACATTTACTTGTTAACCCGAACTTTACAGGTGGTAATAATTATTTTCGACTTTAATCAGCCAGCCTGATGGATGTTTGGGGGACAAAAAAACAATTTATAATGAAACCCGTGGAGGCATAGGATCACAATGGCAGGGCTGGGACTAGAAGCTCTTGAGTATTGACAACATTTAGTGTTGAAAGCTCAGAGGGCTAAAGGAACTAAAGCTCGTCAAACACTGCCATGCAAATGCTTGACCCCAAGTGTCAAACACAGCGTTAATAATTAAATACTGCAGCTTTATTGGCCAGTTACAAAATGTCAGCCAGAAGATAATCAGTGGTCAACAAATATTAATTTGCGTAAGGAAATAAGAAGACTGCACTTCAGTCTTGAACTTTATTTTTCATGCAATATTCAGTTTGTGGATTCAAAGCAAATAAAACCAGCTTCTATTTATTTAACGGTCTGTGAAACCCGTGGTTCAAACTGATCATTTGTTTGAAGATGCTGTCAATGAGGAACCCACAAAGTGTTCTCCGACCCCGCAAACCTTTACCTTCATTTGACAGATTGTGACTAATTATAATCCTCAAGTGCTCTGAATGGTTCAGGGTCACATGTCTTATGTCTAGCAGCTGCTCAAAACAAAGAACCAGCTCAGAAAACCCAGTGTTTGCAAGTTGGCAAGTAACTGGCGAAGAAAGTTGAACATCTAAATACCTAGATGATTTTGGTGAATTATGGTCTTAAGTTAAATAATGTGATTGCTCTGGATAAGAAAATAATTGGACACAGCTGATGTTAAATTGACCGGAATCCTTTTGGGGATTGATGTGATTAGAGATTGTGATCAGATCTGTTTTGGAGAAATAACGGACCACACAAGGTCCCAATTGACAAATCAGAATTGAGTATTGAACTAGGCTGTGTAATGAGTTAATATAAAATATCCATTTGCTAAAAAGCCAAAATAGGCGATTAAATATTTGGGCTGTGGGTTCGGCCCCGTGTTCTGAAGTACTTCTGCCTCAAAGTCTACATTATTGCCAGGTCCTTAGATGTTATATTGTGAAGTGATGGGATCAAGAGAAACAACACGTTTTGTGACTCCGCCTCCACTAGAGCTGCAGTAAATAGAAAATTATGAGAACCCCCCCACTTTTCTCTATTTGTGTCATTTCTTGAAGGCCACATGTTGTGATGGCTCGTAGCCCAGATAGAGGTCAACACATTTAGTGGGTGGTTCATTGGAGCTGAAGTGCAGTCTGCTCTCTTTTGAAGGAAGGGTTTAAAGAGTGCATATCCCAGGGAGAGCAATGACTTGTATGTATTTGTGTGCCTTTAGGTGTGATGCTATTAGCGTGTCAAGCCATATGAAAAGTCATGCCACCAGATATAAAATACACACTCTTGCACAAGTCTTCCTGATCTCATTCATATGGACAGCACTGCAATCGAACAATTTTATCAAAACTGTCAAAATGTGTAACTGCAATACTATTGAAAGGAGAAGCTGATGAGCAGTGAATGTAAAAAAGTACATCTAACGTTAAACCAGTAGGGCGTTGGTGGCGAAGTCCATAGGGACTTGGCTTGGCAACTGGAAGGTCACCAGTTTAAGTCCCGGCAAGACCAAGTGCTACCGAGGTGTCCCTGAGCAAGGCACCGTTCCCTAAAACCCTAACAAAAGATCCCTTTAAAGGTGGAGGAATAGTTGTGATTTATTAATTAGATTTTTGACTAATCACTACCTGTGTTTATTAAACCAAGAAAAGCCTGGATGTGTACAGTGCTTGTCGTGAATCTTGCCCATGTGCCACCTGTAGGACCCTTCAATAGGGGCAACTGGAGTTGAAATGTATTTTTAGAATTAGCATCATAAGCATTTTGGAAACACTGTTAATTCAGCAGCATTTAATGTTGAACTCCAGTCCAATGCCTACTCCACCAGAAAGAGGATATTTTCAGCAATTTCTTCTGTGAATATCTCTGAGTGTACTCTGCCTTTAGATATAATATATATAGATATAAGAGTAAAAAACTATCAAACACTGGTTAGCTCACCATTTGTATGTTCAACACTAAGATAGATGTTCCCACGTGCAGGGGAGAGAGACGGTCTTAAAGGAATTTTATTTTCTGTGCAAAAGGAAGAAAAACACCACATGGAAACCGTGTATCGATCCAAGTAAATCTATGGCGCAGAAAAGAGAGAAATGATGTACGATCAATTTGACCATGATACTCGCACATCAACGGGGATTCCATATTCAGCAAAATAAAAACACCAATGGGGGAATATGGCTAAAGCCTCCCCACTGCTGGGATTGGGGGAGAAAGAGAACATTCTGGATAGCTCCCTCGCCCCCCCACCCCCAGCAGCAGGATCAGCACCTTGGAGAGCTCCACGGTGAACCATCCTGACAAACACAAATCACAACGTTGGCTCCATCTTTAACAAAACAGCTGAAAAAAAGCCAAATCATGATGTCACCCTAAACCCAAAGCAGGTATGCTCTGCCCATACATCTTACCAAAGCTTAACCATAGCATTGACACAGATTTATTCAACAATGATTAGTAACGGATGTGTAAGGCTCAGATAAATGATGAGGAATGATCGGATCAGAATTCATTTATTTGTGTCGTGGAGGGGATGAACATGCTTTGCACTTTTTTTGATTCTTTGTAGATATTTTAGCTTTTTTGCCATGCCAAAATAATGTATGTAAACTGCTATCCCCATCCTGCAGTTTACATGTCAACGTGTCCTTGAGCAGGATACCTAATCCCAAATTGCTCCAATGGTGTGTGTGTGTGTGTGTGGTGTGTGTGTGTGTGTGTGTGTGTGTGTGTGTGTGTGTGTGTGTGTGTGTGTGTGTGTGTGTGTGTGTGTGTGTGTGTGTGTGTGTGTGTGTGTGTGGCTCCTGATGAGTAAGGTGTCACCTTGTATGGGTGGCTCGGACACCAGCTCTGTATAAATGGTTGAATACTGAATTAAACTAGAAAGTGATATATAAAAAGCATTATATTTAAAAACTGAATAAAGGGTCTGGTCACCTGCTCCACAACCTGCACTGTAAACAACAAGCTATTCTTAAAAGCTCTCTGGTTTCATCGTTTTCCAGAGTTAAAGCCAATATGGCTGCCATGGCTAACTTATATCCCTAGTAAAAATGTTTGTATTGGAGATTGTGTTTCACACAATTTACTTCCAATGTCAGCCTTCAGGTCAGGGTGTTGGATGAGCATGCAGTGTGTCTGACCATGACTCAATAAATAATCCAAAGCTTTGTAATATCCTCTATCTGTCGGCGATAAGACTCCAATTGTACTGTAGCTAGTTGTATGTTTCCTCATGACATTATCTCCAAGCACAGATGAGAATTAATAGCCTGATAATTTCTCTTATTTCTATTTGTTTTTCACGTCGTTATTGAGTCGGACATGTTTATGTTAGGGACTGACTTATCCTTGATGTAACTTTCAGCTGAACAAAAACTGAGATTGCTAACCCTTTTGCCTTGTGCATCAAATAAATAGTTGATTGTTATGTTATTGCTCTAAGGCCTGTAAGGTGTTAAAACAACCAGTACAGCAGCGTCAATCACATCTGTGCCAGTTGCCAGTTTTGTTAGTAATGGAGTCTGAATCCGAAACATAGAAGATAATGTCCCCTATTTTAATCTCTTTAACGCAGAGCTCCCATTGGCCCAGTTGCTATTCCAACAGAGGGGGAAAACTATAGATCTTTTTGACGCGAAACAATTTGAGATGTGGGAGGCATTTCAGAGGTCTGAAACCAAGCTAGAGACACAAGTCAAAGGCCGCGTGTCCACACAACAACAGGTCAATTCAATTTGAACTGGGGCAAGACAGTGCAACTCAAAACTGAATATACTGGTGGTGCATTTATTCCAAGGCACATACTATGTAATAGTTACATTCGACCTGTATCACATGCAATTCCCCTTTCTCCATATTTCCTGCTACTGGCCACTGTCATATTAATTACATTACAATGGTGAAGACCACTCTAAGCATTTCTTTTTGTAGAAAGACATTATTTTAGATACATGTACAAAAAGGAAATGTCAACTTAATGTGGTGCTGTAGGAAAGACAGGATTACATTTTATTATAGCCCTCAAGAGATTTAGCACCTATTGTCGTTTCAGTGTGATCCGCCCATATTGTTCGCAGTACTGCTCATGACGGGGGCAGATTGCATGTCATAAGAATTCATGTGGAGTCTTAAAAGGGTTATTTGCATTTACATTTATGCTCAGCACTATTATCAAAACCTAAATGACACCAGCACCAAAACATTACACCCAACACATCAGCACATCTCCGATGAATACATGTTTTTAGATAAATAGTTCAGGCATTTCAATCAGGTTCTCATTAGGTTGTAACCTGTTGTGTAAGAGATCATATTTGGACAATTTCAACTCAGCAGCGAAGCTTCAAAATGCTTAAACCTGTTTGATGTCACACAATTAGAGGGTGATTGGCTGTGATGTTGCCTCAGGGTGCTGTGAAGAATCCACAGTTTAGCATGTCTCTCAAAACAAGCTTGAGGAAAGGCTTATTTAGGCACCATGACACAGAGAGTGGAGTAGGAGGCAGAGGATAAAGAAGCTAATCTTGTCAGCCTAAAGGCTGCTCCTCATTCTGAATAACACTGCAGTTTGGTATTCTTTGTCCCGGCATTTAAATGGAAATATTATGAGACTTGGGCCTGTTGAGGAACGTTTCACAGCTGTCTCTGCCCTGAGAGAAAGAAGACAATTTAGCATTAAGGATTCTACAAATGTGCTGCATGTGTTTATCTGTTCTAATGACCTTAAGAGTATGGATATTACCAGCATACTAATCACCTGTGTGTGTGCCGTGCTGCTGTTTTGCATTCAAATAGCTGCTCAGGCACAACATACATAAAGGCAATATCGTTGGTTTTGTCTTCTTGTTATCTTCTCTCTTCCCACCTTTTGCTGCTGAAATGAAATGTGATGCGGTATACTGGAAATCTGCAAGGAAGTGCCGCAATTACAAGGGTAATAAAAGACAATGAGTTCAGCCTCCTGTGATAGCAAAAGCAAGGTGACAATTAGGTTGATTTGCAGAGATGAAATTGTCTTGTGAGTGCGTTCAAGCCTTACCTTGACAAACATATCAGGCATAGACAGAGTAACACCATTTTTAAAACCAAACCAGCCTGCTACCACACTTTGTGTATATATTCAAGTTGAAAATAGTTGCTGTAGGTGCATTTAGACATGTTCCGCATTGTGGAGGTACTGCTTCCGCTTTTGTGTTAGTTGTTGCCTAAAATACTTTTACAATCTTTATTGTACCTCATTTATGTTATTCCACATTAAGTTTAATATGTAAATAATACGTTATTTGCAAGAAACTGTCTTAAAATAAAGCAAATTCATAAACATTGACTACTTGCCCTTTTGTAAAAATGTATGTTGTTCAATATATTCTCTTTCCTCAGCATTTACACCCATTGCAAGTGTGGCTGCACTAAGTGCAACTTTATTACAGCAGCCACAAACACAAGTGTCCAGCCAAACAAAGACAAACCCCAGATCCATAGAAAAATCACTATATAAGCCGTACCAACAAAATATTTATTAACCTCAAAGGTGTGTGCAGTAGCTATTGATACATGGGGTTCATTTTAAGACACTGCAACATACCCTTTTGCTGGGCATGTATTATTCATACATTTGAGCAGCACAATGAGCAGTTTGTAGATTTGGAGCTGCCAATCATCGGCATTCTTTAAGTGGTCTGGCTGCTCATTGAACGGGGGGGATACATGAGGGCGGGCTGCTTCATCACTCTTCTCCTCTTCCACTAAAAGGCTCTGACATATCTCCCTGGAGGCCTCCAGCCAGCCTGGTGCTCTCTGTACACAACGTAATGGCTGCTGTCAGTGCACAACTCATCCATGATAGCATGCTCAGCAGCTACCCAATTACCACTTTTTTTAAAATAATTTCAATATACATATTATTCTCCCAGGAATACACAATGAATGTCACTGTTTCCTTAGTGTATTCATGCACTGTAATTCAAAATGCTGCACTTGTATTTATAACGCCTTACCTCTACATATAATATTCAATATAAGCATTACCAACTCGTTTTTCTGGAAACCAAAGCTTACTTATTTGTTTTTTTTAAGTAAAATTTAGCTGCCATCTCTCTATTGTCAGCCATCACCTTTTTTGAAATCATTCTAATACGTTTTTCTCCCAGTATTACACAATGCATGTGACTGTTTCAGAATCAGAATCGGAATACCTTTATTAGTCTTGAGGAGTTTAGAGGGGAAATGTACGTAGTTACAGCAGAAAAGAGCCACAGACAGCTTAATGTTACATATGTTACGTGCATTAAAAAGTACTAAGTTTAAAAAAAAAATTATGATATCATTAAAAATGTAATACAAAATTAAAAGTTACACAATTCACAAAATACACATCCTGTAACAGTTATTCGGATTTAGCAGCCAGGTATATATTGCACAGTTAATAACGGCATATACATGTGTATATATATGTATATATGTATGTATGTATGTATATATATATATCTTGCACATAGTTGGTTGGTGTGTGAGGGGGGGTCTACTAGGGGCTGTGCTGGTTGTATAGTTTAGTTTATGCACTTTAATGCACTTTAATTTAAAACAGTGATCTTGTATTTATAACCCCCCACAACAGCAATTTACCATATGCATTATCAAGCTTGTTTTACCTGAAATGTGTTGGTTTGAAATCTAATGTTACATAATTTGCTGTCAGCTCTTGATTGTCAGCCAACAAATAAGAACACATAGGTTATTTGTAGTCTGTAGGCGTGGTGGGTGGACAATAGTGGCTTCCTTCTAATTGTTGTATTGTAGGCGGTCTCTTAACCCGACAGAAATTCCCGGCTCCATCACCAAAAGCAGACACTCTAAGTCACTGAGTGTTCTGAATCCAAAGCAGTTTGCCAAACTATCTGTGTGCTGTACCCTCAAATTGCTGTCTTGGGGACTACTCTGCACTGAATCAATATCCAGTTAATTTCAGGCCACACTCTGATCCTTCAGCAGCGGCTCATACATTCAGGCCCGCTCTCTGTAAGGAAAACCTTTGGTGAGCAAAACACTTTGTGAAACCCTGCGGACAGATCAGGAGCCGGTACAAACCAGATGTTGCTTTGTACACAATGAGCACAGTTTCATCTATTATCTATTGTTATGTGTTTTGACAGGCCAGGACATACTGTAATAACTGTTGTTTTTAGCAAGTGCATAAATAAATATCCTGCATCGACAGCACACTGTTTGTGTAAGTATGGGAAGTGAGATGCAAACTAGATTATGCACATAGGTCTATAAACTTAACAATTATAGAATTGAAACCTAGGCTACAATGCTTGCATTATAAAGACAACCTGTATGTGCTATACTAAACCTTTTATTTTAGTGCAGCATCTCTCATCATTTGAATACATGTGAACTTTATGCCAGACATTTGCATTGAATACATTTAGCTTCTGAAAGGAAGCACTCAAGCAATTTAGCTTCCTTCACAATAACTCAAAAGTGAGACTCATTATGTTTGTCTTTTATGTGATTTGTTGCTACAACATAATACATTTCTTTCAATAGCAAAAAGGAAAAAAGATGCTTCTTAAGATCTTAAATGCACCTACTCTTGCTTAAGGACAACTCAGTCCGACAAATACATTAACAACACATTTCCCAACGTTGTCTTTGAGTAGAACATAGAAAAAAAACGGATTATCAATCGAATGCAGTGACAATAATAAAAGCATGTTGTCATGATTCATTCCTTGGAACTAAATTCTTCTCACACCACATTTAGACTAATTTTGAGGCTCCTTCCTTGTATTTGTCAGAAGACAAAGTGTTTTCATCTATGAGTAAAAGCATATATTTACCTATATTCATACGGTGAATTTATAAATTAGTAATATGGCTGACATTTGACACATAGTGAAATGATATTCTAATATACTTCAAATGACATAAGGCAACAGATAAGATGTATTACATTCACTGCAGTCTCAGCGCTAAACAATCAAGGGTATAGTCCTACACTATTCAAGTTAATAATGCAAAAGAACATTTAAAACATACAAGTAAACCACTACTTCAATACAATACAAAATAAAAGATAATCACAGTATTTGTTATGCATGGTAATTGAATTGTACATATTTGATAAATGTACAATAATCATATTGCATTATGTACAATTTTGATCCCCAATGGCTGAGAACAGATGATATTTGCAGAAATTAAAGTCATTCAAGGTTTGTAGATTTCCATCATCTTACAAGAAAATACTGAAGCATCTGAATGACTTTCTATTGGGAAAATATTTGTTTTGATTGATAATCCTTGAAATAAATGCATGGTGCGACAGAGGCTAATGGGGTGAGTCGGGTAAAAAAGCAGGATGGGGAGAAGGAGCAATAGAAATGATGAATCTAACCCAGCTGTTTGCCAAGGCAGGAGGTTTCTGGAACTATTGCTGATATGAAGTCGGCTTGGATGTCATCCAGCAGAGCTGAGTGTTATTTATGACAACAGCAGGAATCACTTGCTCATCATCAGGTGGAGGAGAGTCTTCACCAGGCAACGGCAGAATGAACTGAAGGCAAAGAGTTCAGGGAGTTTAGGTGGTTGGAGCCAATGCCATTAATTACACTTGTACTGTTTGATACCTTAGCAGTGTGTGTCTCTGATGGGGTGATAATATCAAACTCATAGTCTGGGAATGTGTGTGTGTGTGCACACACAGCTGTGAGAAGGTAACAAATAATATTTGCAGTTATATTTTTAGAGCACAGTTCCTGTTTATCTTAATAAAAAACATTCCTATTGTCTGTTTCAAACACAAACACTGGCACTCAACTCCACTAGAGATATTTCTCAGTGAAAATATTTCATATTTAAAAACAACTTTTATATAGTTTCTTTGTGGTAGAGTGTGGAGACAAAACTTTTTTATGATTTCTTTTTTCTTATTGCCATTCTAATTTAATTGATTATGCCCATACTCGGTTGCATAACCCCCAATGGTTTAACTGATAGAAGTGCAATTCTGTGCTCTTTCCTAATCAAAAATATGAGTGATTGTTATGGCATTGCCATTCACTGAAAAAGGGATGGTTGGGTTTGTACTCATAGTTACTTCTTTATAGTCAGTTGATAGGTACACCTAGCTACAAATAATGTAGTATAATACAACAGTCCTGCAATAAAGTTTATAGATTTGTTGAACTGTATTGAAGTATATAGGGAGTTGGTGTGGACAAAATGATATAAGCACCTGTTCGTGTAACATAATAAAATCAAAAAGCCCACCAAACAGCCGACTCCAAATCAAACATAAACTAAGTAGTACTATTAAGTAGTTTAAGTAGTTTTAATAGAAACTGATAATGATAACCAGTTAATTCAATTAGGTTTATGCCTATTTGTTTTAGCTAGGTGTTTCAAATTACTGACAACTTAGCCTATACTGCACCACTTCTGTATATCCGATTATACAACAACCGTGTTGACACCCGACCATAAGAACCTGTAAGGCACAGGTTTTATTTAAGAATTGACTCCCGTGTTTTATTTTTAAGCACTTACTGTATGGCATGATCCATAACAAATCAACAACTTATTTACTCTCCTATCAACCATGTATCACATATAACATCAACATATTTTGACAAATACAACATCTGCATAGGAGCTGATAGAATCAATTGGCACAGTTCCTCTTTGTCGTTGTGCCTCTTTATGAGGAGGGCTTGTGTTTCAGGGAACACAGAAATCATTATCTTCTCATTCTATGTCAGTGAAAGGACACCAGTTTAATCACAATTTTCCTGCTAGTGCTACAAGATTTCCTCCTGGATTTAACCAGAAATGAGTATTGCATATTAACTGATCCACAGTCATGAAATGATTGCCTATCGAGAGCACCTTAGTCTCTGCCCAATGACGGCTCTATTGTACTGATGATACAGTGCGTTACAAGAATCTATACAAGAATCAAGCTAAAAGAAGAAGCCAACGTTTGATCACTGCTGTTGTGTCTTTTTATAAAGCTGTTTCCTAGGAGAAGGGACAAATAGTCCTTTTCAATACAATACTTCATCTCTGCCTCCAAGCCTACTAAAGTACCTTAATCTATACTCAGTCATGCTCTTAGATATTAGGGAAGAAGACGTTGAGGCACGTGTTTTATAAATATATATTCTTCAATCCCTTTCAAAGCACGTGCATGCATCATTCATTTTCACACTGTGCGTGACTGGACAAAACATATTAACCTATTAAAATATCACAAATATAGACGCCATGACATTTCATGATGTACCAGAGTTACAGAATAATTACTTGTGCCCTTTGCAGCCTTTGAAAAGAGCTTGTATCCCATAAGTATAGTGTGCTAGTCATTAGTACTAACAAAGGACCACATTTGCAATTTTCCAACTCAGACTTAACACATGAGATAATGTCTTTTATTTTTCCATTTTTTCAAGGGCACTTACAGTGTATGCATGAGCGTGTACCAACCAGTCAAAAGATAACCCTTCTGCTTTTTACAAAGAAATGAAAGTATGAGCCTTACTTAGTTCTATTTGCAGCGCTGTTTGTTTATGTTCATTTTGGCCCAAAGTGGAGTAGATATTGTCTGCTGATAACTGTGGTGACACACAAACCATTAAGCACCAAGGAAATTGGATTATCTTGGCTGGTGAATGATGCTTCCTGTTTATGGTCCTGTAGATTTATGAGCCTGATGTCCTCTGTTCAGGTCCTGCAACATGATCCTGTGTAATACAAATACATCTGGGACTGTTCCCAGCAAGCACAGTCTTATTGTGCAGCATTAGTTTTTTTGGAAAGTAGTCTCCGCAATTTGATATCTTTACTGGTAAGAGAGGTAATTGTTTTGGCAGAGACAGGATGTATTTAATCCTCAGTTTTCCATCATGTTTCTATTTCAGCCTGTCCTCCTCCAAAAAAACGACCAAATAGGTTGATTGTTCAGCAGCTTATTACGTAGTCGATAGTCGCGTTTAGCACCTCTAGTGGTCGTGTAAGAAACAACCATTTGCGGCATATGGGCTGATGCTCCCGTTGAGTGAAAACGCTCCGGAGGGTCGTATATTCACAAATAACCCTCTCTGGAAAATCCAACATTTTGGAATAGTTTGGCCATTAAAATGCTTTTTGATTAGATTTCTAGCGACAAGTGTATATTGTACTCTTAGAATCTACGTCCAGTGGATGNCTCCAACTCATACGACCAAATAAGTAGGCTAGATTGTTCAAGCGCTTATTACGACCTATAATCACGTTTTAAAGTTTTCGACCTCTAGATATTACGAAGGTGATTTGAGGTCTCGACAGGAGAACGTGTATATACTACGTCTTTCCCCCTATTCATTTCTATTGACGGCAGCTTCCATGTAAAGTTGGCGTCAACCCTCACGGGGTGAAAACAGTATTTCCGGTCTCGAAGTTTTCATAATGAAACCGTAAGTATTCCCCTCACTGTCAAATGATTACACAGTGATATCTGCAGTACTCATCCACTAAAACACATCAGTTTATCCTTGTTAATTACACAACATTGATTGGTTTATATGGTGTACAATGCTTTTGTGATTTTCCCATAGGCTTTTCCCTTTCGATTCTGAGAGACGCCTTTCTTTTTTCAGAGGTTTTGATTGGATATTTAGGAATTTTCCAGAGAGGGTTACTTGTGAATATACGACCCACCGGAGCTCTAGAAGTCGAAAACTTGAATAACGTGATTATAGGTCGTAATAAGCGCTTGTACAATCGACCTATTTGGTCGTATGAGTTGGAGGACTTGTTGTCCTATTTCCCTGGGCCAGAGGGGTGTTTTGCAGCTGTGGATGTAATGAAGGTTTGAAGTCATTTCTGTCTTTTTCGCAGCATTTTAAGCAAAAACAAAGGTTGTTTTAAAGGTTCCCTATTATACTGTTTTTTATCAATATATTATACAGTAGGTCTCAGATATATACAAACATGTCTCTGAAGTGTTTGGCTTGCAATACGAAACAGATCACGCATTGTAGCATCCCATAATCCCCTCTGTTTCAGCCCTGTTTCAAAAGTGCTGATTCTGTGTCTGTTACTTTAGATGAAAATAAGGAGCCACTCCCCTCTGAGAGAGATTTGGTTAAAAAGAACACAATGGTGCTCTAGGAGGAGATTCAGGGGATACGTTTTTCCTGAAACTTTAAGAATCTCTTTACACAGAGGGGACACATGCATATGTATAAAATACATCAACAAGTGGATTTTGCATAATAGGTGACCTTTAATCCATGAAATTATAGTAGTTCGGCTTTTTGGAATTTTATAAAACATTTGGATACGTCTTTCTATGAGACTTGTATCATTCCTTCTTAGTTTATGTTTAATTGCTTACAGCAGCAACCTAAGCATTAACAGCCACAACATAATCTTGTCCTTAAGCTCAGCTTGTTCAGCAGAAATGGCCTTATTACCCAATGCAGATTCCCTGAAAGCTAAACTTCCCTTGTTGGCCCCTAATAATACTCTTTTAACTAGATTTCCCTGAAAGCAGGCAATTTATTATGCTCCTTGTTGTGATTTAGGAGTTGCTACAATCATGACGTCTCTTATGTAGCTGCAAACAGTAACACAATTACTTGTGTGCGTTGCTGTGAAAGGTCAGGGTTTTCAGAAATCATACTACAGCATAATGGGCTAAACCCTTAGCTGTTCATAACATCAATTATTGTCTTTTCAAGTCCAATTTGGACACTTGTTACTGCTGTTTAAGGAGATGTATTGTTTTGTAGTTGTAGGGCAACTATGTAAATAACAAGACTGTTAATATTTCTGTTGATTTAAGTAGTAAAGACAATACCTTTTTGACATTTTACGAACCTGCCTTTTGACATTGTTGCATTAAAAGAGAGGATATTTTCTATTTATCACGAAGACATTTTGAAATGTCGTTTCCGTCTGACATTCAGGATAAAAAAGGAGTACATTATGTACAGTATATTTATAATGCATGTTGCTGAATCATTCTTCTGAAAGTCAATCTTTAACGACTGAAACTTCTTTAAGAGCTCAAAGTGATGCATAAGAAGTTCAAGGCAGAGTTCTTGCTTCCCCTGTTGCATTATACAAAGGTCAGGGACATCTCTGGATTTCTAGACATGATCAGATGCATGATTTTTTTTTTATTCTAAGCTACAAAGAGTAGGAAAGGACAACCTTGTCATTTGGAAAAGATATACAAGAATTAACCTTTTGCAGGTGAGAATAAATAAAGATCTGGGTATAGGGCAGGGACTTGATCTCCAACTTGTCAGAAATGTCAGCTTAGTCAGTGGCCCTATACGTAGCTCTAGTCAGTCTCTGCTTGTAACATGCGTAGAATCATTTCAAAATACACTTCCATCTTCACAGTTGGGAAAAAAAACTTGGGAAATAATTCCAACTACTGTAACTTAATAGAAATGGGAAAATAAAAACATCGACTTTTAGTTTCACACCACACACAGAGATGGGTTTCATGGGGGAGAGTCCTACGTTTGATCTCGGCAACTTCCTCAAATTTGGAACAGTACTAACAAAATACGGGACTATAGCAGAATGAGAACAACAACGTTTAACATAGACAAGTCTTCGTCATTCTTTCTATCTATTTTTTTTCAAGGTGGCCTGATTTAATTTCTCAGCCACTGTCTTCAAACTGTGGGGCTCCAACCCTGGCATTTTTTAACTGCTTGTTTACAGACCTGCAGGAGCCTGTTGAACACACTGAAGGACCGTCTGCTCCGTCCTTTCTGAAGAAGGCTTCAGTCCTTCAAAGACTAAAAGGTCTCATTATGCTATTTTTAGGCCTATATTATGGGTCTCAGAAAAAGAAGGGTTGATGTGTGGATAAACCAAAAAGAAGGAACATTCGTATAAGTATTTTTCACTTTATTCTGACATTTTATAGACCAAAGGTTGATCAATCATACAAGACAAAAAATCAAGAGATTAATCGGAAATTACGAAGTCATTCAGTAACTGCCCTTTGTTTTCCTGTTTAGCGACCTCTTGTGGGTATGATGTTAAAAGGATAGCTGTTTCAGTGAGATGACAGTCCAAAACACCTTAGGAAAAACAAATATGGGCCAGTTTCAAACATATGATTATAAATATAAAAGAGAATAATTATGAGGTATATGCTCAGCAATAAGTCTGCATTGTTTTACATATGTATTGTATCTGTGCAAGCGCCAAGACAAAGGTTAAAGGAAGGAAGTTATTTATTTCATGGAATAGTGAGCCTGACAGACAGCTGAGTCTTAAAGGAGAGGGAGAACAAACTGACAGGAAGACGCTACCAAGGACTTTTCCTGATAATGGCAATGGACCGACGGAGCCTTACAAACTAAAAGGAAATAACTGTGAAGCTTGACTGGAGGAATAAAAGATGAGCTGAAGTAAAAAAAAAAGACCTACTTGTCATGATAATGACAGCTGTAACATTTAACCACAGCTGTCATTATCAGTATTTCACTTACTGTAGTGAAATGCTTTATTTAAAAAAAAAATAAGGAACTTTAGAAACAGATTAACGGTCTCTAGAGATACAAGGCAAAAACGAAATGTATCTGTAGTGAAGCATGTAAAATAAAAGCCTCCAGTACAGTGTGAATAAAATCCACACTGATGCAGTTAGAAGTGCCAGCTAAGACCCAACATTTTGAAAGTATATATATGTTCTTACAATAAAATAATATCAAAGCAATTTGAAACCTTGGCAAATGAAGAAAGAGGATCTGAAGCCAAGGCCTCAGAAGGATTGAAAGAGCAACACAGCATCACATTTATTCAAACTGTTTAATTCTTACCAATGTTTCAATCTTGATGTCTAGACTTCTTACTAATGGATAATAACTAGCTAATGAATCACCTGCTTGGGGGAGAAATATAGTAAAAAGAATGTTGGATGGGATGCTCAGTCCTACTGTATTATCAGAGCTCTGACACAAACACATATTTTCTTCTCAAACATTATTTTAAACACTACAGTACAGTGGTGCTTTGAGGTAATTGCTAACTTACAATGATGCTAATATCCAGGTACTGTATATGGCAAATATATGAACTATGTTCATGATCTGAGTTTCATTTGTTAGCATGCTAACATCTGCCAAAAAGCACTTAACAAAAATCTGAGGATGATGGGAATGTAATTAGTTTTGCAGAAACTTGGTTGGACAACAAAGTACTGGAAACATAAACGTTGGTGGAGATACATGGACGGGAAATATCATCACATTTCTATCCGTGGGTTTGCAGTAAATTCTATACCACATCTTATTGCAATCCAACCAAAACAAGAATGTCAATCTGCTGGTCGTGACCCAAGTGGATTAATACCATTACTAATTGAGTGGTGTAAAGGTCAAAGGTGGGTTCGGGTAACAGTAAAACAGGGGAAAATGCAAAATGGATGAAAGAGAAGGTCGAAAGGAATATAAAAAGGTTAGAAAAGTGTCAAAAGGAACTATCATTTCACGGGAAGACTAGGTGGAGGAATTTGAGAATTTGGTCAGGGATATTGCCAAATATCTGGAACAAACTCCCAGAAACCTGCAGGTCTGCTGCAACTCTTACTACTTTTAAATCCAGGCTGAAGACTTTTCTTTTTGCCGCTGCTTTTAATTGAGCTATTACATTACATTACATTTAGCTGACGCTTTTATCCAAAGCGACTTACAGTACAATAAGTGCATTTGACCAAGAAGATACAAACTTGAAGAAAACAGAATCATATAAGTACATCAGGTTTCCTAGAGCTAAAACATTTCAAGTGCTACTCAACTGGCTTTAGGTAAGCCAGTCCTTTGTTAGTATATGAGTGCTTTGTTAGTAATTTTATTGCTCGAAGTGGAGTCTAAAGAGATGAGTTTTCAGTCTGCGCAGGAAGATGTGTAGGCTTTTGTGGAATAAGCAACAACTTTTATTCTTCTAGTAGTCACCAGAAGAAAAATCCAAAGTTACTATAACTCACCCTCTACAAACCTACTGACCGACTGATCTACCTAGCAACAACAAGCCATCCCAAAAAAGATAGTTTGCTTAAAAAAGATAAACACAGTATGAAAATGCAAATGCTCTCATGTCCATGTGCCAAGATCCCCAAGCAGCTGACTCTCAATGACCTGCAGCTCCAAACCCCATGAGGTCTGCAGTTGTAGGGACAGTTTCCTCTCATGTCGGCCTCTCTCCAGGCCGGTTTAGACATTCCTGGCCGGGCTTTGTGCAGTTGGCAGCGCTGCTGATCAGGAGGCCTGCTGACAGACGGACCTTCATTCACCTGCTGGTATAGCCTCCGGCATCGACTCCACATTCCTCAGGCAGTGTCAAACTGTCAGAGTGACACCATGGCTTTATAACATCACCGTCTATCATGTTTCACACACAGTTTAAACTTTAAAGTGAACTCAGGTGATTTCTCAGGTGATGCGGAATACAAATTCCCCCCAAATGTTCAAACTTCCTTAAAAGTTTATCCTTAACTTAATTTCCTTTTGGTTTGAACTTGATGTGGAAACCTTCATGAGGAAACAGTGAAGAGTGGTTAGGTCTGTTTCTCTTTTTACACATATGTATTTAAAATAACAATTAAAACAAATACAGTTTACAATTTGTAAGGGAATGTGAATGTCATCAAAGTTCAAAGCAACACAAACAAATGTGCAGGTTTCTGAAACTATGCATCATAATAAATTGATTTTGCCTGAGCAGTTTGATATTACTGATGCTGGAGTGACCGGCTCTTAAGCTGCCTACTTGCTTATATTTTTAACCCTTATACGAACTCTAAACCAACCCTTTTTCTTGTCACAATTCCACAATTGATTATCAATTCTTCATGTTGCTTTTCTCCCTCATTCTAGATCAGCAAACTTAACCTTGGAGTAATCAATCCTTCAGATCTGATGCAATTTATCGTTCCAGTTGTTCGGACTTCTGCTTTTGTGTACGCCCCTTGACATGTCAATAGGCCCAATAACAACATGTATCACCTCAGAAAAAAAAAATTCAGTTCTGTTACAGATCACCTAGATGTTTTGCTGCGGACATTAAAGTGAAATCAAGATTACAATCCTTTTTCTAACCTTTTTCCTCCACATTGGGCTCTTAGGAACTTCTTGTATTCTGAGATGCCAAATTAAGTAAAAGAATACTCAAAATAACTTATTGAAGCTAAAATTGTTTTCACAAAGTATGATTGTTTTAACTGGGGTTATTTGCTAGTTTTCTCTACGTGGGTGACTGAAAAGGAATAACATCCTTACATGGGATTCAGTTGGGCATTTTCTTGCACAATACCAAATCCCTTGTGGAATGCCCCATCTTTCAGCAGCAGGGATTGACTTTAGCGGCTAACTAGGCTCCACAGATCCCTATCTATCCCTGTGGCTAAACTCAGCATAGCTGTATAGACTAAGATCAATGCAGAGTCTTACCTGCAACCTGAGCCTCAGTGGTCACATTACTGGCCTTAAACCAAACTCCTTTATATTGGATGCAGTTCAGATTAACTCTGGTCAAATCTGAGAGAACAAAATTCTACTTTGAAATATACGATTTGGCTTGAATGATTGTCAAAGTGCAATAGAGCGGTTAAGTGCCCTAAAACCTGTTGAAAGAATCAGCAGGTTGTTTTTAATTGAAGGCTCCTGAGGGTAAAAAGTACCAGAAATAGCAAATTATGCATTTATTTAGACAACTATTTGGGATTCCACTTTAAAATATAAAATGTGGCTTGAATGAGTGTCAAAGTGCAATAGAGCAGTTACTGTACATGCCATTAAATCTATTGAAGGGATCAGCAGTGCTTTTTGAATGGAGGCTTGTGAGGGTAACAGAAATAGCAAATGATGTATTTATCCAGACGTCTAAAGATTGACCCTCCCTGTCCTGCTTTCACGTAACGCTTTTGCATCCTAACCTGATGTTAAGCATAAATCGCATCAACAGATGTGGAGCATGATTGTCAGGTGTCTTCTCCTTCTAACAGATGTGTCTCTGTGGAGGTCAAAGGCCATGGCGAAGGCCACATAAACATGGCCAAAGCAGAAGTTGCAATAGGAAAAAGCAGGTGATTGCAGGTCACAAGTCCGTGGGACAGGAATCATGGTTTTCATTGCTCTGTAAACTTTTTTTTCTTTTTCAGATTGACGCAGTGACCGCAGAGGAAAAGGACATGTCGTTAAAACATCTTGTCATCTCCTCCTTACACTCACATTTATTTTTTACAGAGCAGCTTTTTCAAAGTTAGTAGCAGCTGAGCTCAGCTTTTTGAGTATTTTACTGATAGCTGAATTTCTGTATATACAAAAGGTCAACATTTACTAGATGTATTGTGGGTGAAACTTATTTACCATTTATAAACAGAAAACAAGTGGTTGATAACACTCTGTGATGTTATGGTAATGGCTTTAATGTCCCTATTACTGCTAACAGCAACAGTATCCAGTGTTAGAAATCTTATTAAATCAGTGTTATCTACTTATGAATACCAAAAAGGAAGCATTAAAGTAAACTTTTACTGGTACAACTTCACAATATGGTACAAATTGTTTTTATGCTGTTATTAGTGATTATGAATAGTTTTAAATATTGTATTGTAAATAAATAAATGCTGTTATAATTCAATGTAAGTGTAAATACAATCCTTGGCATATTGTATTCACTGCCAGCTTAGCCAAAGACTTCTTTAGTCTGGACTTTTTTTCTCAAAATAACTTTTGGTATGTATTCATCAAGTATATATAAATAATAACAATATAAACGTACATGAAGAAGACGTGTTGAGGATTTTCATATTTAAATATAGTTCATAATTTTCTTGAATCAACTTAATATGTTATTTTTGTCGATGCTACATTTAGCTTTTCCATGGCATTCTAATTGAATTGTATTAAAGTTTTCATTGTGTTGAAACATTTCTGATATGTTCATGTCCTTTGAATGTATTAAAGAAAAGTATTTTAAATGTCTCCCACATGTTTGTCATTATTTACCATCAGATCGTGCATAATAGTTTTGAACAAACTTGGTCTCAGAACAAAATTAATTCTTACTAACCAAATTAATGATAAAAGTGACACCAAAATAACTTTATAAACATCCCATAAAATCATGTAAGCTTTATAAATGTAAAAAATATATCCTCTTAACTTTTCATCCATATGTTATTGACGTGAGACAAAAAATGTGTCAGTAAGAAATTGTTATTTCCACCCTCCAGTTGCTTCCCTGCTGACTTTTACCAACTGTACTTTTAAATCGCATCTGACTCCTTTTACTGTAAGTGCAAACATGATCTCCAGGTGCAAACACATTTAGTTCAAAGTGACAGTGTTAAAAGACAGGAATCCTCCAACAGTGTGCTGCACCCATTCAGGGGTCAGTATCCAGCTTTCCGATTTAGGAACCCGTGTCTAGTAGTAGACGAGTAGTAAGGTTGTTTATGGTGCTAATTAAACCTTAAACTGAGGCTTAAAGGATGAATCATATTTTTATGGAGCTATTTGTTGCATTTCGTTCCCTGGGGTTAAGATGAAAAAGCCTGCTATTTAACACACAATAAAGCAAAATGAAATGCTGTATGGGGTTTCCCATTACTTGCCTAAATATATATGGATATATACTCCTGTTTAATTTCACAAGTCTTATAATATTTTTATAATTTCCATGTACAGTGTTGTGTTGCCCAGCATTTGGTTCTGATCCAGCAGCTATATTGAGCCTGTTTCCATGGGCTTCCGCTCTCCTTTAAAGTCTAGCGAGACTACCAGCCTATATCAATCAGCCCGCAGGATGCTTTAATCCACCATTAAGCAGATGAAATGTTGCACTGAGCCTGCGGTGCAGCAGTGACGGCAGGAGCGGATCTAAACATTTTGGGCGTTCCCCTCAAACCTGACCGCAGTTATGGACACCCTGCACCAAACCATCCAGAGCAGCAGAACACAAACCTGTTCCTCTTCGGAACTAGATCCAAATGTCTCAGGTCTCAGTATCCTCTATTTATACGCTGTGTATATTTACAACAGGCCGGATGATTAGGATGCTAGCAAGAAGTGAGGAGAATGTAGGGGCAATCATCTTTGGCTATTCTAAGGAGACAAGAAGTTTATCAGGGGTGAGCCCCTCTCGGATGTCAGTTTGTTTTCTCAAAATCTAACAGTACTTCCCCGAGTTATTGCAGATATTTTTAAGTTGACCCTTCAAAAAATATATACAATTTAAAAAATGCTTGTAAGGAGCACTTATTTGAGTTTTTAAGAAGTACGCTTCAGGATGAGGGTACATGTAGAAATAAAAATCACAAGAAACCTTCATCAAACTATATTGTTGAACCATTAAAATGTCCTTCTTGTTAAACTATATGTAACATTATTTATGTTACTTTCTGTTCAGTATAATAGCTCTGATGCTGCAGACCTCTACCTGCACAACACCCTCTGTATTGTCTCCAGGCACAAACACACAGATTTTGACAGTGATACACATCCACAGGTGTCCTGCACAGCTGGACTGAGCTGTTCATCAGCTGTACGAAATGTCAAGATGCTCTGAGTGATAACGTTCAGAATGTGAAGAATGATGATAAAAACTGTTTTGAAACAGGAAAACATCCATTAAACCTTCTGTCAGTGTGCTAAATTGTGGAATGTTGCAATGATTTAGGTTTCAAATGTTTTTCGAAAGAAAACATCAAATAAATTGTCTGAAGATATCATTATTTATTTATTTTTTATAATTTTATACTATGTCAAAGAAAAGTTACATTTTATATCAGTTATCACTTTGCATATATTTCTTATTTACAGCCTGTCATACATTGTAGCCTAATAAACTGATTTTAGCTCATTCCTCGTTTTGTTTTAATGCTGTATTTCATTTTTGCTTGACACTAAGCCATGTTTTTTTTTGTTCAATTAATTTGCACATCGGTGATAGGAGCTAAATCTAATGTATGATAACATTTTCACAATAACAATGCTAATATAATGATGGTTAGCAAGTGTAATGTTTGGCCGGGTTACTATTAACGTTAGCATGCTAATGTTTGTAAATTAACACAAAACAGCAAACTGCTTGGCATAAACCAGTGATAAACTAAAAAACAGAACACATTCAATTATGATGGAGCTTGTTATAAAGCTAAAACCATAAATAAGTGATAACAAAATGTACATACAATATTTTTAAGTTGATGAGGCTAACTAGCTAGCTAACATTTGCCTATTAAAGCTAACGGCTGTACGTTACACGAAGCTCCGTCGAGTCGTGTTTGTGTCCAACTGATGACTGTAAGTACAATAGCCCGCTCTCTTTTAAGGGAAATATCTGACTCTTGAAACAGCACTTCGTTGTCCAGGTAGCTGCTCATTTTTGTGTGTCTGTTGTATCCGAGTGTAGGCCTAGGTTATTGTTTTACTGAAATGCTACCTGTTGCGGCCGAAAACGGCTATGACAGTAGTGAAAGTGAATAAAAAACAGTGAAGGTGTAGTAGGACAGACAGTCTTACAATACTGGAGAGCTGGATCTCGATGTGGCTTTATCTTGACAGACTGCAGCAAGAGGTAAGAAAGCAAGTATTTTCTTCTCACTGTGTGGCTGTTGGGGATACAGGGACGGGATGCCACTTGGGCTTTGTTTTCCATCTATCATAGGGTCATTACTGCCTGCTGTCATCATTAGATGCCCTCTGGATGAAGAGTTGATCCTTGGCAGCAAGGCCTGGCTTTGACAGTACTTCTCTCTCTGTTTACCTTAGACATTCATTAAAAGGCATGTCATGTCTTTGATATCTAAATTAGACAGTCAAACGAATGGCTGGAGATCAGTGTGTTTAGAAGATGTTATGATGAAGAATGCTAACTATTTCTCTATTAACAGGTATATTAAAGCTGGAAAGGTACTGCATATTGATTTACCATATGGCTCAGGAATTGCATTTTCTCTTTAAAATTATTTTGGATTTAATAATTCTTAGTTCATGGGTTGTGAGATCTTGCCGTACACTTCTTCACTGTAGGAAGAATGTTAGTGAAATCCAGGAGTAACAGAGTAAAAAAAGCTTAGTGTGTTTGTTTCTATAGTTACACCCAGTGGTTTATGTGTCCCCGTTTTTATTCTTGGCTGGTCAAGTGAGGAGGTCAAGATTTATTTAGAGGATGCAATGAAGAGTGTGATACAGAATGCCTGGATGCATATGGCATCTCTGCTATTTGGTCCACGCTCCAGGAAAGGTTGCTGAGGGGTTCACAGTGTTTTCCTAAAAGCATTACCATGTTAATCAAGTCAATCGATACACAGAGAAAGTTTAATATAATAATTGTTTAAAGTTAAGTATTTACATTATAAAATTAGACTTCATTTATTAACTTCCTGAATGTTTCCTGAAGCTTTTTTCAGAACATATTGCGTTCCTGTGCATTAGAGATATTTTCATTGGCCCTTACAGGATAATGAACAACTATGATATTAGCCAAATTAATTGATAAAATGTAACCAGCTTCAAAGTAATGTATGACCCTCAACTCGTCTTTTGATAAAACTTTTAAAATATTTTTTTTAAAATGGCAACCATTGCGTTTAAAAGAACTGTGAAAATGTTTGAGCAATGCACAAGGATCACATCATCGAGTGTCAGGCCCAACTCAAAAGATGATCCATAAAAGGCTACTAGGTATTTTTATCTTAACATGACCTTGTGCACCATACTGAGTACACATTCTCACATTCTCACTTCATACAGTATGACTGCTTGATTTCTTCATGCTGTGCTGTGTCACTGTTAATGCAGAAAAAAAACATTCAATTCAACTTCATACATTTCACCGATCTTTGCTAAAATAACATTATAACATTTACTTACTGTTTCAGATTTGTTTTAAATGTTGGCAAAAAAAATATCTGCCCTTATAAATTATATTTAATTAGACCCTGTAATAATAAAGGAGGGGCTTTCCAAGATTGGATACTACAAGGTTTAAAAATGGAATTGCAGATAGAGAACCCTCTTAACAAATCTTAAGAACCTGAGCAGTGTGCGAGCAGTGTTGTCTTTTCTCTGTGTGTGTGTGGGACCAAACAGAGTCCATACACCTGTCCTGCCAGCTGATGTCAGGTTATTGTGCCTCTCTGTGGGTTATGGCCTCTCCGGTGCCTAAATGTCCCTCGGAAAACGACCTCAGAGGCACTCAGCCACATGAGAAGAACACACAAGTTTTGGTTATAGTAAACTTTGCCTTTTGTGATTATTAAAAGCTGTGGAAGAACTTAGAAATTGTTCCAAATATGTTGAATTTTCTGTATGCTAAACTAGATAATTTGCAAAAAAATTGAGCTGGATCAATTTTTGAAAAATAACACAGTAATTCAATGACATTGTGCATGCCACCCTTAATGTGAGAGGATGGGTTGTGCACTGCTGAATGACATATAGTAATGGTGCTGTGATACAAGATTAGCATGCAACTCGACACTTTGATGGTAATGTAATAAGTGATTGCTTACTTAATTCACATATAGTTCCGGCTCTTAAGTGTCCTCGTGAGCAGTGTGTGAAATCACACAGGTCAATGATGATACATACGGTATACTCGACCAGAATACATACAAAGCAAAGTGTTTATTGTCCACAAGAATGACTGTTAATTGCATTATATTTTAAACTTCATCAAACCTCTCCTATTTATTTCAGAGCATTTACCCATTAGAGAATACCAGTAACCATGCATTCAAAATATAGTATGACGTTTTCTGCTCAATTACATTTGTATGGACACAGTCATTTTTTACATTACATTACATGCCACTTGAAGTCCACTGAGACAAATGTAACATTTGTGATATTGGGTTATATAAATATTGATTGATTGACTTGTTAGACGCTTTTATCCAAAGCGACTTACATACTCAATACTGTGGGCAATCCCCACAGGAGCAATTTGGGGTGAAGTGTCTTGCCCAGGGACACAAC
>NW_011369945.1:16563004-16602640 GCF_000735185.1 Notothenia coriiceps | reverse complement strand
TAAATTACATTTACAAACAGTAACAATTTACTTGATCACAAAGATTGCACTCAATTCGTTTTTGGACCTTTCCCCCACCTTTTTCAGTGAGAGAAGGGGAGAAGGGTGGGTGTTGGTTGGGGGGGAGCACTTTTGTCCAATGGTCTTTCTTAAATTAGCTATGGGGGCAGGAGGCTGCCTCCCTGCGCTTACAGAAGGAGGAGTCTCCGTCTGTCACTGACTACTGTTTCATTATTACCTGCACAATCCTGCAGCATTCACCACACTCAGAAGCAAAGAGAGAGGCACACAGAGGACACACTCTCAGGCCTAATCCATCCCAATAGAGTTTTCTTTTTTTATGCTCTTTCCCTACGTGGGACAGCCTGCTACTGCTGACTTGTAAATTACAAGGCAACTAGCAGTAGATATGGCTGGTTGTCTCCGGAGTTCCTCACTTTGTCAAAAGTGGGCACTTTCAAGAAGCCTGCTTGTGACATTTGCTCTCAGCTTCTACTTTGCCTCCGCAGCTGCAGAGCCGTTTGGCTCCGCTCATCTTTATCAACGCAGATCTGGACCTAATGAAGACAACATTATCATTGCTAACAGTGGGATCAGGGTGCCTTTAGGGAAGTCTGTGTTTCTTGACCCAGTGAGTGACCTGGTAACAGAAGTTCAGCCTGGAGACCGCTGCCTCATCACGGTTTTGGACAATGACCCACTGGCCCAGAAACCTGGGATGCTCTCACCTAAAAAGTTCCCCTGCGAATTTGGACCAGATGACGTCAAATACACTCATTTTGGATCTCGGAGCCCCAGCAAGGATCGGGTGAAGCTACAACTTCGTTATGACACCCAAACAGACACAGTTGTCATTCCTTTCATGCTGGAAGTGGAGGTGGTTTTCCAACAGCTTGAGATCCTCACCAGGAATATGCCCCTTAATGTTGAAAAGCTCAGTGGTGACAGCGTCCCTATTGACAAAAAGCATCTGGAGTTTTCCTTTGAGGATGAAGTAACACAGTGTAAGATCGCCACTCTTGTCGGCGCCGGTGATCTTCCCAGGTATGGCACTCTTTTGAATAACCCCTCAAATGGCCAATTTATTGACTGTGATGAGTTTGTGAAACAAGGCATTCGCTACAAACACACAGCTAAAACCAACTCACCTAACAGAGACTATATCCCAATGATGGTAGAGCTGCAGGATAAAGAAGGCAACACCATTATGCAAGAGTATTTCCAAATGATGGTTAGAATTAGAGAGGGGGCAGAGAATACAGGTCCTAGACCCAGCTTTGTAGCCATGATGATGATGGAAGTTGATCAGTTTGTGATGACAGCTATTACAAGTGACATGTTAGCTGCTGAAGATGTTGAATCTGACCCAGATGATTTAATCTTCAATATTACTACACCGCTGAACCCTGAGCAGGGCTATCTCATCAGCACAGATGATCAGAACCTGCCTATCACCTCTTTCTATCAGAGAGACATCAAAGATCTTAAAATTGCTTATAAACCACCCTCAGACGACTCAGAGATAGAGAGGATTTTCCAGCTGGAGTTTGAAGTTGTAGACACTGACGGTGCTGTGTCTGATACATTTGCTTTTATGATTGTGGTAAAGCCTATGAATACCTTGGCACCTGTAGCAACCAAAAATACAGGCCAGCTACTGTTTGAAGGGCAATCCCGACCTCTTTCCAGCTCCCAGAATTTAGAGATTAGTGATGAGGATAACCTGGAAGATGTGACTATAACTGTGGTTGATGGCTTAAAGCATGGAGATCTGACGGTGCTCGGGGCTCGCAGGAAATTCTTCACACCTGCCGATCTAGACGCCGGCATTGTGGTGTACCAGCATGATGGCAGCGACACCTATAGCGACAACATTATTTTTAGAATGACTGATGGCAGTAATGAAGTGGAGTTTTTGTTCCCAATCACTATTGCTCCCACTGATGATGAGCCACCTATTATCAATGCTAACACTGGCCTGGTGCTATTCAAGAATGAAGTCATGCAGATCTCTCCCTTTATCCTGAGTGCCACAGATATCGATTCAGAAGACTCCACTATTAAGTTTATCTTGGAAGTGCCATACTCAACTGTAGGGGAGCTCCTGCTAAGGCAAGTGGAGCCTCCCTCTGACCCGTCTCTCTGGAAGTTCAGCGAGACAGATGAGATGTTTGAGCAGGTGGTAACAGAATGGTTTCAGCAGGATATTCTTGATGGAAAGCTTTTCTACCGTCACATTGGACCCCATAGCACCACCGTTGTAGTTGATCATTTTGTTTTCCGGGTCCAAGATGATAATGACCCCCCTAATCAATCTGGCGAGCACATGTTCACCAGCAAAATCCACCCTGTTGATGACATTGCTCCAGAACTTGTTCCCAGCACCAGCCTTCACATGACAGTCCTGGAGTATGAGCTAACCCACTTCAAGAAACATTTCTTGTGTTATACTGATTTAGATTCAGATGACAGGGACCTGAAATACACCATCATTAAGCCCCCAACTGACACAGATGAGAACAATCCAGCAGCCTTAGGTGACATCGTACTGACTGACAGCCCAAACACTGTAATTATAGAGTTCACACAGGCCCAGGTTAATCATCACAAAGTAGCTTACAAGCCTCCAGACCAGGAGCTGGGCATCACTCCAAAAGTGGCTCAGTTCACATTCATTGTAGAAGACACTTCTGGTAACACAATAGATGGACTATTCACCATTTTCCTTCAGCCAGTGGACAACAAACCCCCGATTATCACTAACAAAGGTTTCACTGTTATGGAGAGCGCTTCACATATCATCTCTAGGAACGAGCTGCTTGCCACAGATACAGATACAGATGATGAAAGTATTATCTTCACCGTGACCCAGATTCCTCGGTGGGGGCAGCTACAGTATTTGGGGATCGACATGGCAAAAGGAGAAACATTCGTAATTGAAGACCTTTCAAATGGTCACCTTACCTACAACCATGGTGGACAGGAATCGGTCAGTGACACCATAAAGATTGATGTCAGTGACGGTTTTCATGAGGTACCCATCATCATCAAGATCAACATTGATCCCGTTGATGACGAGTCCCCCACCCTTATGCTCCCAGACGGTCTGCTTGGAGCATCCATCGATGTACTGGAGAACGGAGCCACAGAGATTACAAGTAATGTCATTCAGGGCCGTGATGAAGACACAGATGACCTCCTCCTAACTTTCATTGTTGAAGAACCTCCCAGGCTTGGTGAAATCCTTGTAAATGGTGCTCCCGCTGAGAGATTCACCCAGGAAGACATCATTAATGGGGTAGTGGTGTATGCTCACACATCCGGTGAAATCGGTCCAATCAAAGAATACGACTCTTTCAACCTTACTCTGTCTGATATGTCAGAACAGTGGGTTGTTGGCGGCAACAACGTACATGGTTTGACTGTTCAAGTCACCATCCTTCCTGTTGACAGCATTCCACCCATTGTCAGTGTTGTAGAGCAATTTGTTGTCGTGGAGGGGGAGAAGAATGTCATTACTCTGGACCACATCCAAGCTGTGGATATCGACACTGAAAATGATGATATCCTATGCACCATTATTGTCCAACCAACATCTGGTTACGTGGAAAACATCTCCCCATCTGCAGGCTCTGAGAAATCCAGATCCGGGACAGCCATCACTGCATTTAGCTTCAAAGACATCGCCCTAGGTCATATCTACTATGTCCAGAGCATCCACAAAGGGGTTGAACCTGTGGAAGATCGCTTCACCTTCCGCTGCTCAGATGGAATCAACTTCTCTGAACGACACTTCTTCCCCATTGTCATCATTCCAGCCAATGATGAAAAGCCAGAGATTTTCATTCGCGAGTTTATTGTAATGGAGGGCATGAGTCTGGTCATTGACACACCAATTCTGAACGCGGCTGATGCTGACATTCCTGGGGACGAGTTGCACTTTGAGATAATAAAAAATCCCAAACACGGTTCAATAATTCTGCAGCTTAGCACTGGCACAATCCCTGTGGAAAACTTTAACTTGGAACAAATCAAAGAGGCTTCCAATATTGTCTATGAACACGATGACTCAGAGACCAATGAGGACAGCTTTGTAATCAGACTTTCAGATGGGAAACATACAGTAGAAAAAACAGTCCTTATCATGGTTATTCCTGTTGACGATGAGACACCAAGGATGGCTATAAATGATGGCCTTGATGTTGAAATTGGAGAGACAAAAGTCATAAGCAACAGAGTTATTCAGGCCACAGATCTTGACTCGGAAGACAAGGAGCTCACATATGTTGTGCGTTACAGCCCAGGTCAAGGCTTCCTGCAGCGTATCAGCAAGTTTGGTGATGTTTTGGGTAATATTACCCTTGGTATGAACTTCACACAGGACGAAATTGACAAGCAGCTCATCCAGTATGTACACACAGGCCAGGAGGGAATCCGTGACCTGCTGAAGTTTGATGTCACCGATGGCCTGAATCCACTCATTGACCGTTACTTCTACATCAGCATTGGAAGCATTGACATGGCTTTTCCAGATGTTATCAACAAAGGTGTGACTCTTAAAGAAGGAGGGAAAGTAACTCTTACCACTGACCTCCTCAGCACCACTGACATTAACAGTCCTGATGAATTCCTCAGCTTTAGCATCACAAGAGCGCCTAGTAGAGGCCACTTAGAGTGCACTGACCATCCAGGTGTTCCCATTTCCACCTTTACCCAACTGCAGCTTGCTGGCAACAAGATCTACTACATTCACACCTCTGACGATGAGATGAAAATGGACAGCTTTGAGTTTGAGGTGACGGACGGTTTCAATCCTGTATTCCGTACCTTCAGAGTGTCTATCACTGATGTTGATAATAAGAAACCCGTCTTGACTATAAGCAAGCTTTATGTGGAGGAGGGAGAAACAAAGCTTATCACACCATTTGAGTTGACAGCCGAGGATCGGGACACCCCAGACAACCATTTAAGATTCATAGTCACGCAGGTGCCAGTGCACGGCCAGCTGCTTTTCAACAATACCAAACCGATCACAACCTTTACCAAGCAGGATCTTAACGAGAACCTTATCAGCTATAAGCACGATGGCACTGAGACCAACGAAGACAGCTTCTCCTTCACTGTCACAGATGGCACTCATTCTGATTTTTACGTCTTTCCCAACACTGTGTATGAGACACGCAAGCCCCAGATGATGACCATTCATATCAATACTGTGGACAATGGTGTGCCCCAGATTTTGGTTAACAAAGCTGCTGCCTCACTGAAGGTCCTCCAAACAGGCCACGTGGGCTTCGTGATCACCAGCAAGGCCCTCCAATCAGAAGACCGCGACAGTCCCCAGAGCATCCTGACATACACTGTTTCTGAGGCTCCTCTGCATGGCTTCATCATTAACACCGCACTGGGAAACGACAGCATCAAGACCTTCTCACAAGGTAAGAAAATGTCACAATACTTCATCTCTTAACAGGTTTTTTGACATTTAAGATGCAATAATTATTATTTTGAAATGACCATGAAGCATAAAAAGGTCAAATAGGAAAGCATTGAAGAAAACAGATATTTCCGTTATAAGTTGTTGGAGACAAAAACAAAGCTAAAAGGAGAGTGAGAAAAACCACTCAAAATGATTTCCAGAAATGCATTTGATCATTTTTTTCAGCTCACAAATCATGACAACTAATATGGAGTAATAACAATTTATTCATAATTAAAGTAACATGTGTATACTTTTTTTAAAACTATCCTTAGTTGCCACAGTTATTTTACCTAACATTTTCAGCTAACACTCAATCTTCTATTATTTGTTTTTCTAATAGCTGATATTGATGACATGAAGATCAATTACGTGCTGTTGGATGGGAGCAACGCCACAAGTGATATCTTCTACTTCACAGTTGAAGACAAAGGTAGGAATCTTTTAAACTTCCTGCCCTCTGTCAGTCTCCTAAGTGTTTGCATCACAAAGACTTAAGGCAGTTGGCCATGACTGACACCCATAGAGCCGCCATCTCTTTTCGGTTTAAAGGACAGGGGTCAAAGGGGACTTCTGCCAATCACTGACTGGGTAAAAGTGAAAGAAGTGGGGCGACCTCATGCTCTAAACTTTATTGTTAACAAACAATGGGATAATTTACCCAAAGGCACTTTTCTGACTGTTTAAATGTCCACCTTTCATCCTGTGCTTGAAGTTTCATTGAAATGTGTAAAGGTTAGCGTGCTGGGCTTTTCAGTTTATATTATCTTATCGGGATGGGTCTTGCAAACTTCGGCTTGAACTTAAAAATCTACCATGTTTTGTGGGATTATGTCAGTTATTCTTCCCATTTGAACATATCTGTGAACATGTACTTATCCTGTTTATCCTATAGAATTAATCACATTTAAATGTTACAGACACGACAATATGTATAAGCTCTGTCACGTTTACCCAGATTGACATAAACAGCATGATAAATATAGCGAATGGAAAGCAATACAAATGCATCAGGTGGTTGCTATTTTAGTTTTGACTTTAAAATACAAAACAAGATTTGGAAATGCAATTAGTTGGGGCAGGGAAAGTTAAGGCTATAATTATGCTGGATTAAGGGCCATGTTGGTCATAATACCACCATCACCATCAGGGCCATTAAAAAGGCAGGACTGGGAGGACTGACACTGGGAGTGTCTTTTTGTCAAATGACTTTCTTTTGTCAGCAAAGTGAAGCCTCTTATTAGCCTTGACTGAATCGCAGTAATCAACTGTTTCCCCAAACTGTAAGTGAATTGTGTGATAATTTATTTTTAATGAGGTTAAGTAGCCCTGGCATTGATAGAAACCACATAATTTATTATTATTTATGCTCTACTGTTCTGCAGTGTTTTTATTTGAGTTTCTTTACTTTACATGTGTGACCTATGCATCTGCCTGAAGCACAGGCAGGTTCGCTTTTTGTCTTTTAAGTGGAGGTTTAACCACAGGAAGGGAAGGCAAAGGCTTCAATTAGCTCAACATTCTTTTTCTGTTTGCTTTCATACATTGTTTAAGCTTCCAGCCAACTCGGTTGAACCAGGTGCAGTGGTGCAGACTGGGACATAAAACAAAAAGGTGTTGCTGCATGACCACGGTTCACATGCAAAGGCCACAGCAGCTTATTCCACAACATACATGTAATTAATAGCACACGTATTCTATTCCAAATAATAGATCAAATGTTTAACATGTGGTTACCTACACACTCGCCAACACACATACAAGGGAAGGCACACAAACAAACACAAAGGCACACCCAGGAAAAGATCAAATAACAGATAAAAGCAATTTAAGCCAACCGGTGAATCACTTATGTGAAGTGTTAAGGTGGTGACTCCTGGGGGAGCGAGCATTATCTTGAACATGTAGAGACGTGCAGGTCGGAGAGCACGCTGATGGTCAGCCTATCTGCTTATAAATCTAAGTCAATGAGCTGTTTGTGTGTGAAGCAAAACTCCTGGTCATTAGGAGATTCTCTCGCCAAGATAATCCCCCCTACTCGTCTTGTTTTCAGCACACCTTCAAATAATCATAATCATAAAATCATTGAAAATTAGTAATGAACAAACACCATAAAAAGTGACTCATAACTTTAAATTTGGAAATGAATCCAAAAAGTGGCAAATTATTTTATTTTATTTTTTTAGGATCGTTTAGACACAAAAACAGAGATTAGTTTGACAGAAGACAGAACATTTAAATATATAAAACTGAGGCCGAATTGTCCGCAATCACCTTGTGGATTGTAAAATGTGTTCTGTCTGTTTCTTAATCATCGTGTTTCATTCAGCATTTCCAGAACTATTCATCTAATTACATTCTTATGTTCAACACAGTTTGAGTGTGACCTCGCTTTAGGAAATACCCCGTAGATGCTCTGATATGGGCAGCTGCTTAAGGGTCTTAGCACCCTTTAAGAGGAACCTGCCATTACATGCACTGCACTGAGGCTTTTTCACAAGTCAAGAATATACACACACACACACACACACACACACACACACACACACACACACACACACACACACACACACACACACACACACACACACACACACACACACACACACACACACACACAGTCCAAATCATTTACATATCTTAAAGACATAGTATTTCCGTTTGGCATACTTTAGAAAGCTCAAATGTTGCTTGTTGCATGTATGTTTCTGAAACTTTGTAGATACATGAAGATCTTCATCAGGCTTGAAAATGCTGTGTCTGTAGCAATAGCGTGTGTGTGGCCAGGCACAGCTGAAGTTTGTGTGTGTTGGTGAGAGGTCAGGGGTGGACATTCAGTTTCACGCCAGGAGACGTGCTGGTCAGCGGTTAAATTCCAGACTCTGCAGGGAAAGTTAGTGTAGCTCTCATCACGTCTGAATGCATCAGCAGGCTTTTTGGCTTATCAGCTGTTTGCCGAAAATGCGTCCGAAGAGGATAAATGATTCATGTGACAGAAGCAAAAAAAACAATAAGTGAACCAATGAGGAATGGGACATTTGCTAACAGATTTGTGGGCTGTGTATGACACGATAAGTCAATTAAGTCAAACACACAGTACACCCCAAATGTGCACTGGACATTTTTAATTCTTTATAGAATGAGACAGCTTTTGCTGCTGATGAAGGAACATTGATGAATTGGCTGAACAGGAGTTTTTTTAATTTAAGTTTGGCTTCCATCTTTAGAAGATCATCTTTATCTTTTGTCTTCGTTTGACAGATTTTATATAATTTCTTAAAAAGCTGCATAACTTTACTAAACTTTACATTTTCACAAAACAGTAAGATATCAAATTCGGCAATGACCTCGAACACAAACTGTAGTTCAACTTGGTTCATTCTTTCTGTCTTTTGGGAAAGCAATAACTTGCATACATGACCAGGTCAGAAACTCTCTACATCAGGGGTGTCAAACTCAAATACACAGTGGGCCAAAATAAAAAAATCGGTACTAGTCGAGGGCCGGACTGGTTCAATGTTTATTGCAAAATGTATTGAAATGAACTTATTGCACATATTAAACCTGGAACTAACAAAGCTTAAATGATTGCCTATAAAAACAACATTAAACATTAAATAATCAGTTGCATTCATTTCTTATGGCTCTATCTGCAGCTTTTCCGTCATTACTAATCATTAATCATTTCTTATGATTACATTTCTCCACAGGCCAACAACAGCTTCAAAAAAACTATTTCCCTCAAAGAAAAAACCAAACATGCCCTGTTGTCTCAAGAAAAAAAAGTGCAGAAGGAAACATCCATGTAAACTCAGTGTGCTGCTCTGTGATGCTAGTTCAAGCAGACACTTGGCATCTCATCTCGGGTGCAAGTTCATCAATGTTTGGGGTCAGGCTCTGAGCTGAGGAGACCCTCAGGATGGAGTGAAGGTGTGCGTGCAATATACCGGCGCTCCAGATCTAATAGTAATTAAAAAATTATCCTGCGGGCCGAAATTAAATCCACCAAGGGCCTGATTTGGCGCACCCGGGCCTTGAGTTTGACACATGTGCTCTACATCCATTCTAAGTGTGAGACACTGAGGCAATAAATACTTGTTTTTACAAGTGGATGCACAATTCACATATATCCTTGTCCAAAAGGCATGAGTTTAGCCAGAGGCCAAGAGAAGAAACTCTTATTTACGGTCAGACTTGTTGAGACTTCTTTAGGATTCTGTTCATTTCTAAGTCTTAGAACTAGGACAATAAATTGATGTTGGATCATTAGTCTTTGGAGTCTTCTGGTCTTCAGAAACACTGCCTCTGTTTGCCAATTTAAGGTGCAGGATAGCATCAGATTTTATAGCAGTACTAATAAAACTCAACTGACTAACAGATGAGAACAAAGAGATAACAGAACAACATACAGATAAATTGAAGCTGCCTCTTTGCTTTTTCCAATAGCAAAAAAAAGTCTTCCAGCTTTGGAATAGGGTTCATAGACCCCAGTGGGTTGAGTGTTATGTGATCATTGAGACCCCGGAGAGGAATGCACTTCCTTGGAGACTCTAGACTCCAGGGCCACAGACAGAGCAAGGCCTGGAAGTGGAGTGGTCTCCCGGGCAGACAGGTGTGTACGTGAGAGGGAAGGCTCCAAGGGGATCCCCTTTCAAAGCCCTCTGTCACCCCACTCCTAGCTCCGCAGAAATCCAACCCAATCCCAGATAGCCCGATAACCTGCAGACTTCCACTGTGGAGGTGCCTGCCTTGAAGGGGCACTTCCCAAGAGAAATAAAACCCAGAAAGGAAAAGATAACAAATAGGAGCTCGAACTTTTGTATATATTTGTCTTATCGTTGGTGAATTTTCCTTATTACTGTGGGTGTCCTCTATTGTACAGTCGGATTGCGTGCTGACTGACTTGTTACACCCTTACTTCCTAACTGTGTTTTGGGATCGTACATGTCACCCATGTCAACAGTCACCAGGAGATTTACTGGCTAATGGTGCCACAGTTGGGGCCCCCTGTGACTAGAAGCCGACAGCCTCTCAGACCCCCCCGCCACAACCCCCTCTGATGTCACTCTCCCGTCCTTCCCCTCGTATGAGACCCCTTCATGGTATTACTGTCCTCTTTCATTGGTGTGTTCATCTTTTGACCTCTTCTCCATTTCTTTCTTCTCAGGTTTTCCCCATATCCCTTTCAATGAGACATGTTATCACCTCGTTCTCTGTCTTTCTTCCACTTTTTGTCCATTTTCTTCAGCCTTGATTTATGTTGGTTGGAGGGCTGAAGGGTGGGCAGTTATGATCTATGGCTAAAGCGGTTATTCTTATCTGCTCTCATATGGCAAAGCTGTTGCTGCCCCTAGCCAAGCTGTCCTTGAGTTACTCGCACTCCTTTCCTTGTCCTTTGCTTTTTAAACATGCTAGCGACATGGGTCTTGAGGAGGCAAAGTCACTCTGTATGATTGTCTGTTGGTCCATCACTTTGGTAGATTTTGTTGAATAAATAACTTTGTCATAAAATTACTAATGACAATAATGTCTAGTGATTAATTGTTACTTCTCTGGTCATAGTTTAACTTTCTATATATTGCAATTCCTACGTCCAAAAGCTAACTTCACTATTATGACCCAATACTAACAAACCTAAAGATATTGCCATTAGCATTAGATGTAATGCAATCAGCAAATGTTAGCATGCTATCACGCTAAACTAAGATGGTGAACATGGTAAACCTTACAGCTGCTAAGATAAGCATTATCTATGGGAGCATGCTAGCAAGCATTTTGCTCAAAGCAATGCTATGCCAATGTCAAGTATTTTTATATTTTGTTTCCAACTAAATATGACTTTAAAGAAGGCTAACGTAATTGACATTGTTGTTTATTGTACAAGATCAGGTAATTTTTGTGAAAGCACTTAGCCTTTTTGTTTATATGTGCATCTTTCTACCCCTATGAGTCAAAAGAGACAGATTCCCAGTAAAACATATTTTTTTTAAATTAGATTTCTTTGAAATGTTGTAAGCAACTGTGTAACTATATCAATTATTTGGCAAGCAAGGGTCAAAGATGTGGATCTCAGTGCCTGTCAAGTTATGATTTGTAACATCCTGTAGAGATAGCTTCACTACTCTGAACTGAAGCACTAATCGAGACTCTGTAATGTGTCGATTTACAGCACATGCTGCCACTGTCTGGAAGGAATGATAAGAGTTATTAATACATCCAACCATGCGGCATTCCTTACATGAATTCTTTGGAACGCAGAGAGGAAGTTATAGCTTTCACTATTTAAAAAATCTCCTCCTGTACTTATTAAGATGTCAAACAATAAAAAGAGGTAAACATTTTCTGTTTCTATCAACGTTCGAGACCTCCATGATTTAATAGACCATGCCTAAAAAACCCATTGACATTTAAATACCGAACATAGCTAACTGAAACCTTTCTGTATTTATATCAACAGGATGATTAATGAGGAAATGTAATAATGGTGATGCGTGTCACTTGATAAGGATATTCTTAGATGGTTGCCCTTCCTTGCATCATGCTGTTGAGCGTCAAAGCCTCATATTGACCTTCCTCTCCAATGATATCTCCGGCCTGACCCACTATCCCACTGCATCTATGTATGGTGCACGCCGCACTGCTGTGTAAATATGAGCTGTTGCAGAATGTGCTGTCAAAGGACGCTGGAGCAGGAAAAACTTCAGGCTATAATGTCCTGTGTATGTTTTGAAGTGTTCTTGCTGAGGTAGGATATTGGCTACTCAAAATTGTATGAAGAGCACTCTTTTTCTGAGTCATTTTGCTTCCTCTAGTTAAATACTGCACTGCAAATACCTAAATGTGTCACTTTGTGATTTACTGCACTAAAATGAGTCAACGTTTGGAGAGGATCCAGTTGCTCTCACTCGGGTCCTTAAACAGAAAAACATTAACATACTTCTTTAATATTCAGCCCCTGCCCTTGACAGTGATTAGCATCAATCAAGCTGAAGCTAATTTTTTTTTAGCTGCTAACCGAGATACTTAGAAACATGTGCGATCTAGAAAACTTTACATCCCAGCAGAAATGATGTTGATTGTCAGTTTGAAAAGCTAATGGAAATGTGAGCTGAGCCAGGCAGATACTGTATGTATTGGATTTGATGGCCAGTCTTATATAGTATGTGTCATAAAGACCGCTATAAAGTGGACCATCAATCATGTCTGAAATCTATTTTGACTTTCTTGTTTGCAGCTATTTTTCACAGGTCTTTAACTCGTCTATTTTGAGCAAATTGAAACCATTTCCACGCTGGTTGTTACCTTAAAGGAAAACCCTGCTGGGAACTTTGGTTTCTTGATTATCTCTTGATTTTCTTGAGACTCATTTTCCAGCTCGAGCCTCAGTGTCTCACAGCATTTACAAAAGAAGTCGTAGAAAGGGAGATTCCTCTCTTTTACACTGGTGTGAACAATGTGGAGGCAGGCAGGGAGGCATGCCATGCTGGTGGATCGGGCCCACCCAGACTGCGGCCTGCTGTCCCTCTTCGCTGTCCTCCCCTCAGCGAACAAAGCAGACACAGGGAGGAAGGGGAACATGGGAGGGGGGGAGGTTTGTGGAGTACAGCTGTCACTCTGCCCCCCATTGGAGGGAGTCTGGCGGGAAGGAAGTGAGAGAGACAGATAGACGGACAAAGACAGAGACACAGCAAGATCTTTGCTTTAGCCAGAAACTGGTTTCTCTGACTAAGTTTATGTTTGGAGTTGTGTGACTGAGTGAACAGTGAATGAGAAACATTCAAATCATTTGGAAGGAACCAAAAAAACAAAAACTGGCAATTTGAACAACACTGACAGTAGTTATTCTGGACCAAAGTAAACACCTGTGCTGCGTGTACAGCAGGAACCTGTTGACCACACATTGCAATAGATCCACTGAGTTTAAGGAAAATGGCAGATTGGTACTTATTCACAGACTTTTGGGATACCATGTGTTGTTCTAATCTTTTCAATATGGGAGGTTATTTGCCTTTTTTTGAAGAAAGGACATTTTATTTGAGATGAAAGGGTTCTTGTTAACCTTGGAAATAACAGTTTGTCAGACAATGAATGAGAAGATGAGATAATGGCAGCTAAATGTGAAAAACTGTGGCAATACCTTTACACTATTTGACATATGTCACAATACACATGCTTCTAGACTCTTTTAGTCATCGGTCACGGCTATTATTTTCGTTTTTGGTTCAATCACAGGTCAGGTTCACTGTTGTAGTGTTTATATATTTTTGACAATATATGCGACTTATTCAAATCGAGGTAAAGGATTACAAAATAGATGCATTTTTTCATCTATGACACATGCTTCAGTATCCTGAATCTCCTACAATCCATCGTTACATTACATTTCATTTAGCTGATGCTTTTATCCAAAGTGACTTACAATGATTGATTACAGGGACATTCTCCCTGGAGTAACTAAGGACTAAGTGCCTCTCAAGGACACACTAGTGGTGGTGTTCCAGGCGGGATTTGAACTCACAACCTCCCGATCTTCAGCCCACCTCACTATCCATTAGACCAGTGGTTCCCAACCTGGGGGGCGCGCCCCCCTCGGGGAGGCGCCAAAGATCGCAGGGGGGGGCGCCAGGCCTCAGATGATTCGATGCCAAATATCATATTTAGACTTTTTTTTTTCTTTTTATTCTTTTTTTTTTTTTACATATAATTGTAACGCAATACATGATTGTCACTATAAGCCTTGTCTCTACATTACAATACAATATAAAAAATAATTGATTAATTAATTTGAATAACAATTCAAGTTAGTAGCTATTAAAGGCATAAAAAGAAAGAAATATATAATTCTTTCTTTAATAGAAATTTTTCTTCTGCCTGTAAAGTGTCCAAACCAGGCTGTTCTGGATAAGCAAAGTCATTGTCCATGCCGGTTTCAGTTGGATTATTTGTCACAGTTGCCCCAATCAGATCGGTCTCCTCCATTTTGTAGATTATTTAACCCTTTTGAATCCACATAAACACATCGGCAAAACCCGGCTTACTTTGAGCATGTGTTTTAAACAGTTTAATCCCTTTGTGAATTGGTTCCACTTCTGCGCCGTCCTTTAATTTCTTCATACAGCGGGAATCCAAATGAATGAATCCTGAGTCCAATAACCATCAAAGTCACTCCAATAGTGCTCCTTAATTACGCTTTCATCCTCCTTTAACAAAATGTCCAGTTTGTTACAGTAGTTGTAGCATTTTTGAGAATTCTAAACTTTAATTACCGCTGTGGGGGGCGCAACTTCCAACAGGAGTCATTTGGGGGGGCTCTTGGGGAAAAAAGGTTGGGAACCCCTGCATTACAACCACTACCTATGTCTGCACTACAGGTGTCTGCTATTCAGGACAATGTAGTCTAACAATGCAACACTGTGGTCTTGTCACATTCATAAAAACTCCATTGTTTTACTCCTCATAGCAACGCAGAAACCTAAAGCTACCTGAGGGCTCAATGCCAAAAGAGAGACAGCCTTTTGTCTGCCGTGTTCATTTGATAATCCTCGATGATAGCCACTGACTAAGCTTCTTTTCATATCAGCTTCACACAGGGCTGTCTGCCAGGACACACTTTCTCTGACACAGAAACAGTCTGATAATTAAAGTTTGTCAAAGACTTACATCAGACTGTGCCAAGGAGTTTTCTTATGGAGATGAGGATTGGATTCCCTTTTGGTTCTCCATGACACGTGAAGCAGTGCAGATTGGGTCTTATCCATCAGGACATCATACACACACACAGTTATTGTATAGTGATCTGCACAGAACACACAAAGCAATCTGTATTTTTACATATTTCATTTCACGCACATACCATATAACAGCTAAAGAATCTAGGGTGAGCAAAATCAGATATGATGCATGTTTCCTGTATTTTTAGCCGTGACTGTTGGAAACCTGAGCATGGAGCCCGATCGAGGGTAGCCTTCGCCCACCATGAGTCCAACCGGGCGTGGGCTTCATGCATTCATGCATTTGTCTATTTGTGGAAGAAGGTAGATTATAATATAAAAGGTACAGCGATTATCTGGATTTACAGCCATCTTTATTCTATTCATGGCAATAAAGATGGGATTGAGTGCTGTCATTGTCCCAGAAAATCCACTGGATATCAGTTGCATCTGAACATATCTCTCTGAGGGCGGTTTGCCCCTGTTGTGACTCGGACTGGTTTGGCGTCAGCACTGACATGTGGGTTTGAGGAAGTGGCCCCCTTCTCGTACTGAATACCCCACTATCAGCTCCCCTGATTTTTCATTGTCCCCAGTCACATAGCATAAAAAGTGCAGCCTCTTTCTTCTTCAGTGAGGCAAAACTGGGCTCAATGCTGGTGTGGACAGTCTGAGGGTCCTTGCAATTATTCTGTGTTTAATTATTATTCTCTGTTTACTTTTTATTCAGGAACAATTATATATTCACCTCTGTGCTTTCTAATTTCTTGGACTTATTGTACAGAATAAAATACTTTTAGTCTTTTAAAATATCAGTCCATTGTGCTAAAAGTGTCTTCAGACCCAATGAAGTCCCCTCAATCCTCTAAGGCTCTTAAGCAGAGTGAGGTCAGCAGGGCCGCTGCCGGTGTGACCAGTCGTGCAAAACTAAAGAGAGAAAGCCCTCTCTGACCCCCTGATCCAAAGAACCCACTGAGTTTGACCCATTTCACATCAGAAGTCACAGGTCACCAGGCTCTTCTCACAGGAAGATAAGACACTAGGGACTTTCGCCGCTGCTCTTAAAAAAACATTCAGATTATGTAGCCGAACCCACGATCTTAAATATCTGTGAAGCAGCCAGTTTTGAGTCAGTGCCCAAAGCTGAGCTGACAGTTTGAGGGATTACATGAGTCATGAGATAGTATGGATTAAAGATGTGGATCAGTGGCAGGTGACTCTCGGAGCTTTGTTCAGATGTGTGTTTTATGAGTATGGCTTCTTTAATAGCTAAAATGAGTAGAAAGCGAAGGGGTCAAATGATTCTATATGTCCTGGATTATGCTGCAGAGTTTATCAAGCTGTGATTAAATCATGTTAGTTTAACCAGAAGTACATATTTAAGGTTGGTAATGGAGCAAAAAACTATTTCACCTTGTTCAAGAGGGAGAGCGACAGAGCGTGGACTTGATGGAGCGACACAGGTCTACAGGAGGGCGCTCATTAAAGAAATCAGACTATGACACAATTTTTCCATAAGCTGACCGTCTATGTCTGTGTTGGTACGGTCCCTTTTAGGATTGAGTGAATGGAAAGTGTTAAGTAGAGGTGGATGTGCATCAGAGGAAATAAAAAGTAAGGCAACTCCTCTGAAGGCCCATGAGCTTTACGGAAGTCCTGGTATTAAGATATCATGTTTCCCCTTCCAAAATTAAATGCTTTGATATCCTTGAGCCCAAAGCAGATTGCAGTATATATGCCTCAGTGAATTCTAATATGAACAAAATAGATTGTTTCCTCGTTGTACTGCATTGCCAATTAGGTCTTTTGTACTAAGTATATATCTTTTTTCTGTCTTTAGGTGGAAACAAACTAAAGCCTCAGCCGTTCAGACTCAACTGGTCCTGGATCTCTGTGGAGAAGGAATACTATTTAGTGGATGAGGACTCCAAATTCCTGGAAGTGACACTCAAACGCAGAGGCTACCTGGGAGAAACCTCCTTCGTCAGTAAGTGTTGACTTGAGTCTTTATATTTTATAATTAAATGACTAATAACTAGATCTATATATTCTATATCTTTCATGACTGAGGTCAGAGAGTTTCTCCGAGGTAACAGCATTTTCTGTTTCTTGTTTGCCTCTAAGAATCCGAATTTCTGTAATATTTCAGTCGCAATAAACAGATGTAAAGAAATGTCACTACACAACATGCCCTTATTAAACTGACAATTTCACGAATAATTATGGCCCCTTTAACATTTGAAGGAACAGCCCTGCCATACAACATCTGTACTACCCTCTTATTTAAAATCTCTGCAGATCCTTGTTAAGCTACAGGAAATCCTCAGTATATCCCTACACAGAAACACCAAATCAACACAACACTCAGAACAATGCTGTGTCCCAAAGGTGAAAATCCTTTGTGTCGTTGTTTGACTGGTGTTCCGTTTCCCCTCTTGTCTGCAAGAGGTCTGATTGAGAGCACATATAACCTTTCCTGGTAAAGGTCAAGTATGAAGTTACAAACGCACACATAACTAAAAGATTATGCAGATATTTTCAACCCAAGAAATGTGTTGAAACCAAAATAAATGTAGGGACTTCTGTGGTTTTTGGTCCTTTTATTCATCAATTGAATCTACAGTATTTCCAATTAGAGATCAAAACCCCTCTCCCTCAGGTATTGCAACAAAGGATGGAACAGCTGAGAAGGACAAAGATTTCCGAGGAAAATCTCAGAAACAGGTCCAGTTCAACCCCGGTCAGACCACGGCGACCTGGAAGGTGAAGATCTTCACAGATCAGGAGTTTGAGACTTCAGAGACGTTCGAGATCCAGCTGTCGGATCCGGTCATGGCGGTGCTCGAGTTCCCCGACCTCACAACAGTCGAGATCGTGGATCCTGGAGATGGTAAGAATATAAAAATGCACTTATGTGAACAAAGCCTCACCGTCATAAACGCAGTCTTTTTCATTTCATTGTTATGCTCAGTTTCTCATCACCTGTATGTCTCTTTCAAAACAGAATCCACCGTCTACATTCCTCAAGCAGAGTACAGGATTGAGGAGGATGTTGGAGAGCTGTTAGTGCCGGTGAGACGCTCAGGAGACGCCAGCCAGGAACTCATGGTTGTTTGTTTCACTCAGCAAGGTGAGAGAAACCCGTTTGTAATTATTGTATTTCAAATGAAAAGGTTTTTATTTGAGTATTTACGCAAAATAGCTCAATTCCATTGTATAAAAAATAAGTACAACATTTCGGCTTTGTCTGTCTTTACATATTTCTCCTTCCTTTCTGATGTTAACTACCCAAAATCTAATTGCCTTTGAGGATTAATAAGGTTTTAATTCATTTAAAAAACATTAAATATCAGACTTTCAATTATTAAAAAGATGCATGTACATGTGAACCTACTTTGTCGTGTATTGTATGTTTTTCAAAGAATTTTTAAAGTAATTTTTTGCCATATTTCCACTTGACACAGGACAGAAATAGTCTAGAAATAGGGGGGAAATGGGTTTGATATGCAACATCCTAAGGCGGGAATCAAAAAGGGACCTTGTGGTTTCACATGTAATATCATGTAATCACTCAGCTACTAAGGCGCTCCACACGTCCATTTTGTATTATTTCCTTTTGTAACATACTGTTACATTACTGTTACATTCTCTGTGTCTATGTTTTGTGTACCCTTTTTCTTTGGCACCCTCTGACTTCATACTGCCAGTAACCCAACATTTCCACTGAAGTTCAACCCTTTATGTCCTCTCTCTGTTCCCATAATTCCTCAGCCACGGCCACAGGCACCATACCCAGCATGGTGCTGTCTTACTCTGACTACATCACCCGTGCCGAGGACCACACCAGTGTGCTGCGTTTTGACAAAGATGAGCGGGAGAAAATGTGTCGCATCATCATCATCGATGACTCCCTGTATGAGGAGGAAGAGAGCTTCAACGTCAGCCTCAGCATGCCCATGGGCGGCCAGCTGGGCGCCAACTTCCCCTCTGCCAAGATCACCATCCTAGCAGACATCGATGACGGTGAGTGAAGTTGGAGTTGAATGCACTCGTCCTTTTGTAAAAAAAAACATTTTTGAATTCAATTTTAAGTGTGTCAATGGTCAGTTTAGGACATTGATGGAAAGGCGGAAAGATACAAGGAAACTACAGATGGATGGTTAAAGAGATAAAAGCAGTGACCTAATGAAATAATTACAGATTGAAACAGATACATTTATTGCTCATTTAAATATGTCTCTTCAGCTTTTCATAAAGTCCTCCAGGTCCTTTTCAAACTACCCACTAACAGCAAACCTACACATGATTTCATACATTTTCATTTATAGATTTACAAGTCACAGAAGTATCTCAGTTCTGAGCATTTGCTAAAAAGTAGGATATCAAAATGCTGGACCAGGCCAGGATAGTGAGCAATAACCTGATTGATGAGCAGATCACAGCATCAATATGCATCAATGCAACATTATGAAAAGAGCAAAATAGTATTCTTACATACCATTGATTGTTGATTTCTGGATGTCTCCTGAATCAAAGCTTAATACAACAGCAGAAACATACTTGTTTGCTGCAACAGATTTATTGCAATTCTGAAACTGATACACACAAATCAACCAAAGCACACACTGAAAAAGATCTCTGCTAAAAAGCTGTCTAACATGAGCATGGAGCCTGAAACACATTGCTTTCATGGTGCTCCATTCAAAGTGAGTGAAGCTTGCCTAAAGGTCAAGGAAGAAGCATGTGCCGTGGTTACAGTGCGCCTGACATCATGGCGGCAGCTGCGGATGATCCTGTTGCTCAGCTTGTGCCTTTGATGCTGTATTTTGCCATTTTGGTATCAGCACATCATTAATCCATCAAAAGTGCACAGGCGGCATAAAAACCACAGTCGCCAAAACAAAACCCCGGGATACTGTACATGCCTTATTGGCTTTACTGTATTTTAGGGTCCATTACTCTTCCTGTGCCGGGAACGGATTTGTTTACACACTCCGCTTCATTTATCCTCCTTATTTGTCTCTGTCTGTCTGAGTGTTGGTAACAAGATAACAATAGGCAGGTGTTGAGAGGGAGAATGGCGGCTTCAGTTGATGTTACGCTACACCACAGTGTAACAGATAAAAGGGCTTTAAACCTCACTCTGCTCCTCCAGCGACCCCCAGTCCTCGTTGGCATTCAGGGGAGCTCAGGGGAAACAGAGGGCATCCCTTTGTCTGCGGGGACCAAAAGGCAGGTGGTGGAGACAGGGACTATTGTGAAGAGAATCCAAATGACTGGCATGTTTTTACTCTGGACTGCATTGCCTGTTCCTGTTAAAGATAGGACTGAGAAGGAATGCTGTTTTTAAAGCTATAAATTACAAATGTGTCATAGGTTTCATTTGTTCCGTCAAAGAAATGTCCTAACAAATTTGACAAATTGTCCACACAAAATACTTAAAATCCTTGAGGTAAATCTTGTCTTCCTTTTGCGAGTCTTCGTCCCATTTCTCCAGCATTTCTTCCAGGCTCATTTCCTGGAGTTGCTTGTTGTAGTGACAGACGTGCTACTGGAGCAAGCATCCCTCACAACCAATTTGGCACAGGAGTACAATTGAACTTTATGTATAAATAATCAGCGGGCATTCCCAGACATGTGAAAAGACAAGAGAAGACTCCTCTATTGTGGTTTAACTTCTTGGTGGGTCCTGAAGTAACACCCCATCATAAATCTGGTTCAGAGTGTGTGTTTGTGCGTGTGTAAAACCATCTGCCTGTCTGAGTAAACTTGTGGTTTGGACTCTGGCCAACACCGAGCCTCCATTGTTACTGTATTTGTGTGGCTCTTCTTCCCACTGATATTTAAGGTTGCCATGTTGGCACTCATTCCTCCATACAACCCCCTTTCTCATCCTCCCTGCTACTAAATAGCTGTCATGGAGGCTGAGAGGCATTAAGAGTGTGCCATAAATCCATCCAGCATCAGTCGTCTCTCAACTTCTGAAAAAGACCTGCCAATTTGTTAAAAGCAACACTAACTGAGAACAAATAAAGTGATTGGGAAAACTGAGGTTTTTCAACCTATGGTTATAAAACTTTACCATATCCCACACTGATTCATTGCTACATATAACTTTCTATGCATTTGTGAATGCATGAAAACTGCAATTTCTATTTGCTTTTTTGTTGTTATTGTGTTATTTGATCAGCCTTAACAAGGCTATGGGCCATAAATACTTCAGGGTGAAAACAAATGTTGCAGAACAGTAGACACAGTGACATTTACAGTATGAGATAAAGGATAAATAAGATAATGTCAGTTACATGACTCGGTAATGTCAGTTATCCAGCAATATCTTATTAGCTAACATCAGCCACCATAAGTTACCGGTCATCCTATTGGACAATATAAGGCTGTAGCAGCAACAAACACTGAGCCATTACGCCACAACTGTGGACTAGAAAATACACTTAGCATTTTCAAAGCTATTAGTTTCTTACCTAATACTTGCAAACCATTTATAAAGCCTTATTTTGAATTGGCATTAATCCATTTCCCACAGAAACTCCCACAATCCCTCTGTGTGTACCCTTTCTTCCTTAGTTGAAGGAAAGCTAAAGGCGTCTCTATCAGAGGATCTCTAAGAGCACTGGCTGACAGTGTGCTGAAAACACTCTTTATGTCCTTATACAGAAGTGAGGAGAGATGAATTGACAATGTGTCCAGGGCTCTGAATTCTTGCCCTCTGCCTGTGCAAAGTGGACGGTTGTCTCTCTGCCTCTGCCAAACCCTCAGCACACTGCTTATCAGCTGCTCTATGATCAGACACTGGGAACATCCCCTCACTCCTGTGCACACACAAGCACACGCCTATTTCATCAGGTGTATCCCCGGCCCTTTGGCGTTGAGTTCAGACAGAGCTGTCTGGATTTAGATAAATTGGGGAGGAAGGTTGGGAGAGGATAGGATAAGAGGGATGAAAGCTCTCTTCCTGTGCTGAGTCAAAAATTAGGGACTTTGCTCAGCTACTCATGCCAATTTGTCCTCGATTAAAAGCTTAGGTTGCTATGTCTGTCTGACAAGAGACGAAAAACAGCAGAACTGATGAAAAGACAATATCCGGATTAAGACAAAATGTCATGTTCGTAGACATATGATTTTTTTTTTCTGGATTTACCACGCTTGATATCCAACTCAAATTACTCTATACACTGTATTCCTGTTTTAAAGTTGATGAGTTTTTTTTTAAAGGGCACCATGTCATTCAACCCCTGTACTTTGGTTTTATTCCCAAACCCCACAGAGCCTTCACTGTATTTCGGGGAACCTGAGTATGTTGTGGAAGAGAGTTCAGGCTACGTTGAGGTGAAGGTCTGGAGGACGGGAACAGACCTCTCCAAGACGGCTACAGTCACCGTCCGCTCCAGGAAGAGTGAGCCTGTCTCTGCAGAAGGTACACTCAGCTGTAAGAAACACTGTTCAGTCATGATTTTAGCATTACAGCGTTAGTTCATGGTTTCCTCTCTATTATGCAGCTGGACTGGATTACGTTGGCATCAGTCGAAACCTTGACTTTGCTCCTGGAGTGACGATGCAGACGTTCAGAGTGACCATCCTGGATGATCTGGGTCAGCCGGAGCTGGAGGGGCCGGAGACCTTTGACCTTGTGTTACGGATGCCCATGAATGCTGTTCTGGGAGAACCGAGCAGCACCATCATCACCATCAATGATACAGTCACTGACGGTGAGTTTCCAATATAGTGTGTGCCAAAATTACGGTAACGTAGTGCAAATTTGAGTCCAGTAACTTCACCTAGACGCAGGGAAACTGTTTTGTAACAAGTTGATATTTGTCTTTACAGTGCCGAAGGTTCAGTTTAAGGAGGGAAGCTACAAGGTGGATGAGGCCGATGGGGAGGTAACAGCCATCGTGTACCGCAGTGGAGATATCAGCCTCGCCTCCACAGTGCGCTGTTACACTCGCCAAGGCTCGGCTCAGGTCATGATGGACTACAGTGAGAGACCCAACACTGACGCATCAATCATCACTTTCCTGCCAGGTGAGACCTCCCCTCTGCTTCTAAATCTCTCTGTATCGTTACATCCCGCAGCACTTAACTGAGTGTGATGGCCACTCTTTCCCCAGGCGAAACTGAGAAGCCGTGCGTGGTCAGCCTGATGGACGACTCCACCCATGAAGACGACGAGGAGTTCAGGCTGGTCCTGGGAAATCCAAAGAGCAAGTCTCCGTATGGAGCCGCTGTGGGGGAGCAGAAGGAGGCGCTGGTGTCAGTCACAGACACCAAGGACAGTACGTACTCTAAAATATATGCAATATAAACATCACATATATTTGAATGACTGTTTACTAGGATTCATGCTCCAAGCAGGCTGAGTATAAGCAGAATATACATTAAAGACTACATATATCTATATTTACATCATAACAAATATACATTTATCTTTATGCACACTTAATCCTACTAGTACATTCACATATGACAAATACAGTCATACACTTGCATACAACGTTGTACGCATAAAAACGCCATAAATAACTAAATAAAACACAACCAAACAAAAAGAAAAGCTGAATGTAGTGTTTCTGCTTTCATTTAATTTGCATTGAAAAGACGGTATTGTCAACGTTTCTTTTATAATGTTTTGAGTATTCTCACATTCTACTCTGTGCATTTGAGAGAAAAAACATGTCTTTGATGTTTTGGCTCATGTTCATTTTGAATTTTCTTCCTGTCCAGGGCCCATAATCCGCTTTTCTGAGATCAAGTACAGTGTGCGTGAACCTCAGGTCAAAGGTGACATGGCGATAGTGAAGATTCCCATCCTGCGCGTTGGAGACACATCAAAGGTCTCACTGGTGAGAGTGCACACCAAAGACGGCTCTGCGACCTCCGGAGAGGACTACAACCCGCTGTCAGAGGGTGAGAACATGGTGGAGTGGCTAAAAAGTGACGCAGTCGCTTGTTTTGAGGTATTTGTGTTTATAACCATTGCTCTCTTCACTGTCTCTGTGTCTAAGATGTTGAGTTCAAAGCCGGTGAGACGGAACACTTCGTGGAGATCGAGATCCTGTTTGACGGTCAGAGAGAGATGAGAGAGGCCTTCATTGTGCACATGAAGCCTGATGACAACATGGTGGCTGAAGTACAGGTGACACAATCGCAACATACACATTGCTGCAACTCTTATGTGCACACGTACAGCGCTGCATATGTACAAACGTGAGCATGCGCCCCTGTCAGGTCAGCCTGTGTTGAAAATAGCCAGGCAGCAGCTGGCATTGCTGTCAGCGCGCCTGAACCACGGAGTCTTATAAAAAGCTTCTCCCTCTGGAATGAGATGCTGAGAGGAATGTCCCAGCAGAGCCAAACAGTAGATAAACCTATAAACAGAATGGCGACATACAACCCATACATCAGACATGTACCACTCACGTGACAAACTCAAATATGTTAGGTAACAGAGTTTGAGGAAAGAAATCTGTTGGAGGAAGGATGGAAAGATGTTGTACTTAACCTTTAGTGAAGTGTGTCGGATTTAAAATCAGTTTCTCAACATGCTTCCCTTCTTCTTGCCAGATGAACAAGGCCATTGTGTACATTGAGGAGATGGACAGTGTGGCAGATGTTACCTTCCCTGCCGTGCCGCTGGTGGTTTCCCTGCTCATGTACGATGACACAGTTAAAACCAAAGAAACACCCAACCCGGCCAATGGATACCCTGTTGTGTGTGTGACGGTAAGTGTAGCGCTTCTGATGTGAAGCAGCTTTTGTTTTTACTTTATCTCCACCTTTGCAACAAGCATTGTAAATACCTGAGGTCTTTTTACAGTGCCATTCAGATACATTACATCATTTGTCATTCATCTATTCGCCTGCAAAAAAATATTTCCTTTTTTTCTGTCATTTTAAACAGTTTTTGGATTTGTTCTCTGTTTTTGTTTTTATTGGCGTTTGAATGCAATGTTTTCTTGTGCCAATGTAGAGCACTTGCTTTGAATTGCCTCGTCTAAATTTAGCTCTTTAAGTCACATTTTCTGCTTTTCCTTCTATAGCCTTTTTAGACTCACGTATATCCCCACCTTTCTTTAATTGAAATCTGTCTTGTTATCCCTTGCAGGCTTGCAACCCTAAGTACCACGATTTCGACAAAACCGGCTCCATCTGCTCTGTGGAGAACATCAACGACACGCTCACTCAGTACCGCTGGCTGGTCAGCGCCCCCACCGGCTCTGATGGAGTGACCAGCCCCATGAGGGAGGTGGACACCAACACCTTCTTCACCAACACCAAGTCCATCACTCTGGATTCCATCTACTTCCAGAGCGGCTCACGGGTTCAGTGTGCAGCGAGAGCCTTCAACGCCAACGGAGACGCCGGTCTGGAGATGTCCAGCCCCATCGCTGTGGTCAGCAAGGAGGAGGGTGAGTGAAGCATGATGGGGAGGCTTGTCAACATCGTTATGTTATACTCTTATCGTACAATATATGGACATGACCACAAGTGTTTTTTGCCAACCTAGTTATTACCCATTGTATCCAAATGATATTTTAAGGAAGAATTCCCGTGTCTGAATATTCTTAGGAATTCAAGTTAATTTCTCTCTTAAAGGGTGTACTTGCATTATAATGCTATTATAAGATGATTGAACTGCTATATGTTTAGCTGACTTCTGACTCTTTGCAGGTATGTGTCAGCCTCGTATCGCAGGCACTGTTGGAGCCGAACCTTTCTCTGCTAAGATCCGCTACACCGGTCCAGATGACCCGGACTTCCCCAACCTCATTAAACTGACCATCAACATGCCTCACATGGATGGTGAGCAGCAAACAGTTGTTGCATATATGGTCTTAAATGGCTAGTAAGCTAATCTAGACCAAGACTTACCACGCTCTTCACTCTCAACAGGCATGTTACCAGTGATCTCCACCAGACCTCTGTCCAACTTCGAGCTCACCCTGAGCCCAGACGGCACGCGCGTTGGCAACCATCGCTGCTCCAACTTGCTCGACTTCAATGAGATACAAACAGGCTACGGGTTCATCACCGATGCCACAAAGAACCCTGAAATCATTGGCGAGACTTCCCCCTACCAGTACAACCCGGCCATGCGCTCTGCCAACTCTCTGCGCTTCTACAAGAACCTGAACCTGGAGGCCTGCCTCTGGGAGTTCACCAGCTACTACGACATGTCAGAGCTGCTGAACGACTGTGGAGGCTCCGTAGGCACCGATGGACAGGTAGGACACACATAAATTGACAACAAATAAACAACGTTTATCAATCAGTGGAGACACTCTCTGGGTCACAGTAAATATCAGCAAATTCTTTAAAGCAAAGTTCACTTGGGAACTAACTTCCCCTCTGATTGATTTTTAACTATTGTAGCTTATTAGCTTTGCATTGTTCCACCACCAACTTCTATTTTAACTTCTCTGATGGACACAGCTCCTAAAAAGAGGAATAGTTGCAGGCAGTTATGTGATAGTACACATTTATATTAAGGAACTGTTTGAACCTCCTTTTTCTTTAGCAATTGAGCTATATAGCTTGCTAGCAAACAGTCACTGACAGTTAGCAAGCTAGCTAGCACACAGAGCTAAGTTAAGTTACCACTTTGCTGGGAATGAACAGGGCTTGGTCTCAAACTTTTCTTTATACATCGATCCACGCCAGCTACAGTTGTCTCACAGCTAGTCACTGTCATTCCTGTAAAGATGCATATTTTAGGAAAATGTGCAAATACATTTTTGTGTGGCACTTTTTGTTAACAGGCCTTCAAATGTACACAGAGATACTACTTCACATCCAATATACATCAACTACTAAACTATCCATCTTACATAACTTGACAATGCCTGATTCATGTCTTATTTAGGTGCTGAACCTGGTCCAGTCCTACGTCACGCTGCGTGTTCCTCTGTTCGTGTCCTACGTCTTCCACTCTCCGGTGGCAGTGGGGGGGTGGCAGCACTTTGACCTGCAGTCAGAGCTCAAACTCACCTTTGTGTACGACACAGCCATTCTGTGGCAGGACGGCATCGGCAGCCCACCTGAGGCTGAGCTTCAAGGTATGTTTTCAGAGCAACGCTGCCTCCTGCTGGCGCTCACAGTCCATTTGTGAAGCACTGTTCAACTTTGTTCTCTCTTCTCATAGGGGCCATGTACCCAACCAGCATGCGTATAAATGAGGAGGGCCGTCTGGTGGTCAACTTCAAGACGGAAGCCCGCTTCAGGGGACAGTTTGTTATGTCTCATCCAGGTAAGACGGTGGTGCCCACACAGACACAGACACAGACACACACACACACACACACACACACACACACACACACACACACACACACACACACACACACACACACACACACACACACACCTATGCAAGGGGTCATTCTATACAGCGACCTCCTCTTGGATTACCTTGTGGTCGACTTCCTCTCTATTCCTGGAGTTCCACATTGGGGGTCCTTCCTGTGTGAAAGTGCCAGGGNTATCAGAAAAAACACCACACACACACACACACACACACCCTACACCTATGCAAGGGGTCATTCTATACAGCGACCTCCTCTTGGATTACCTTGTGGTCGACTTCCTCTCTATTCCTGGAGTTCCACATTGGGGGTCCTTCCTGTGTGAAAGTGCCAGGGGTCATTCCAGCAAATGTAAAAATGACCCTTCAGCGTTTACAGTTAGGAAGCAAGTGTTACGAACTATGTAGAAGGTCACTCTTTAAATAAATAAAAAGTAGACACTGTTACTAGTTGGTTTCATGAAATGCAACTTCAATGATTTATGACTGTTTTCATATTTGTTTTTGCTGATTTAAATGCTTTCATTGTAAAGTAAACAAAATAAAACCGCGTAACCATACAAGACACAAAAAGAACACTCAATAAAAAATAAAATATTATAATATTTTATAATATTAAAATATATATATTATATTTTATAATATAAAAAATAAATAAAATTGATGAAATACAATTATCAGAAATATATCAAATTGATTAAATAAAAATATAAAAAATAAATCAAATGGATTAGATAAAAATNAGTCTTACCCGTCTTCCTCTTCATTCAGGTCATCACCAACTGGATCGAGCCGCCTAAGAGAGAGAGGAAAGCCAACTACGCTGTGGACGCTTACTTCAGAGAGGCCCTGAGAGTCAGTGAGCCCAAAGCACCGAAGGTAGGGGCCATCACTTTACAAACACCCTTAAGTCCTAAAGCATTAACGCTGCAGAAAGTTCAATTACAATGTTTTTATTACATTTATGCACACTTATGTAAATGTATTTAACCCTTAGATGCACGAGTAACTGGACCCTACACTCTTCCATAAGTGGGTCAAAAAGGACCCGTATTAGAATAATGTGTTTTTCCAATTTTGTCATTTTGGTTAAGAGAAATGACTTGGTTCACACTAGAAATATTTTATATTTAATTTTTCACTATTTATAATTTTAGACCTTTTTTACATTTTGAAAAAAAAAACGGAAATTCCATAGAAAATGCATGCGGGTCATTTTTGACCCACTTATGGAAGCTTGGGGTAGAAATATAAAAACTACAATTTCTTAAAATGTACATTTAAAATTTGAATGGCATGATATCCAAAACATGTTTTTTGAGGAATAGCTGGAATATGAAATGATAAAAAAGTGTAATTACAAAGATACTCTAAGAAAACCACCTCACCGGGTCAAAAAAGACCCACTTATGCATCTAAGGGTTAACGTGTTCATTCAAATGCTCAACGCTTCACTGTGATATCTTGTTTCAACAGTTTGTGTGAATCCTGTTTTTAACTATAAATGCCTGAATTTCCCCAAGGGGATCAATCAAGTTCCATCTTATCTTATTATTTGTGTGTATTTCTCCTGGTTGAGGTATTACATGTGTTTGTGTGTTTCCCATTTCCCAGGCTCCTCGTCCCCCCAAGCAGCCAAATGTGCAGGACTTCCAGTTCTTCCCTCCACGTCTTTTTGAGCTCCTAGAAAAGGAAATCCTCTTCTACAGGAAGACCATCGGCTACAAGGTACCAAGATATTTTTCACATGAGAAAGACATCATTTGTTAGGAAGTGGAAATGTCTCTAAAGCACATGTGTCAAACTCAAGGCCCGGGGGCCAAATCCTGGCCGTGGTGGATTTAATTTCGGCCCGCAGGATAATGTTTAATTACTATTAGATCTGGCCCGCCGGTATGTTCCACGCACACCTTCACTCAACCCTGAGGGTCTCCTCAGCTCAGAGCCTGACCCCAAACGTTTATGAACTTGCACCCGAGATGAGATGCCAAGTATCTGCTTGAACTAGCATCACAGAGCAGCACACTGAGTTTACATGGATGTTTCCTTCTGCACTTTTTCTCTCACGACAACAGGGCATGTTTGTTTTTTTCTTTGAGGGAAATAGTTTTGTTGAAGCTGTTAAAATGTAATCATAAGAAATGACTCCGGAAAAGCTGCAGATAGAGCCATGAGAAATGAATGCAACTGATTATTTAATGTTTAATGTTGTTTTTATAGCCAATCATTTAAGCTTTGTTAGTTCCAGGTTTAATATGTGCAATAAGTTCATTTCAATAAGTTCTGCAATAAACATTGAACCAGTCCGGCCCTCGACGAGTACCCATTTTTTTATGTTGGCCCACTGTGTATTTGAGTTTGACCCCCCTGCCCTAAATCATTCTGTGGCTGCGTCTCTTCAGGTGCCCCGTAACCCAGAGATGCCAAACTCTGCCACGCTCCAGAAGGAGGAGCAGGGTAAGATCGACGAGGCGGAGGCGCTCACAGAGGAGGAGCTGGAGGAGAAGGAGAACCTGCTTCAACAGGTACGGATCCTTCCCCCTGAGTACTCTACATGTGTGCTTAATGTGCGGCCGAGTCAAGTTTGAAATGCTTTGTGTCTGGATCTAGATTGAGCATATTTGTAACATCTGTACCTTGGTTGCAGGGATTCACCATTTGGAACAAACGTGACTTCAACCAGTTCATCAAAGCCAACGAGAAGTGGGGAAGAGATGATATTGAGAACATTGCCAGAGAAGTCGAGGGAAAAACTCCAGAGGAAGTCATGGAGTATTCTGGTAACAACTCGTTTTTGACCCTCTATTCTACAAGCAAACTTTTAATGTCTTTGCTTATTTAGACATTTATTTGCTTGTTTGTTCCTCCAGCTGTGTTCTGGGAGCGCTGTAACGAGCTGCAGGACATCGAGAAGATCATGGCGCAGATCGAGAGAGGAGAGGCCAGGATCCAGAGGAGGATAAGCATCAAGAAAGCACTGGACTCAAAGGTAGCCATCTTACCATTCATCTCTCGTAACGACTTCATCTCATGAAGCATTGTGTTGAACACCAACTCTAAATCTGATCTTCTAATCGTCTCCACATCATCCTCTCTTCCATCCTTATTAATGAATGAACACTCCCTTCATCTCCTTGCCCAGATCGGTCGCTACAAGGCTCCCTTCCACCAGCTGCGCATCTCTTACGGCACCAACAAAGGCAAGAACTACACGGAGGAGGAGGACCGCTTCCTCATCTGCATGCTCCACAAGCTGGGCTTCGACAAAGAGAGCGTGTACGACGAGCTGCGGCAGTGCATCCGCAACTCGCCTCAGTTCCGCTTCGACTGGTTCCTGAAGTCCCGGACGGCCATGGTAAATGCTGGCTTCTTGGTGCTGTTCTTCTTTTCTTTTTGTGCATGTTGCCTACAAATGAAAAATGTTGTTTGTTATTGTGTGTGTAGGAGCTCCAGAGGCGATGCAACACTCTGATCACACTGATCGAGAGAGAGAACATGGAGCTGGAGGAGAGAGAGAAGGCCGAGAAGAAGAAACGCGGCCCGAAGAATGCCTCAGTAAGTTACCAAAGAACTACAGGAAGCAGCAAGGCACTTTGATGTCAAATAAAAAAGTAATTATGTCTGTGGCTGGGGAGTTTTTTTTGGGAAGTTTTTCCAACCACCATGGAGTGTCAGAAAAGTAATCTTCTGACAGCCTGTGAAGTGGCCCTTTAATGCTTTTTAGGGGTTTCCCTTTCCTGTAGTGTGGTAGGTTGTTATGCATGTAAATGGTCTGCAAAGGCTAAAATCACAAAGTTACCTCCATAGGGAGTTTCTCTACCACACACTTCCCCCCCCCCCCCGCCTGAAACGCCTCCATTGAAGTCCTTTGTTTACTTCCAAAACGTAGTGACATCACTTTGTACCGATAGCTCTCCAACACCTTTTTTATGTGAAGGGCTAAGGGGCGGGACATTTTAGCGGTTGACTGATCACAACAGAGCCAGCCAGCTAACCAATCAGAGCAGACTGGACTCTGGTTTCTGACTCACATTAGGGGTAACACTCCTTTGTGGTGACTGACTGTCAAAATAAAATAGTTAATTAAGTCCTGCAAGTCTGTCCTGGAGAATCTTATGGTGTTTGAATGTGGCAGAACGCTCATTACTATAAAGTATTTAGGTCACCCAGCCCTGTTTTTGTCTGGTTCACAGTGAGTTATGTCACTGCTTGTGAAATGTTCCTTTTAATAATATTCTTTTCTTACCCTAGGCCCAGAAACGGAAGTCAGACGCGACCCCAGATGGCCGTGGACGCAGGAAAAAGCTGAAGTTGTGAAGCCGTTAACGACTCGAATCTACCGAGTCAGAATCTGAGGTGGCAGCCAGCTCCGTATCGTTAGTCCTAGTGTTTGCTCTGCAGACTGTGATAATGTGTAAACCCCCGACGGACTGACTTTGTTCTTTAGGTTTTAGGGAGTGAAGCCTGCCTTTTCACTTACCTGAACTCTGCAGCTGTGCTGGTTTAGTTTGTATTGTTTGCTAGTCCTTTTATTTTTTCTAGTACTTCATTGAAATAAATGTATTTATGCCTGTTGGTTGTACCACATTCCATTGCTCAAAACAATATGTACCATTTTAAAGAAAACATTTGTTCTTTTATCTTCCTATGTGAAGTGGAAAATGTATTTTAAAGTCACAAATAAACCTTTTTTTTTTTTTTTTAAATACGTGTGTGATAAATAAGACACTGATTCAAAAAAAGGACATTTTATATTTGGCCGATGAAGTGTACATACATCCAAACTTTTGAAATTGTCACAATTAATAAGCCATAAAAGTCTACTAACAAATGGCACAATAAAATATACTATCAGCTGTAGAAGAACAGTTTTATAATGCACTTTTTTTTTTTCAGGACTTGATTGACAAACCAGAAAGACAGTTCATATTTTTTCAAGTTTCACCAGGGTGTAGTAATACCGTTTTCATTGTCCTACATTGATATGTACACAGATAGTTTTGAATCTGATTTCAGCCACATTGACCTGAAAAGAATAGTTATTTAAACAAAAAAAGAAAAATATAATAATTCTGCATTCTCAAGACTACAATGTACAATCCCTTTCAATGACACAACATCGGCATTGTTACTAAGCGGTGGGCAGATATACTGCAGGCTCTTTAAGCCCTACAGTTAAATATTACAAATCATTTATCACATTCTCATTCATAAGGTCAGCTTCAACTAACATTCAATCCATTTTGCTTTACTCTCCACAAAATAAAATAACGCCAATAAAAAAAACGTGATAAAGTATTATCTTTTAAGGAGGAACATAGACAATTTGAAGCAACTTAGCCTTTTAACTCTTGTATATAATTGCATCTACTCAATAAGGATTTCTAGGCATTTGCAAATGCTGCATGAAGCGGGATATTTTACAACTTGACAACCAAAGAAGCACGTGAATAAGTGTGAGGGGCTTCTTTGTACATCCATGATTCAAAATAGGCTGCACAAACCTATATCTCACTACAGCAAGAACTAGCCATCGTCAGAGGTCAACAAGACCCCTCCCTCTGGCGCGTTCTCTGCATGCAGGCCCCCCCGAGCACTGACACTGTTCTGGGCTCGATTCAGTGCTACAAGAGTCGGGCTTTAAAGGCACAATGGTGGAGGAGACTATCAGTCTTTTTAAGAGGGGGCAGGCGTTTGAGGTGGAGGGATCTAGACCTCAGAGTTGTCTGCGCTGCTCCACATTCCCCCTGTGCCTGAGCTGTAGGCCGAGGAAGAGGAGGTGGTGTAGGGGGGGAACTGGGCCTTCTTCTCCTTCTTCTTGCGCCGCAGCAGCAGGATGACGGCGGTGGCGATGAGGCAGATGAGGAGGATCAGCCCGGCGATGCCCACCAGCATGGGCAGGGTGGAGGAGTCGGCCAGCTCTCTGCCCGAGCTCTCCAGCAGGGGGCGCTCCAGCAGGGGGTCTCGGTTGTTGGGGGACCAGGGCTGGCGCTGGCTGACCACCATGCGGTCGGCTCGGTCCAGAGAGATGTGCTGGATGTTGGTGCCTCGGTTGTTTTCGATGCCGATGTCCTGGACGGCAACGGCGGCGTTAGAGAAGGTGGGGGCAGCGCGGCGGTGGCGGTCTGAGAGCAGCACGGAGGTGTCGGGCTGCTCCACCGAGGAGATGCTGTGGTGCAGATACTCCACGCTGCGCTTGCCTATGTTGCGGCGGGCGTTTTCTTTGGAGCGCACGGTGTAGATGGTGTGGATGAACCATTCTCTACCAGCAGCAACCTGCAGGACACACAACATTTAGAGTTCATATTGCATGGTTTTTGTACAAATGTGTATGTCAGGGGTGTCAAACTCAAGGCCGGGGGCCAAATCCGGCCCGTGACTTCATTTTATGTGGCCTGCAAGAGCTTGCAAAGAATATAATACGTTTATTATACGGTTACATGCCACTTTACAGAAGCAGGTTGCCCATAAACTACATGTCCCACAATGCATCTCGTTTTGTGACATGCCCACTGAAGAGACTTGCAATTATTTGCCCTGGACTTCTGCTTTCAGACGTAGTTAATTACTAAGTTATTATCCTATCCAATAATAATCCAATGCAGAGGCAATAATATAATACATTATTTCATATATATTATGTATTTATATATGTATATTTATAAAGTTACAACCGGCCCTTTGATTGGAACCATAATGCTAATGTGGCCCGCCATGAAATTGAGTTTGACACCCCTGGTGTATGTTGTCAATGGGATTACAAAAAATCTAAACTGAATACTTCGGGATTACTTTAAAATCAAACATTTGAAAATATCCACCTTATTAAAAAAAAAAACACAAAATAGGACCTCAATATAATTGTTTCCCTTAATATGACAACCTTTTTTTAATGCAAATAGACACAGTTTTGTATTTTGGGAACTACAGTTGGCCAAATCAAATTACCCTGAATAAACAGTTCTGGCACACACTACATCTGTGTGACATGCTTTTCATTAGTTATCACCATTGCTTGACATACAAAAAAAGTTTTTAAGATATGAAATACTTGAACTGCTTTATCTGACATGCTATGAAGTGTTTCTTGACAATGCGGCTATACTATAACACATTTTCAAATGTAGTCTGGGCTGATTATTATTAATATCATAACCTTATTACATTACACTTGTTACTACTAAACCCTGTGTATGGCTTTTTGGGATACATGAATAAAGTGAGTTTTTATAAATGATACACACCTGGAAGAGTGGAGACGAGGAGAGTGTGAAGCCGTCTGATCCTGGCTGTCTTGCTAAAGGCAGACCTCCGGGTGTGTCCAGAGCCAGCGTGGCCTTGAAGGAAACGTCACCAAACACTGAAGCCTGAGTCTCTGGCTGGGCCTTGTCCTGCAGAACAAAACACACAGAAATCAGAAATAATTCCACAACTCCCTGAGCATTATACATTGTTTTCATTAACAGTTCTCACACACTGATACCTTTACATCCAATTATTTGTACCTTAGCATCACAATTATCACCATGAAGACATGCCTAACCACACACTGGTTTTTATTTATTTGTATTTTAGCAGGTTGTTTGTCCAATTCCATTTTGTTATGATTTTATAAGCTATTCTAAGCTTTTACTAGATATTTGTATTTATTTAATTGCATTTAAAGCACTTAAATTAGTGTTTTAAAGTGTGTCCATTTATGATACTGACTAAAGTATTGTCCTTAAGGATTAATTCGTACCAGGATCTTGAATCTGTAGAGCAGAGAGGGGGCGTCTGCCAGGCAGCCGAACTCCTTGTTGGTGGGGTTGTATTTGGGAACGTATCCATCTGCTCCGGTGCAGAGGAAGACTTTCTCGATGCCGCAGGAGAACGAGTCGCCCAGGTTCTGGACCGGATCCACCATCACACGGCCGTAGATCATGGAGCCTGAACAAACAAATGTAATGTTAAGTAGGAAATAGCAGCTTCTCAGAGGAGTAATGGTCCTCCACTGCTGTAATGTTTAATAAATCCACAAGGCGGCGGTGTTGTACCGTCTAAAAAAGCAGTATCAGTCCCCTCTCCGAAGCCCATGGAGCCGTCAGACAGCCACAGCTCCTTCTTGGACAGCAGGAACATCTGAGTGTTGAGACTGAACTCTGCTGCCACTGGGTCACTAACCTGGAGGACAGAACAACAGTTAGCAAACACACAACATATCCTGGGTTAATACATTATTTAATATAGCTATTCTATTTTATTTGTATTTACTTACACTATTTTATTGTGTTGCACTGTTGGAGGAGCCTGTGACCTAAGATTTTCATTGACATATCTACACTGTAGCTAATGTACGAATGACAATAAAAGCCTTGAATCTAAGTATCATTTATAAATCATCATCTTAGGGAACAAGGATTCATATAATTTGGATTTCTTTTGTCCGCTTACATAACATTTGTACTAATATCAACTGATGAAAAACCAAATAATATATAATTGATAAAATTAAGATCTTAGACTATAAATAATTGTTAATTTTTGTAGTGTCATTTTGAAAAAAGGGCATCATGCTGGGCGATGTTTGTTTATATATGAAGGCTGACCTGCTGGAAGCGGATGTCCATGTCAAACGTTAGAGGCTCTCTGGGATGGCAGACAGGAGGAACACTGAACTCCCCGTTGGGTGATGCCATGCAGGAGATCAACTTCACAGTGTAGGTCCCGGAGTAATCTCTGACCTAAAAGTCCCACAGAAACATAGAAACAATGTTAAACACTGTCATTGAAGTTCATTCCAATGCAGCTGGCAAGCCTTTACTGCAGATCCACTCACAGCAAAGTCTGAGACGAAGCTCCACTGCTGCATGGGCTGGTTGTAGGTGGGCTCCGTCCTGACCAGAGCCAGAGTGAAGGTCAGCCCGGGGTGGTCCGCACACATCACCATGGAGGACATGCTGGTCCCTGAAAACACACATGTAGACAGTGTGAGGCTGGGTTTGGGTTTTTCTTCTTAAGCAAGAACTGTTTGCATCTGAATGTGTTCATGTTATAGTAGTAGTGTTATTATTGTTGTTACTTGTATTAATTACTTTAAATTAATTTATGTAATATGTAAATTATTATTGTTTTCAATTATTCATTTATTTGTGTTAATTTATTGATTATATTTATATTTTTATCTAATCCATTTTATTTATTTTTTATATTTTTATTTAATCAATTTGATATATTTCTGATAATTGTATTTCATCAATTTTATTTATTTTCTTGAGACTGCCAAGGCACACNATGGGTCAAAAAAGACCCAATTATGGAAGCTTGGGGTAGTAATACAAAAAGATATCATGCCATTCACATTTTAAATGTTATACATTTTAAGAAATTGTAGTTTTTGTATTACTACCCCAAGCTTCCATAATTGGGTCTTTTTTGACCCATTGAGGTGGTTTTCTTGAAGTATCTTTGTAATTACATTTTTTTATCCTTTCATATTCCAGCTATTCCTCAAAAAACATGTTTGAATATCATGCCATTCAAATTTTAAATTGACATTTTAAGAAATTATAGTTTTTGTATTTCTACCCCAAGCTTCCATAAGTGGGTCAAAAATGACCCACATGCATTTTCTATGGAATTACGTTTTTTTTTCAAAATGTAAAAAAAATGTCTAAAATAAAAAATAGTGAAAAATTAAATATAAAATATTTGTAGTGTGAACCAAAAATATAACACTAAATATTATACAAGTGATTTTTCTGAACCAAAATGACAAAAATGGCATACAAATATAATTATTCTAATACGGGTCCTTTTTGACCCACTTATGGAAAAGTGTATGGTCCAGTCACTCGTGCATCTAAGGGTTAAGAAAATACTAAAAGGGATGGAGATCTGAGAGAAAGACCAGAAAGGCAAAGAGTATCATACAGTATAAAAGACAATCACAATTAATATTTATAAAGAAAGAAACAGAAGGGAGGAAATCATGATAGCTAGACTCAGACTGGATCACAGAGCATTGCATAGTACTCTGTATGTCATGGGGAAAAGTAACAGTGACAAGTGTGGGAACTGTGGAGTTAAAGAAAATGTCTTATTACATTGTGACATCTATAAAGCTGAAAGAGAAAAACTAAAGGATTAAGTTATAGAGGCAGAGAGGGAGTGCAATGTGGTTGGTATTCTGGGAACAGAAGGAGTAAGAGCTACCAGAAAGGCACTGTTTACCTTTCTGAGTGAAACTGGGGTAGGTAAAATAATCTAACATTAGGATAGAATAGATCATGGATTTTTGTTTTGTTTTATTTATTTTATTTTTGTTTAGTTTATGGATATATAGACGTCCATGAGTTGAGTGATGGAATGACATGATGATACACACTCATGTACAGTAGGTGGCGGTATGCAACTAAAAGCTGTTTGCGACCCGCCATTAAAATAGAAAGAGAAGAAGAAGAAGAAGAAGAAACGGAGTTACAACCCTATTGTAAGCAGTGTATGATTGAAAGTATGTCTAAAGTAGACATGTTGAGAGAGGTGGTGAGCGAGCGTCTCACTGCGGCGGCTTTAGAGATATTCGGGCTGTTTGAGAGAACCGTGGCTGAATATGAAGAACAACTCTGTCGTTCTAAAGAGGAGAACGAGCGGCATCGGAAACTTCTGGACGCTGTTCTGAAGCCGGAAGTCCGTTTACACAGAGCAGGTCAGAAACTAAACTTCATAAACTACTGTTTGTTCTATTCCTGTGCCATTACCCTGCTGAAAAAAACAGCTTAGACCATCTAAGTTGACCAGCTAGTAGATGGGTTGGCTGGTTTAGAGAGGTTTTGGACAATTTAGCTAGCCAGGATGGCTGGTGCCAGCTAAACCGGCTAAACCAGCTACCAGCTAAACCAGCGATCCTGGCCTGCTCAAGTGTCCAAAACTTCACGACGCTGAAGTTGGCTTCCGATTCAGAGCATCCGATTCGGCAGTGAAGGGGAAAGTTAAGGGACATTTAATTTACAGCGCTGAGCGAACACTCCTCCGTGTTTGAACCTCTTAAATCGCTGCATAGCCGATTTAATTGGACTGGATTATCCCAGAGAGTCTAAAGATTATTTATAACACCGTTTCAGATTTGTGAAACCTTTATTCTATTTGTGAAAATACAAACAAGGGAGATTTCAGTGCTTTTTTCGCATCCTGACCACATTAGACCAGGTCCTGATCTAAAACCACTTGACCTAGACTCATCAAATCTGGACTGGATTATCCCAGAGAGTCTAAAGATTCTTTATAACACAGTTTCAGATTTGTGAAACCTTTATTCTATTTGTGAAAATACAAAAAAGGGGGATTTCAGTGCTTTTTTTTTTTTACATGTAGACCACATTAGACCAGGTCCTGATCTAAAACCACTATACCTAGACTCATCAAATCTGGACTGGATTATCCCAGGGGGTCTAAAGATTCTTTATAACACAGTTTCAGATTTGTGAAACCTTTATTCTATTTGTGAAAATACAAACAAGGGAGATTTCAGTGCTTTTTTGGCATCCTGACCACATTAGACCAGGTCCTGATCTAAAACCACTAGACCTAGACTCATCAAATCTGGGCTGGATAATCCCAGAGAGTCTAAAGATTCTTTATAACACCGTTTCAGATTTGTGAAACCTTTATTCTATTTGTGAAAATACAAACAAGGGAGATTTTGCAGCTTTTTTCAAATCTAGACCACATTAGACCAGGTCCTGATCTAAAACCACTAGACCTAGACTCATCAAATGTGGACTGGATTATCCCAGAGGGTCTAAAGATTCTTTATAACACAGTTTTAGATTGTGAAACCTTTATTCTATTTGTGAAAATACAAACAAGGGAGATTTTGCAGCTTTTTTTTAAATCTAGACCACATTAGACCAGGTCCTGATCTAAAACCACTATACCTAGACTCATCAAATCTGGACTGGATTATCCCAGAGGGTCTAAACATTCTTTATAACATAGTTTCAGATTTGTGAAACCTTTATTCTATAAAACCTTATACCTTATACCTTATTATACCTTAAAACCTCATCTTAAAGACCCTGTGAAGTGTGCACCTGTGCATGATCTGTTATGCTAATACGTATAGTAATGACCAAAATTGTCCATTGGAA
>NW_011369945.1:16532813-16562964 GCF_000735185.1 Notothenia coriiceps | reverse complement strand
TTTAGAATGTAAATCGCTTTGAGGGTTTGTAAAAACTGAATAAAGCGCTATATAAATTAATTCCATTTACCATCAAATGAGAGGGTGCATTAAAGTATAACAGTGTTTCCCACATAATTTGATTCTATTTGTGGGGGCACCCCCCGCCCCCCCCCCCGGCAAGAAAAGCCAAAGACCCCTTAACCTATTCGGGTGGCCCACACATCCACCCCCCCCTCAAATAAGAAGATACATGCGAGTTCATGGCTACTGTAGACAACGTTCTTGTTGCTCTGTGTTGCGTTGTTAATGAGTGAGACACACGGGAGTTCAGGATCTTTAGGGTTTATTCTCCCAAAAATATAATTTACAATTTAGGCATTTAGCAGACGCCTTATTCCAAAGCGACTTACAGGAACATTCTCCCTGGAGTAACTGAGGGCTAAGTGCCTTACTCAAGGGCACACTAGTAGTGGTGTTCCAGGCGGGATTTGAACTCGCAACCTTCCGATCATCAGCCCACCAAATAAATCAATGTATGGGAAACACTGGTATAAACAGGTCAACCTCAAAACAAGGTCAAAAGAGATGATTTCACCAAGCTGGTTTGCAAGTCATTTATGACCTGGTAGTGGTCTCCATGAGTGTAGAGGGCCTCCTGTTGGTGAGGAGCAGGCTTTCAGTTAGACAGCTGATCCCACGACTCAGAAGCCCATCAAGCTCCACGGTACACCTCGCCGTTTTTTTAAACAGGTGACTGCAGACTGTTATGGATATTGCTGCTACCGCCATGAAATATCTGAAAGCTAAAATGTGACTTTTATAGAGACTTAGCATTATGAAAAAGCTTTCAAAGTGTACAATTCTTCAGTGAGTCAGCAATCATAAAGTGAGTCATCTTTTTGTGTCCCAGCGTATGTAACACCTTGACAAACACAGCACAGTATCTAACCTGAATGCTAGTAACATCGGGTTCACCTTCTGTCTCCTTTTCATCAGGAGATCATAAGCTATTGGTGCAAGGGGGCATAGAAAGTTGAAGAGAAGGTAAAGAAGGAATCAATATTTTGGAAGAGAAAAGTAGAAGATACAGCAGAAACATAGCAACATAAAAGGCATAAGGATGGATAGAAGGAAAGAGGGAAAGTATGGGACTCCCTCCTCCTCTCTATTCCCCGCCATCTGGTAGCCATCAGCGCCTCACACAGGAAGGGGCGGCCATGCCTTGTTGGGGCGCCAGGGAGCGGCTCCTCTTCCCTCCCGTTGCTGCAGAAACAACAATCGGACAGTGCAGTGCAGTGCATCCTAGCCGAAGCTAAAACACCAGCAGCAGCAGCACCAGCACAGGTCCCGGCACTCACACTCCAGCAAGAAGGGCAAAGAGGAGCACAGAGCAGCCCTCACATTCCTGCCGTCTGCGCCTGCCAAGAAGCGCTGGGAACGGAAAGAAAGAGGCAGAGAACAGAGAGCTGCTCTCACTGGAAGCTGCCGAACGCTGCTGCTCTGAGAAGCACTCCAGGCTCTTTCTCATCGCCTTCTCCTCAACAATGAGGACTAAGTTATTGATTGCCATTGTGCAATATCCCAGCCTGTAGGTCACTGCATACATATGTGCAATCCTGCAACATTCAAATGGTTCCTCAGCAAGAATTCAGGGAATGCATCATACATTGAGCCAGAATTCTGTTTGTCTTTATTCCCAAAATATCCCTCACACCAATCTGATGGGAACACTCTTTCTGTCTGCTTAGTGTAGAGCATGGTCGGCCATCAGTGTTCTCGTACCAGCCCTGTTTCATGTCCAGAACCGGCTACAACTCAACACCCTAAATAGAAAGCACCCTTATGACACAAACTATTTTTGCTGCCTGCTGTCATTAGCTGAACAGTTCAAACATGAGAGACAATGAAAAGCAAATGTGAGACTTTTGATAGATGTCTATAACAATCATCCTGATCAATCACAAGAATTGAAACAATAAAAACAGATGATGTGTGTACGATTAGCCTTACCAAATAGTTGAGAGATTTCAGTCGCTTGCATTTAATAATAGCTGCACTTGAAACTGTTCGACTTGGCACACTGACAAATGGCACAAAACGATCATTTGACTACTCAGCAGAATTATATTCCAACAGAAAACACAATCGGTTCCCAAGTTTCAAACAGGAAAGCCAAGTCTGCATGAGAACCAGTTCTCTGCAGTCGCACCACGAGCTGCTGGCGGACTTGGCACACAGGACGGTAAACAGCTGCACCACGCATAAAGAGACACATCTGTTTACAAAATGCTCCATGTCAGCCTTGACCTACCAGCTCTGTCCAACAATCTCAGTGCTCCACTAAGGCAACAGGCTGCGTTTCAAAAAAGGATATCATAACATAATACACACATTGTTCAGGGAATTGTGCTTAATCTGCACGTGGCGCCACTCACGAGGCGTGTGTTGGTGACTTGATTTGTATCTACCAGTGTGCTTCCAAATATATTTCAGCCATTAGCATAATCAGTTTGTTCTGCACTTATACCCCTGGGCTAATTTCTTTTTTACCCCCCCCCCCCCTCAAGTAATGCATCATTTAGCTGAAAATAGAATCACTCATCTGCATTCTTTTCAAAAGAAAGGAGGATGTTAAAACAGTGTTAAAGCAGTGAATAAATCATCTTCAAGTGTATGTTGACACTGTTGGGGTGTGCTGGTATAAACAATGGTTTATTGCACTTAAATAGCAGCTTTATTTCTCAAGAATCCCTCTGTTGTGCATGGAAGGTTCTTGTTTACAGAACATCGTAAGAAGATCTACTGTGAAGTGAAACTGAAATAAAAGTTGGATCTGACACAGGGATAAGCTCAATGTGTTTCTGTGCCTTACAAACTATCAGCCTTGTTGTGATTCAGACGACTACATGGTCCTCCTCACAAATGCTGCTGCTGCTGCTGCTGCTGCTGCTGCTGCTGCTGCACACTGGTGAGCGTGTGGCAACAGAGACCGCAGGGAGACAAAGTCACCAGGGGAGAGGTGTTAAAGAAAAGATCATCAAAAGGATTTACACATGCGTGCAAATGCCTAATACGCTTTCATACATCTCAATCATTGTCAAAAGGGAGACCATGGTCCTCAGCCCCATTTCCACTCCCATAGGTTGCCAGTAATAAGGATAAAAAATGCTCCACTCGTTATGTTATTTAAATAGGCTTGTATATAGTGTGATGTTTGCCCATGTGATCAGTTTGGATTACTTATGAAGCTCCACAGACATAATTGAATAATGAATATCCATTTTTGTTTTTGAATATATAAATCACAGATTAATAAATCGCCTACAGGAGTAACCCAAAAGACAAATACCACTGTGTGTTTATGTATGGTACTTGTCCAAATGCATTTTATTGTTCCACATAGATTTGTGGAATGCTTGAAATGATGAGAGAGACAATGAGATATCTTAAATAGATACAGTTGGTGGTAGATCGTTTCCTCGTTAGGTGATTAGAGTGGTATGTGTAATTGTTTACACTGGTGACAAACGTTTTTTTAACATGTCACAAAAATACTTTGCACTGCCAATTTTCAGAGGGCTTACTGGCTGCTTTGTTTTTGCGGCTGTGTTTTTGTGATGCAACAGCATAATTTCAGGCTTACTACCCTCTAAAGATATCCTGAAGAAAAAAGATCATAATCATGTTTACTTCTATTGTGTTTAAATAAATAAAAACAGCCTAAACAACACTTCGGGTTCAGAAATGATTTCAAAACATACTCTGTCACCATCGGTCAAAGTTCTGTCGATAAAATGATTACTTTGAGAAACGGTTGTTTGTTGTTTCCACTTGATAGTGAGTTCTTACAGCCTTGAAGCCATGCTGGTTAGCAGTTTGGCTACGAGGCAACTGATACACCTCTGTATGGCGATAGTCTGCGTCTGGGACAAAAGTGGCCCGGTCAGGATAACTATTGTAGTAGCACAGATATTAATATTTAATGGTTATTTGTTTGTAATGGACAATAAATAATTAATGGCACATGCAATCCATTTTCAAGCTGTGGCAGATCACACAGCAGTCTGATCGCTCCAAATGGAGAGCCGAGTCTTCGTGGCGTCCCGTACGTGGCCCAGTCATTTGTCTTTGTTAGCCTAAGAGGCTAATGCTGCACAAGCACCCCTCTGTTGCATCCTGTTCAGTTTGCTTGTTTGTTTGTTTCGTCAAGCATGTGGGGAGGGGGTTTAACAGAAAGTGAGTGTTTGTTCTCTGTTCCACTTGCTAAGCAGATTTAATGAATCCTCTACTTAATCAAAGAGCTTTGGCTTTGTTTCCGTTATGCCGCCTCGTCACATACGTTGCGTACATATTTCTCTTTACTTTGCAAATGACGGTAGTTTCCCATCAGCCACAGACAGGAGTAATGGCTTGTGGCCAGAGTGGTGTGTACTGTACATGCTTTTCCCCTCAGCTGAGAGGACTTAAGACCAGCATGCAGCATGTCCTCGGTCTCGCTGTACAGCCATCAGAGGGACCTTTAGAGTTCAATATTTTCCTTCTTCCGGTCTACCCAGAAGCCTTTGGTCCAGCAGTGAGGCCCTATTAGGGGGCTAGACGAAGTGTACAACTGTATCCTTATCTGTTCCGTGGGTAAATGACAATAGACTACACAGACTATAATGGTTAAGGAAATAAATGAGGAATTCTCCAGGCAATTCAAAACATAAGCATTCGTTGTCATTGTGTTGCAGGCTTGTTTGTAATGAACTAACGTGGAGAATAAACGCAGGACCAAATAAAAGCATGTCGATAGGATGAATGGGAATTTCAGATTTTCGGTGTACCTCTTAAAAAGCAGCTGAAGAAGAACACTTGTAAACATACTGACTTTAGCAAAATTGCTTTGCCTGTAGGCCCCCTTTAAATGTACTGTAAGTTTCTGGTTTAGATGTCTTTGATTACTTTGTAATGCTGCCGCCAAGCGTGCTCTGTGTCTCGTTATAACAAGAAGATGCTCTCATTATAAAGAGATACTGACGTGTAATTTTGGTCCATGGTAGATATACCATAAAACGGCCTGTTTCAGTTTTCTTCTAAATAGCGAATCATCTCTCTATTCAAATAATAATTTCATGAGGCAAAGAGCTGTCACATGCACACTATCTTTAACAGAGTGGTGCTGAAAACCACTTCATCCCTGCAGGTCCTAATGTCCCTCTGATAGCACACTGCAGTTGTCGTGGAGATGCCACTCTCAAACTGTTCTATTGAAGCGGGTTTTAGAAGTGGACTTGGACCAAATTCACAGATTGAAGAGTGAGAAAAATAGAAGTGAGAAAGGAGAAGCAGATGAAAAATGCAGTGTCAATGAAATGGAAAACCGCAGCAGACACAGTTATGAAAAACTGGCTGAGAGAAGTCCTACAGAAGCAATGTGGTTACATATCTCTAGGCTGTCTCTTAATGAGAAATTAATGGACAGGAAGTGTAGACTTTTCCTAAGAGGATTCTGACTGCAATTATAAAGTCATCAATTACCAGAGCTCTATATGTTGATGGAGCTGTCTAAGAAACCGATTTCAATCTCAGAATGAATAGGAAAAGAAAAAACGGTGAAACATGTATCCTCTTTAATAATCTCTCACCAGAGTGGTCAACATCAGGTTGATTTGACCAGAATAGGAAGGTTTTGTTTATCGCTTCCTGACACTTAATTCCTTGGTAAGAGGCAATGTGTGCAGTCCTGAGTCATGATATGATGGCTGGTGCTGCTCAGATGTAGGCAGGTCTGCTGAACTGCTTTCACCTTTGAGCTCCACCAATCAGCAGCAGAGCTTCAGGGGCAAACTTTGCCCTGAGTGGTTAATTCAGTAAGCAGGGGCCCCGGCTTCCAGTCTGCTGCTGTAAGGCCTGCAGACGGGGTTTATAAACTGATCTCAAGCCGGTGGTATGCTCAAATAATATTGCATTGCGTCTTATCCTTATCCCGTTCCTATTGTTGGTTTGTTTTTCAATCAGTCATTAAACACCAAATGTTTACTTTGACGACACTGACTGCTCCACTAGTTTCAGAACAAATACAGTGAGTTTTCTAGTTACCGGATGAACTGTTTCAATAAGATAAGACAGGTATTGGACAATTAACACGAACGCCGAGGTTCAAAGTGGTTTTAAAAAAAGCAAGGTTTGTTTAGTTATTTTTAAATTCAAGTAAAGCATCTTTCAAATACTTTCAAGGTACCTACATGAAGTGCAAGCCATGTTTATTCCAGATTACTGCCTTCAAAATCCTGGCACACAAAGCTAAGCTGCATCTCAAATTAATCTAAAGGTTCCCAGCTTCAGGCGATGCTCACCACTTCAACATAGCATTTACTGTGGACCTGCTATCTCTCCCTACATATCCCGTTCCCCCATATAACAAAAAGGTAGTCTTTGGTAAAAAAAAAAAAAAAGGGAAGAGTTAAAGAGGTTGACTTGTGTCTAACCTATCTAAAATTCACTCAAATAGTGGCATAGGAAGAAAGTGGGTGATGTCCCTGCCAAACAGAGCTTCACCATCACCTCATCCTCCCTGAGAGAGAGCTGAAGGGTTGCATTTATTTCCTCTCCGGTGAAACAGGATATGTACAGGTGACGTGAACATAGCATCATCCGACAGACCCAACAGATTTTACTATAGCGAATATTATTGGTGGTAATCACAAGGCGGCATAATAACTTTGCCAACAGACCCCAAATATGCTTGCCCAATATTCAACACAAGTTTCCATTCAAATACCAAAACAATTCTAAATTAAGCTCTAAAGTGATTTCACTAACCCTTGCCAGCCTGAAACCACAATGTTTCATCACAATACAGTATTCATGGTTTTATTTTATTTTATTTTAGAAAATAATCAACTTCTCTATTTATTGTAGGCATCAACTCAAACAGCTGGAGGCGAGTTGCTACATAGGTAACTGTTGAACATTTTGTCATCTGCCAGAAAAAGTCTAGTCAGCACTTCCACGGATTACACAGCCTCATGTGACCGAGCATTCAATGGGAGGGGTACCTGGCCCCCAAACAAAAACTTTTTGGGTGATCAGTATTTCAGCTCATGAAATTGACTAAAAAAAGGGTGTTTTTTCGGCTTTTGCAGCCAAGTCTTTGTTATTTGTGCATAGCCATCTGTTATGATAAACCTAATAACCCTCTAGTCAGAACAGTGAATGTGGTGCTGTAGCTAAAACCCCACAAAATAAGTAAAGTTGCTTCCCATGTTTCCTGTATTAACCTTATTGGTTTTTAAGGGCTGATTATTCATTTGAAATGAAAAATGTCTCAACAATCAAACGCTGCCAGTACAAAACCCCATTGATTATTGAAAACATTACAAAAACAAACAACAATGTAGTTTGCTGATCAGCTGCAAACATCATACAAATGTATAAAAGAGGATCAGAGCAGTTCCCATGCTACTCATAAAAAACCACGGGTTATAATATTAGTGCATCTAGTTGGCATATTCCCTTGAGAAAAATGAAGTGGTTCTTCTTAAACCATGTCTTTTGTGTCATAACACTTGCTTTCAGAGATTATCTCAAGTGGATGCAAAAGTGAGAACTTCCTGGAGTGCTTCTTACCACATCAGTGCTACCTCTGACATAAAAAATGGCTAGTTCTTTCTACAAAATATAAATAACATGTCATTTATCGTCAGCCTTGTGAAGCATTGAGTTATAACCAACCATAAAAAGCATACAATATTTAAGGTAAGAAAATCACATTAAGGAAGTGAACTAGGATTTTGACTTGCTCCACATCAAATCTGACTTTCTTCTGTTGAATGTGAGAGCCATGTGAAAATCCTGCCTTTGTGGCTAGATTTTTCTTTTATTGCTTCCAGAAAAAACACTGCATTAGATCTTTGGTTTCTGCAAAAACATCCTTCCTCTCAAGTTGAGAGCGTTGTACTTCAAATACCAATAACTGAGATATCCAATGATCCACAAGGAAAACATTTGGATTTCACTGCTAAGATGTCCTAGTCCTACTAAAGCTATTTTCTTATTCATAAACGCTGCTGATGGTAGGGCTGCTCGATTATGGCATAAATCATAATCATTGAAAAAAAAATATTTAACAGTACGTTTTTAACAGTTGATTACCCTGAACTTTAAGTATAATTCAACTGAAAAACCAATAAAAATAAATAAAAAATAATCGTTTTATTTCAATTATGTTGTTTTCATAATCGTTGCAAGCCAAAATCGTAATTGCGATTACAATACTATCTGATGGATATGACAATTCTTTCCAAGTTCAAAACAAATACGCAGAGATAATCGCACACAAAGCAGTGATGATTACTGCTACAAGAGGCATGTTTTGTCCACAACAATAACTGAGGATTACTCAAGACTGTAACTTTGGATAAATTAAGTATAATGAGTGTGAAAGTATATGAGTGATCAGTGAGTTTTGGGGTGGTAAACCTTAGCAATTACGGTAGCTCTGACAAACAAGTTAATTATGCACATCTGACAACTTTTTACAAACACTGTTGGCAGGAATGGGGTCATCCTTTGATGTATTCCGCAGTTGTTTTGTGAATGATTTAACCCGTGGCGTGACAATCTACCAACTTTGACACTAAAAGAGCTGGCTGTGACTGCACAAGCATTTCTTCCAACAGTAAACAATATATTGTGTTATTGGTCCAAGACAATCCAATCCTCAAAGGTAATGCTGTGAGATTGGATCGTTGTGTATTGGCATGCACTAGCCATTAAGGAGGTCATGTTTGACCCATAACAACATCAGTGAAACAGTGTCCTTGAGCAAAACACAACTGAAAATAAGGTGCCTCATGGTAAAGTCATTCTTACGTTACTGTAAAGGACGTAAAAGCAAATTGAGCCTCAAGGAGTCATAAAAGAAAATGGTATTGTTAGAGTATGAGATAAGGCCTAAACATGTCACTGCGCCCAACCGTGCACATGAAAAGTGTCCAGGGAATTGCTGGCGTTTTGTGTAGGGAGTTAAGTTACTACAATGTAATAGATGAGATATAAAGTGCACTTACGTAACGTCTCAACTTTTTTTCAGGAGGAGACTTTCTCAGCCACCCTGAACACACCACATCTCCCCCACTCATATCTGCTCCTTTCTTGCTCTGCCTGGAGCGGAGCCTGCTGTTGGGCTTCGTTTGTTTTTGGGAGTGTCTTCTTTCTTGTAAGCCTACCTGAAAAGGAAAAAACGTTGACACAAAGCCCAAACTGTAAAGTTGGAAAACAGAAAGTTAAAGTGTAGCATTTGTGTGTTTGAGAGCGACAAATACCGTCAGTCCTTCCTCGAAAGTCGACTCACCGACAAGGCAGTAGTTCTCTGAAATGCACAGACCAGATTTTCCACGGTTTGTAGTCAAATAAACGGGTATATCCTGAGCTTGGAGTTCATATAAACCTCTGCGGCACCGCCTTTTGTACAAATACCAATGGTGACTTGTGTATTCTGTTGAAACTGGAACGCTGTGGGGGCAAAAAAATAGGCGCAAGCAACTGAAAGTCGCTAAGTTTTTGTTGTTATATGTATGGCCTCATGCTAATTCCCGTCAAAGTGTAGCGGTTCCCAGTTGGCGAGATCAGAGGTAAATGTCCCACAGTGAGCCGGTGCATAGTTGTCGGTTTTTGCGCAAATAAAAAAAAAAATACCGTAAAGTAAACACAGTGGTTGCGCCGAGCTTCCTTACCAGTTTACTCCCATGGTTCCTTAATTGTGATTGACAGGGTGGCTCCGTCTTTCCCTAAACTCACCCTCCTCTGGAACATGGCGGCGTCAAGCTAACCGTTCTAACAACTGCCACACACCGGATGTTGTGGAATTCTTTCAAAGTAAAGGTTGTGAGTCTTAAGTGTATTTGAAATGGTCATCAAATATTATCTATCTTGCTGATGTTAAGGGATTAAACTGACGTTGTTGTTATCGGTCATCGTAAAAAAAAAATCAATACGAAAACGATTGACAAGATCAAAACATTACAGCGGGCACAAAACAAATGACACAAAAAAAACTGCACAGTCATAAATAATAACAATTAAGGGGGGAGTAAATAAACAAATGAATGCATTAATAAAGTAAAACTAATGTTTTGAGTCAGGCAACGTATTTAATATCTTTGGTGATAATTAGCAGTAGACTACGTGTTATGCTAACAAGGAAAAGCGATAAAGAAAACAGGTGTATTCACTCACGTGTTGATTACATTTTCTTCAAAGTAATATTCATATTAACAACGACAATTACCACATTCCTTTATATTGTAGCTTCAACCTAGTGTCGGTCATTTAGGATATTTATTTTGAAAGTTCCTACCAGATGTCACATTTGTGTAGCCCTACTCGCTTTTTTCCTACTACCGAGGGCGAAATGGGGAGGCGGCAGCGTGCTGGCGAAACTGTGGAGCTTCAACCATGGGACATGTAGTCCAACAATCCTTTATGTCTCGTCCCAAAGAACAACAAAGGACTGTAATGCGGTTTTGTAGTTGAAACGTGATGTTATGGAGCCATGTGCATGTAAAAGTAGGCTCAGACTATTGCTGTAAATACAAATGAAGTTCCCTCCTCATGCGTGAACTAAAGGTCCCAAGAATGCCTTGCACGTGTAAACTACACTATCCATCATGCATGTTTATTCCCCATATACAATTCGCCATAAAAAGCATGTCATGTAGAATAGCAGGTAGATAGATAGACTCTTATTTAGCTATTGTTGTGGTTACTATTCTGACATGTATCTTTCATTAGAAGTTCCTTTTTATTGTTGTACATATCATTGTTTTCAGTTCAATACACCGATATTCTTTTTTCTTGATGAACTTTCATTTAAACTACAAACTTATACTTGAGATATATGCATTTGATTTAGTTTGGTTTGAACTGAATTCTAAGAAACATAGATGAGTAGTTGTATTGTCTACTGTCCATACCAAACTGTTTTTTGAAGGTGTGTAATATTGAACTGGTTTACCATATCTGATCAATATAGTGGATTCGGCACAGCATACAAACTAGTCTAATCCACGAACAAAGACATGATCCCAAAAGACTCAGAATGGTATCTGAGGAATCTTATTGGAATGCCATTGTAATGGTAAACACTTCCCCCAAAGGATGTCCCCTGTCCATGATTAATGACTTTACCATTGCACAGGCACATTAACTCTTTCAACAGCCTCGGTATTGATGAAGAAACAGGGAGCAATTAAAGGCTGTAGACACCACACACCATTTCAGTTAATGAATTATGTTTAAAGATTTAGCAGAAATGTAGCACTAAGTGTTACAACACCAAATATCTTTAGTGCCTTGATGCAGGGCGTGGAGGCGTATCGCGCAGTGGGTTGTGCGTTGTTTTTCGAACAGGGGGGTCACAGGGTCCAACCCCACTGCAGTCAGCATGTCGTTGTGTCCCTGGGCAAGACACTTCACCCCAAATTGCTCCTGTGGGGATTGTCCACAGTATTAAGTATGTAAGTCTCTTTGGATAAAAGCGTCTAACAAGTGACATGTAATGTAATGCAATGCAGCATGTTTTATAAAATCTGTATGAAGCTGTGCATGTGTCCGTTCATCATAGTTTGGGATGTACAGGTGCATACAGCTTTAGTGTGTGTCAACAACAGCATCTAGGTTCAATGGAGGAATGTGAATCTAAGTGCATCACACATTTTTCGCCACACTTGATGATCAGACCAGACATTATTATACTATATACATATACATGCTGTAGCGACCCTGATAGGATGCTGAGGGTGTCACTATTTGGAAACAATAAAAATCTGTCACATTTTTCAATATTCAAAAACTCTATTATGACATAACGTATAAAGAGAATATATAATACCAATCCCAAGAGTTAACAGTTCAACAAACATGTAATGGTTTGGTTGATTAATAATTGAGAATCATTGAGTGCCCGTTGAAAGCTTTAGTGCCACTTCTGTGTTTGTACCCTATCAATTGCTTATTAGACATAAATGGCGCCTTTGCAAATAATTGGCTATTGCTTCATTACAACTTTCGTCCGTCCGTTGCCCAGGGGAATTGTAGATTATGCACGTCATTTCCCATTTCCTTTTTAAGTGACTGCTTTTATACTCACTTCCATTTTTGCAGAAATAGTATTGCAATTAAAGCAAAAAAGATTACACATGTGCTTGTTTTTATGAATTATGCAACAACGTACAGTTCTGTATTTGTTTAATCAACAAAGTCGCTTTCATACTTCAAATCTGTGAGGTCTCCAGAAACCGACTGCTTCTTCGTCTTGTCTTCGTTCAATTACATATTTATTAATTGACTTTTACATTTTTCATTTATTATCTTTTAACAATTAATGCTTGTATTAGCAATGACATTTATTGTTTCGTCCCCAACATCTGCTGTCTTTGGCGGAAAAAACATCTTAAATAACTTTATCTTACATAACCTGGAAAACACAACAAATAACAAACTGTTTTGTTTACTGTAGGAACAGGTGGATCCAGTATGAATATTAACAGGGTACAGCTGAGGTGTGTATCCTGACAATTCCTCTTCAAAAATACACATTATCAAAAGGCACATAAAGTCAGCATGAACACTAAAGTCTCCCTATGTTGCTGTTTAACAGTTACTTGTAAACTGAACACGCTGCTTCTCATGAGACCACACTACCTATTAGTGGGAGGACAGGAGGAATACATATTCTTATTGAAAATGCCTTTATCTTTCAGATTACCCAAACACAGTATTACACTTTCCACATATAGTTTTGTATTCCATGATAATTCAGAATGATATTTTAAGTCATATATACATTTATTGCATGTGATATGAAACCTGTAAAACACAGCAAAGCCCACATCAAAATATTCAAATATCATAAAAATCAAACTCTACAGCTCAAAAGAAAAGCTGCATGCAAATCAGAAATACACAAAGGTTGTTAGCTGTATATTCAGAACTGTGACAAATCAGAAAAGTCTTGCTTATTTTACAGTTGAGTGCTTTCTTCTGTACCGTGCACCGCACATGCATGTATTTGCATATGTTGATGGGAGTGTGTATGTGTGTATGTGTGTTTGTGTGTGAGAGGTATGTTATAAACACTCAGTTAACGCCGACAATATGAGCCGGTTCTAGTCTCAACTTGTTTCAAATTCTTAATAATTTGTGCAGATTGTTATTATCATCATTATCTAATTAAAGTGATAGTACACATTTGCACAAACAAGGCTTTTGTAAGTTTTTTTAATCTGGAGTATTAATGAAAATAAACATTGTTTAGCTAAAAACCAAGAATGAAAATCAATCAAATAGTGACTGAAACATTGAGATCAAATCTAGGATCAGAATCAGAGCGGATGTGTGTGTGTGTGTGTGAGAGAGAGAGAGAGAGAGAGAGAGAGAGAGAGAGAGAGAGAGAGAGAGAGAGAGAGAGAGAGAGAGAGAGAGAGAGAGAGAGAGAGAGAGTGTGTGTGTGTGTGTGTGTGTGTGTGTGAGAGTGATTAGGTCATGTCAGTGCTCAGGTCATCAGGTTATATGCACATACATCTGTGGTATGACAGTTCAGGACTCTCTTAGTGCCAGTTCATTTGGGTTTTCCAGCAGGTTTTTTCTTTCAGAAGACCAGTCTACTGATGGTGTTGAAGCCCCCTCCCCCTCCACCTCCACCAGATGGGCCACAGCTCCCCGGTGGGTTATTGTCATCTGAACCGTTGGGCCTGAATGAGGAGGAGGATGAAGGAGCCTGGAGAGCATGGGTCCGGGCATTAAGCTCCTGCTCCTATTCACAGCATGGAGGAAATGAATTATTTTCAAAAAGGGGATTAAATATATACCTCACATGCTCCGTATATCGACTAGTCGGTCACCGGTTCAGGTCACTGAACCAAATTAAGAAAATGTCTGTGCTGGTAGCTGGAGAGGTGCCAGTTTCACCTCCTGGGCACTGTGAAGGCATCTTGAGCAAGGCACCGACAGTGTCATGTCAGTCTCTCCGCTCTGATACAAGTGCTTTTTATGCATGAGTGTATTTCAAACCTTAAGTGTATAGGTTCTGTGCATGAGTGCATGTGTACAGTTTGTGTGTACAGAATGTCCCCCATAATAAAGTATGCCTCATTCTTCTTCTTCTTCTGTTCCAAAGAGTTAACTCTGCATTGGTGTGGTGACTGACAGGGAATCTGTGTTTTTGATTTACTATATCACAGCACCCTCTAGAGGGGATTTACTTTCTTTTAAGATTTAGTCACTTGTACGCTGAAAAGTGAACTCGACACACCACAGTTCAATGACTCGTGAAATTACACCTCACGTCTTATAACGGGACAGTTCAGATTTGGCTTCAAGTTCCGTCAAGATCCTATACTCCGTAGGCCTCAAGTCATCTGTGAAAGTACGGTATTTTTTCCCTCAGCTTCTTTCCACCTGAGAGAGTACAGCTCTCGCTTTTCCATAATAACCTCATGCTCAGAGGGGTAGCGGTAAGGATGTTACGTGACAAATGCATGTAAAGTCGGAAAACATCCAATGAACGTCTTAGCAGGAGATGAAATATTTGCTCTAATCACTTCACACATGGCTACCTTTTATTTGTATCATTTATAGAAACAGATTAAAAATTAGCAAAACAATGCCTGTGTGTGGGAGAAGTATTTTTTTTAATCGCCCCCACGTACCTGTAAATACAGCTTGTTGTCTTTGATAATAGCATCCAGTAATTCTTTCTGCAGGGGAGGCTCAGCACTCGGTCTCATCCCATTTGCCACCAGCCCCCTGTTGATGTTCTCCCCCGGTAGCTCCTGCTTCCTGTACATGAGCACATAAGCAGTGTCCTTGGGGAAGCGGTCTGTAATGTTTTGCACTGATTGGAAGGATGTGAATGTCACTCTGCTATCATTGAACAGCAGCCAATCCCTGGCCTCCTGTCCTCCGTTAGATACGGTGTCTCTCTGTTCAGGTGGGATGGGGAGAGCTGAGCAGGTGGAGAGGCTACACTCGCCCTGTCCATTCCCCAAATCCTCTTTTAGGGCTAAGTGGTTGGCTGTGTGCTGCGTTCCATCTGCTCCATTAATGTTGCGCCCATATGAATAGTAGTGGCCACTCTCGGACGATATCCCAGAATGCATCACCACTGAGCTGAGGACATAGGGCACTGACAGGATCTCGTCATCTCCATTCATCTCCTCTGCTCCGTGAATCCTCTCCTTCTCCTCTTCCTCCTCTTCTTTTCGAGACGGTTTGAGCTTCTTGGCCAGATTCTCACTGCTCTCGGGGGAATCCACTTGCAGAGGAGAGGAGGAAGAAGAGGAACATTGTGTGGGCATTGAAGGGGCATGAACAGGAAGTCTCATGAGTGGCGGGATGGTGACATTGTCCAGAATCTTCCTCCGGACGTGACATTTGGCATCGTATGAGAATCGCAGCAGGGTGAGGATTAAGTATTCAGGCGCCGATACCACTTTCATGGTCCTCTCTGCCCGCTGCAGTGAGCTACACTTCTCACAGAAATAGGCATTGTCTTCGTCCAGGATCTCTGGAGCCAGGAAGTAGTTCACCAGGTCCGGCACGGAGAGAGGAGGCTCATTTGCCACTGGCACATCATTGATATTGCTAGCTGGGGCTGGGGCTGGGGCCGGGCCAGGCTCAGATATTTCACTACCGCCATTGACGGATCCTTGGCAGAGACCTTTGGGTTCCTCTGAGGGCCCCTCGGGCTGGGGGCTGCCCTGAGAGGTGGCAGAAGGACAGAAGGCCAAGGAGAGGTCTGTAAAAGGCTCCCCTTTCTCAGAGATGCAGTTGCACTGCATGCAGCGAATCCCTGTGATCAGCTTTCCCCTGAACATCTTTTCTGTCAAAGTCCTGCCGTCGTCCTCAGGTTTCATTTCTGCTGGAGTCAGAGATGACTCCTCAGCGACCTCCGGAGAACTCTGAGCTGTTGGCTCTTTGCCGTTTGTGTCAACAAGAGAGGCCATCTTTGGCTTTACTGATTCCAGGACCTGAATCGTTTTCTCCTCTTCGTGTAACCTTGAGATCAGGAGACAGGGCACTCAACATTAGAGGAGAAAATACTGTGTTGATTTTTATTTGGGACACTGAGGTAACAATATACTAACTGGTTCTGAAGAAATTACAGTCATTAATGATGACCATTAAGCCACAGACATGCACACTGTACATTCACAATGCTTTGTATGTGTTCTTCATAGGAAAATAGCATATTTACTACATACTTTTTTGTATTTAAATAGTTTTAAATCACTGTATTAAATGTATGCAAAATACATTTTATAATCAGTTTCTTTTGAACTATGAACACTTTGAATTGCCTTGTTGTTGAATGTGCTTATGTATGAACTTGTCTTGCCTAACATTGCATCATTTTGGCAGATTCTATTCATTTGGCAAAAGGGGAACGATAAAGGAGGTATAACAAATAAAAATAATGTTATACTTTAAAAATCGACACAATCCTGTTATGATTCATCTGGTCTGTTGGGCGCGCAGCCGTACCTGTCCAGAAGGAATCGGAGGTACTCAGAACAGTCCTGCTGAGAGCCGGCGTTGAACCAGGGAGGCCGAGATACTTCCAAGAAGGTTTTGGGAGCAAACGCTGCCCTCTGCAGGAAACAGACACAAACAACAGAGTGGTTGGATCATCCAATGTTGTTGACATGAGTAAAGATATTCTGCTCTACCTATTACACAGGACAACACTTACCTGAGTGTGTGCAAGGAAAGCAAAGAGCAGCTGGAGCTTTTTCATCAATGTGTTCGAACCATTTAGATGTAATGATAAAACATGTCGCCTGAAACTGAGAATAAAGGGAAGGTTACCTAAAATCAGGTGGTCCATATTTATGCCTTATGTTTCAGTATACAATTTTAAAGAAATGCAGCATGTGTGTATTTAAGTGTGGGTCAGCAGCTTACTCTGTGGCCATGAAGAGGGTCTGGATGATACTGTTCATGAAGCAGGTGTTTCCCAGGTTGACCAGGCCAGTCTTCCCAGTCTCAGACTTTCCAAGTTGCTTCAGAGGACCCGAGGCAAACGAGTTGGACTGGGACGTCCAGGCACTTTGATTCAACACCAGCTTAATCTTCTCTTCCTCTGGTTTTGGGAGATCCTTTGAAGACCATTTTAAATGAATAGTTACAGAGCGCACTTAGGAAACGTTTGCAATGTAAACAAACCATTTGTTGTTGTATGTTTTTACCTTGATGGCCTCTAGTATGTGGTCATAGAGGTCAGGGAAGCCGGAGTACTGGTACATCATGCAGTGTATTAGCTCAGTGAACTGCAGGAGGAACGCTTTGCTGGTGGAGAGACCATCTGTCCGTAAAGACTGGACTAGATGCACCACATGTGGAACAACCTGGAACAGTGAGGGATGAAGATGAAAAATGTTAAGGACACTAATTGTAATCACACAGATCTGCAGTACGGTCAGCCAGAGGTTAGTTGCACATCAGGAACCCCACAGAGGGTTCGCTGTCATTTGATGAATATTTTTGAGAACGTTCATGTTTTTAGATACTAATGAAATTGGCCAACTCAAGGGCCATTGCCCGGCATTTAAGTGCTTCACACATCATTAGTGGGAGAGCACTGCCGAGCCTGGGGTTCTGGGAAAAGAAGTTGCTGCAGCTTCAAAGTCATTTAGGCCAGAAGAGAAGAAAATAAGAAAGCCAATAAAGTGGCCATATGAGAGGGAAATGGGCTGTGAGGAAGCAGGAGATCCATTACCAAATGGAAGGCCTCGGGAGAGTGCTGGAAACTCAGCAGCATGTGGGAGAGCACAGCAAGCGCCCCCTGCCGCACAATGGGGTACCACAGGCGGCTGAAGACCTGAAAACAAAGTCATGAATACATTTATACAAGCTGGGGAGTTTGTCACCAGCCCCAGGTATAATATCATTAAGTATAACTGCTGCATTTCATGTTAATAAATAATGCAATTCAACATCTGTGAAGTTTTAAAAGATGCATACAATTTCTGTTTTGCACATCAATAATAAATGAGGAGTTTTCAATAATTACCAGTTCGATTTTGAGCAGAGTGACGTCTATGAGGATGGTGAACTTCTGAACTGCAGCCAGCCCTTTCAGTAGAGCGATGACCCAGGTGTCCACATGATGAGCCAGAGGCCAAGAGAGCCAGTCGATCATCCTACAGAGAGAGATAGATGGGGAGTGTAAATAACGTGTAGAAGTGTGACGTCCATCTTGTATGATTGGATGCGAGAGGTTACCTGCAGAGGGCTTTAGTCATGCTAGCGTCTTTCACATTGTTGTCTGTGGTGAGACTCTTGATCAGCACGGTGATCATCTGGACGGGGATGTGCTGCACCAGGCTGGCCAGGGCGATGGAGGGGTCAAAGGAGGAGTCTGCCAGAAATCAACACAATATTACACCCAACCATTTCCTTTTGCATCAGTGGACAGATAGTTGGGGGATACCAAAATACCTATCTAGTAAAATGGCAGATTGTGAAAATTCTAGACGAGCAGTGACAGGGACCCCTTGAGAATCAGTGCAGTGTGACACCAGTGCAAACTCAGGCTTCATTTTTATATTTCTAAAGATTTATTTTGTGTTTTGTTCACATTCTGTAGAGGCATTTGTTGTATGAGTATTGTGTATAATACCTATTTTTCGTACATAATAAAGCTGCAAATAGGCCTAAAAAAACCTCTCGAAACGATGTATTGGATCTGGATAGCTTATATTAATATAATTGATCCCACTTCACAGTTTTCCTTTTATGGTTTACTGTAGTATCTGTATAGTGTCCTATAGTGTTTTTGTTATATCTGGGAAGGGCAGTGTGGCTCTGTGGTTTTGACACCAGCACTTTAGATATTAGCTCAGCCCACCCTGAACTGTCACTGAAAGGTAGAGTGACCCTGATGCATGCCGTCAGTGTGGCTATTCATCTACAAATCGCTGCTTCCTGTTTATTTTGTGCCGCTCCACATTTCAATCACTTGCAACACTGCACAGGACATCCTTCAAAATGTACCATCAACAACAGAACTGCAGCTTTAAATATTCTGAACTCTACTACATCCTAACAACTAATGCTTTTCAGTATTTACCCTTGGAGAAAATGCTCTTCTTGAATCAGTCATTTGAAGGTAAGTGCTTCAGGCAATGACAAGTGTGTAAAATGAGGCCACTACCTACACATTAAAACAAATGTTATCAGGGTGCCAGTAGCACTGAATATGGAAGAATGAACATCCAAACTATACAAATTATATTACTAAGCCAAGGGATCAGAGTCGGCTATTGGCAGGGTCTCGAAAAAATTCAAATGAAACAAGGTCATTGTCCCCGTGTGCTTAGTCATGTGCTAATAACACCCCGGCATTAATGCTAAGACTTATGGAGGCAGAGGTATAAGTCATGGGTCCTTGTTGCCAAATGGAAGCACTTTTTTTTGTATTACGGGTAGGCAGACATTTATAAATCTATGAATACATTCTAAAGGTGTTCATATCTTAAGCTTCTTTAGGACCTATAATTACAGGTGTCCCAAAGCGTACCTTAAGGATTAAGTAAGGTAGTATTAGCCCAAGTTTGAAAAACATTTACTATATTATATTCCTCGAACCTGAAACCCCATGTATTAAACCATTTTGGAAGGAAGGAAGGAAGGAAGGTGGGAAGGACACTCACCTGTGGAAGAGATAATAGCAAACACTTCTTGCAGAGAGGGAAGCAGTGTGGCTGGATCTGCCTTCCAGATGTTTTGCAGCAGTGTGCTGACCTTAGTCACCTGACCCACATACTCTCTCAGCTCCTGCTCTTGGCTGGCAAAGCAGTGGAAGTAGCTGATGGTCCTCACCAGCTGCTGGCAGAACAAAACGCCCGACTTATCCCTCGGGAGGCACTGCACAAAGTCCGACAGCAAACAGCTCAGGTGGGCGCAAAGAGCAGGCTCAGGACGTTCACACACCATCCTCAGAACCTCCACCTGAATCACGCCGAAGATCTCGAGCACCGAGGGGCAGCTGATGAGCAGCCGCAGGCAGCAGTGAATGTAGTCTATTACGGCTGGATCTTTGCGGTCCAGGTGGGCATAGCCCTGCTGGAGAAGAGTGAGTGCAAAGTCTTTAGTGAAGAAATGCTCAAACTCTGGCCGGTGGTAACGCGCGTAGGCTTCCAAAACCTGGATGCCGATCTGCCTCTGAAATGCATCTTCACCAAGCAGGATGAGGCGGGTGGTGAGAGTAAACAACGCATGACACTGCTCCTCTGTCACCTCTTTCTCTGCTGCTTCCACTACCTTCTTCACTATGGCCCTCTTCACTGGAACAGAGTGATCGGAGCTCACAAGGCCCTCCAAAATCTTGTCCATGATGACGGTCTGTCCAAGGCAAAAGGAAATAATTAGACACTTCGTTCACTTTTTTCCCATAGCAAAATAGTCTAATCAAATCTTTGATATGCTTTTTTCACAAAAGGATATTTTTGAAATGTAACAGTAGGAAAAAAGAGGACAGAAAACGAAAATAATTCAGGCCTTTTTATGATCAGGGTTCGGGCATGGTGTAATATGGCTCACTTTCACAGCATACAAGGGTATAGGAATAGAACAGAGTTGTTATTGTGGTTGTTAGTAACACATGCTATTCCTATAATGATATGTCAAACTGTCTGAAGTGGGGGGGGGGGGAATCAATGGGAGCAACAGGTCTTCTTTTTTTTTACCAGACTCCACACATTGTCTGCATTCATCGAGTGCACAGACTGTGAGCATTCAAAGGTAGACAATGTCTGCTCAGCGTTATTGTGCTGCAACTGGAATGTAGAGCTCATAGACTTCACTGTCATATGGCTACTGAGGCAAAAAAAGGTGCTTAAACAAATTGACTATTGGGCTTTTAAAGTATCACAAAATGTAAACACAATATTTAGATGTATTTATTTTGTGAAAGAATATGCTGTGCCAAAGACAGGAAGAAATTGTTTAAATGTAATGCTCATACACAACAACATTTGACAAATAGATATTAATTAGGAACTTGTTAGAGAACTTACAAAATAAATACATAAACAAAATCAGAAATAATGGGAAATCCTACTAACTAATAAGAAACCATTTATTTCCAGATGTCAAAGTGAAGCAATAGTCAGTAAACCAACAACAGTACACAACTAAGACTAATCTACAATGATTTAAAAAATAAAAATAAGAGAGAAGTAAGAAACAATTACTTAGAATAGCAACATAATGTCTTAATTTCACATAAATAATGAGACATTTTCTCAAAAGATTACACTTTTATAGGGCGCTTTTCCTAGAGCTCAAATACGCTTTACAAGCCGGTAGAGAAAATAACAACAACATGACTTTTCACAAAATATCTCATAATGTTGGCGATAGTATGTCATTATTTCTTTTTACAACGCGATTATTTTGAGATAAGCAAGTCTTTAAATTTGAGATTGTTTTAAACATTAACGCCTTGTGTTTTTTCTTGTCACGGCTATCTGTGCTCCGTACAGGCGGCTAGCATGCTAAGGCTAGCTGTATCGGCTAACGTTAAAGGTTACTCTGATTTCCTGGCAGTTAAAACCTAAACATGAATATTATTAAAAATGTAAAACAGTTGTTGCCTGTTCTGCCGCTCCATGGCAACAGTTGTTACAAACATCATTCAACATGATAACAAGAACAAAGCAACCAAACAGGCCTGTGATACGTTAGCTGAGTAACGTTAGGTCCCTCTGACTTAGCATAAATACCGTCATGTATTCTCGCCATTCAGAAGCTTTACGATGTGTGCTTACCCAAATAAAGCATGCCAACGATGTCCGATGAGAAAATCCTTAATGGTCGGTAGATGATAACCGAGATTTAACAGGTAAAACCGTTTTATTTTGGTTCATTTGATCGCTCAGAATCAGCTGATTACCCTTTCACCGACGTCATTCCTATGGACAGAGAAGTTGGTAGGACCCATGAGTGAAGCAATTTTCGTCTTAATATTGCCTGTGACGCATATGTTACGTGTTGAGTAATTCAAACTATGGTACCCAGTTAAAAAAAAGAAAGATATAAAGAATGGTGACATTTGAATAAATATGTTTGCTCCTGTGTGGTTGACGTGCTGCATTCAAGTACCCCTCCTCCATCTCGCCTTTATAGGACTACTTCTTGAAGACATGTTAACTTAACAATAATGATATTGTTTTATTTAACTTCTGTCTCATATGTAGCTAATTTTGTAGAACTTTAAAATCTCACTTTAATCTTAGCTTTGAAACGTGCAAAAATGAACAATTAATTTGCTTTTTATTATAATCATGATATGTATTATTATTATTATTATTATTATCTTACGTTACCACATATTGATAAAGAAATCTACTGAAAACTAAATCATTTCCAACCACCGTTAAAGGCAGCTTAACCAAGTATCGCGATAGAGTGCACACACTGGGTAACTGGCGCGGGAATAACGCGGGTGCCCGAGACAACTTGCTAGCGGGAACGTGCTGCCTATGACCAACCGATGTGTCTTTCATTATAGACAGCATAATTGTTCTTATTTACCCGCAGAAAGTTCGGGAAATCCTAAACGGATATTATACGGGAACACACAAGGCACCAAATAACGGACGATACATCTGAATCGTAGAGGGAAATTTGACAAAAATGTCCGAACTCCTAAGCTGCGTGGAACAGCGGGAAGAACCGACTGAAGTTCCAAAACCCGAACCAGCAGAGGTAAGATGTTTAAAAAATGGGCATCGTCTCCTCTCATCATCGACTTAATTTCCCCTAGATCTACCACATATGTACCAAACTCAAAAACCTACTCGTTCCTTCAATTCGGTCTTGATAAACGTTTACTTAGTCAATGTTAATGCGGGCTTTTTGAGCTAACTAGTTATGTTAGCTAACCGCGGCGGAGCTAAAGTTAGCTCACGACAACAACAGCTCTGTCCCATTCACCCGGGACTGAAGCTACATAGCAGCAACAGGGCCAGGCTGTTTCACAAGCGCTAAGGCAGCTAGCTTAGCCCCGCTATCGACCCATCTATCATCCCTATGAAAGTCCCAAAGTACTTTCTGTTTACGGTTTGTGACCACAGTCACCCAGCGAGTCCTTTGTGACTATTATTGCGGCTTGTGGAAACCTCGTGAACGCAGCGAGCAGCCCTCTGCCCAGCTGTCCCGTCTGAGCCTTTGTTTTCAGTGGAACAGAGCATCGATGGCTACTGTAAGCGAGGGGTGCTGCGTGCCTGCAACATGCTTTTCACTCCACTTTTTGTTGATTAAACCCATTACAAGTAAAGGGCTTTTGTATTTATTTATTAATGTTTGTTAAGTTAAATAGCAATTACAGGACAAGTGCACGTGTAGTGTCACGGATACACACAAAAGAGGAATGAGTATTTACAAGTAAAGACAAAAAACGTGACAAAGTAGCAATGGACCCCATACCAAACTGAGTAACACAACATGTTTTCAGACGTGTATGTAGAGAGAAGAACAAGTTCCGCCGTTTTACTTAAATAAACGTACACAGAAAGTGTCACAGCAGTTTAAGTACAGGAAACAGTAGAAAAATAACTACCATACGTGATGAGCACCCATTATAGTCAAACAATGAACAGGCAAGGATTATATACATGCTTACAGGGTGAAGTATTTGAAAAAAACGTAATGACACTTAAGAAACAAGCAATACATTATGAATAAAATGCATTAAAAACAAAGCAACGCCTGCTTAATAGAGGACAGGCAGCTTGTTTGGGAGCTGTTATCCGTAACAGGAGATCTTCCATCATATGCTGTGTGTTCCAGAGAGCATCCGAGAACAGAGCTGGTGGTTTGTCAAATCTGTTCCTGTTTGTTGTTAAATCTGAAGAAAGCAACTGAACAACCATTTTTTTTTTTCACTCAGGAGAAGGAAGAGTCTTCAGATGAAGGGAAAGAGTCGGCCTCAGAGGCTGGGGCTGATGTACAAGATGCCACTTCCTCTACCAAACCTAAAGAAACTGGTCTGGGGTATGAGGAGAAAGTGGTAAGTATCTAACCATAGCTTTAAAATCTCACCACTCGGATCTTGGATATATAAGCTAACAATACTTTTTTTCCATGTGTGCAGCTCACAGACCGGACCAACAGATTTGAGTACCTGCTCAAGCAAACAGAGTTGTTTGCTCATTTCATCCAACCAGCCGCACAGAAGACCCCCACCTCCCCGCTGAAGATGAAGCCAGGGCGTCCTCGCATGAAGAACGATGAAAAACAGAATCTGCTGTCTGCCGGAGAGTGAGTAATTGAACACAATTTATTTATTTCATAAATACTGTCATTGCGATCATGAAAACTAATATTTGATTTCTGTGCTCAAACAGCAACCGACACCGCCGCACAGAGCAAGAGGAGGACGAAGAGCTTCTGAGCGAGAGCACCAAAACTACTAACGTCTGCGTTCGCTTTGATGACTCCCCCTCCTGTAAGCAATGTTCTACTTCTCTATTGAGGCTTGAAAGGTATATAGCAAAAATCATGAGCAGAAGTGATGACGATGTTTTCTTGTTTCTCATTTAGATGTCAAACAAGGGAAAATGAGAGACTATCAGGTCCGGGGTCTGAACTGGCTCATATCTTTGTATGAGAACGGCATCAACGGCATCCTCGCTGATGAAATGGTCAGTACTTTAAAACTGTAACCTGTTCTTTTAAAGGGGAGTGACACACATTGTATTGTTGAATTCACACATACTGCTGTTTATCTCACACACTGTGCTGTTTTTCAGGGTTTGGGGAAGACTCTGCAGACCATTTCTCTGCTGGGTTACATGAAGCATTACAGGAACATCCCTGGTCCCCACATGGTGCTAGTGCCCAAGTCCACCCTCTACAACTGGATGAATGAGTTCAAGAGATGGGTGCCTTCGCTGCGCGCCGTCTGCCTGATCGGAAGCAGAGAGCAGAGGGTACGCTGCCTCACAGTGTTATGATTGTAACTGGAATAGCTGGATATAGATTTGACTTTAATGTGCTTGTTTTGCAATGAGAAACTGTTTTGGTCAATTGGACTCATGTAGGTTACATATCAAGTGTGTATCCAAAGAATGGATTATACTGTATGTGAGGAAGGAATTGATCATTTGAAAACGGCATGCAGAAGAACTTTAGCTTTACTAAAGAAAAATAACTTTTTCTAAGGTAAATAAACCAGACTCAAAAACATCAAATGTTTTTCATCAATCTAGAATGCCCTGGTCAGAGATGTGCTGCTGCCCGGAGAATGGGATGTGTGCGTCACATCCTACGAGATGCTCATCATTGAAAAGGCAGTGTTCAAGAAGTTCAACTGGAGATACCTGGTCATTGACGAAGCCCACAGAATCAAGAATGAGAAATCAAAGGTCAGACACATCCCTGAAACAAAATATATATGTTCATATTTCAGAACCACTCTTGTGTTTCTCAGTTTTTCCTAATGAAGCCATTTATTTCCTATAGCTGTCAGAGATCGTGCGAGAATTTAAGACCACCAATCGTTTGCTGCTGACCGGAACCCCCCTGCAGAACAACCTCCACGAGCTGTGGGCTCTGCTCAACTTCCTGCTGCCCGACGTCTTTAACTCATCAGAGGTAAAGACTGCCTAGAAATGCGCAATATCAGGAGATTTAGACGATACGATAAACTAGGGCTGTGCGATTATGGCAAAAATCATATCACGATTATTTTGGTCAACAATTGATATCACGATTATTAAAAACGATTATCCATTTACTTTGAAAACATCAATCATTTGAAAAAATAAAAAGTATGTTTTTAACAGTTGATTAACCTGAACTTTAAGTATAATTCAACTGAAAATACAATTAACATTTTTTTTTTATTATTTCGATTACGTTGTTTTCGTAATCGTTGCTAGCCAAAATCGAGATTAAAATACGACTAATTGCACAGCCCTACGATAAACCTGCTTTCAAGCTGGAGTCCCTAATTGTACCGATTTTGTTATTTAGAATCAAAGTGCTTTGTTTTCTGGTACTAATGTTTATTTTTCCCCATAGGACTTTGATTCCTGGTTCGACACAAACAACTGCTTGGGTGATACCAAGTTGGTGGAACGTCTTCACACTGTAAGTTTTGAACTTCCAACTACTTTGTCAAATGTAAGGTGTTACTCTCATCAAAGTCAAAGCACTCTTTTGACGTGTCTTCGATTGAATGTTGTGTGTGTAGGTGCTGCGTCCCTTCTTGCTCCGTCGTATCAAAGCGGACGTAGAGAAAAGTCTGCTTCCGAAAAAAGAGATCAAGATGTACGTGGGCCTGAGTAAGATGCAGCGAGAGTGGTAAGCAGTTGAGCTTTAATTGATCCCTACAGCTTGAACTAAACTGTGTACTCACATTAAATTGTTGTACACCTGTATGTAATATGACCTCCCGTCATGATACGCCATCAGGTACACAAAGATCCTGATGAAGGACATCGACATTCTGAACTCAGCGGGTAAGATGGACAAGATGCGTCTGCTGAACGTTCTCATGCAGCTGAGGAAATGCTGCAACCACCCGTACCTGTTTGACGGGGCCGAGCCCGGACCCCCGTACACCACCGACAGCCATCTGGTGGTGAACAGCGGCAAGATGGTGGTGCTGGACAAGCTGCTACCCAAGATGAAGCAGCAGGGTGTGTAGAGAGTCATGTTGTGAATGTGCCGGAAGACGTAGTATTTCTTTATTACAGAATCTTGAAAATGTAGGATACTAAGATGCTATCGAACACATCGTTGTGTTTCATTCATAAGTGGTGAAAGACGGACTTTGATACTTTTACTCGAGTAAAAGAACCAAAGTACAAACATCTAAAAATATTCCACTACAGGAACTGTATCTACCCTCTCGTTTCTACTCTTTGCTTCTGTTGTGCAATCAAATATCTTGTACATTTTGCCCCACTCAGTTTGTTACCCAATTGCAATCAAACATAGCTTTTGTCAGAATAAAAACAGAAAGAAATTGAATGCATAGAGTAGTTTAATAACTAGTTTTAAGTGCTGTCTCAAAGGAAGGACTGCATGGACTGTTTCTTTCTGTCTTTGTTTTAATCCATTCCTCTGACAGAGTATACTGTCTCTTCCGTCCAGGCTCTCGTATCCTCATCTTCAGTCAGATGACCCGGGTGCTGGACATCTTGGAGGATTACTGCATGTGGAAGAACTATGGCTACTGCCGCCTGGATGGCCAGACGCCGCACGAGGAGAGACAGGTGCGGGTCTCATATAACAAGACGCCAAATAACTGACTACCTCAACATATTACCCATCGTTTGTCCTCTAACAAGAGTCAAGTCAAAACATAATCTTCATGTAACTTTGTTTTTCAGATCTCTATCAACGCATACAATGAGCCCAACAGCTCCAAGTTTATCTTCATGTTGAGCACCAGAGCTGGAGGACTGGGTATCAACCTGGCTACAGCTGATGTGGTCATCCTGTACGACTCGGACTGGAACCCCCAGGTCGACCTGCAGGCCATGGTGAGTACATCCCTAGTCCTAACATGAACCAGGTGCTGGAGAGCTTTAATTTCAGGGGAGTTGACCATCCATCCATCTTCTCCCGCTTATCCGTGGTCGGGTCGCGGAGGTAGCATTTCCAGCAGAGAGCCCCAAACGTTCCTTTCNTAGTTAATGATGTAAATTATGACATACAGTGTTTCCCACAGAATTTCCCGTGGATGTGTGGGCCACCCGAATAGGTTAAGGGGCCTTTGGCTTTTCTTGCCGGGAAATTCTGTGGGAAACACTGTATGTCATAATTTACATCATTAACTAGAGTAAATCAGTGTTATTGACCATGTGACCTTTGCCTATTATAATGTCAGACTTCAGAACCTGGATAGTTTATAGACTGCTGTCTACACAATGTAAAGAAACATGTAGATGAGACATTTATGAGCATGTCATCTTGTGTTAGTATCCGAGCAGTTTATTACTCTCATGACTGATGATTGATGTGCTGATGATGTTATCTACACTAAATAAATTACAGCACCACCTGCTGGCCGAATACTTTGACAGAGTCAGAAAGAAATTACAGCTTTTATTTTGTTTTGATTAACCTTTGTAGATGTTCCACAAATATTGGAGGGCATTTCAATTGTTTTGTCTTCAATTTTCAAAGAAATAACAGAAAAGCTGAAATGTATGTGGTTTGGACATGACTTGAAATTCATAAATTAACTCCTCATGTACTGCATGTTATAAGAGTGAAATCATTCCACCGATGCTACTGCTCTGACATATGCAACCAATGTTTAATATCTGACTCACTCAACAGAAAAAGGGAGAGATGATTGGATATCAGCTTTAGATCCAGGAGTATGCGTGTTATTTTCCAGACTTACTCCCTTACTAATAACTCTGTTATTTAAAGATTGCAACAATCATGTATTGCAAAGGTCACAGTTCTCGCTATGTCAAACTGACCGCCCTCCACATGCCCAGCAGCAACTAAAGGCACAGTTAGCAACGAGATAATGAATATTAAGGGAGTAATGACTCAGGAACTTCCATCAGGAGTTTGAAGGGACCAAAACAGAGCTAAAAATAAGAGTGAATATTGGACTTAAGTTCATCAGGTCAGCAGAAATACGACTCTGAATGAGCGCTAATGTTGCCCGTATTGGCTGGATGTGTTTCTGGCAACCATTTGCTCACATGCTCACCATATAATTATTATATCATTGAATATATGTCAATGTTGTGTTAAAGCTTGTTGCGTTCCCACTAAGAGGATTTCAAATCAATCAATGTAGGTAAAAAGCCATAATTAAAATGAAAGAAATGTGGGATAAAATTAGCTAGTGAATGATGGTGATATTTGCCCATGTGTGTTTATTTTATTAGCTTGATGACGTCTAACAAAAAAAAAGAAGGTACAACTCACTGGAAGACACTGGGTCCAAACACAGTAGCGAGGTTGTGGGCGGTCATGCGGTTTTCTTCGTGCTTGGACTCCACAATGGTGAGGAAGTGGCAGAGGTATCGGAGGAGGCTGTAGTGAACGTCTAGAAGCTGCTGGAGCAGATCTCTCATATCTGACCAAGAGACATCATCACCGCTCTCTACACACAAACAACAAAACGGGTCAAAGGTCAGGAGAATCATACTGAATTCTTCACAGGCACCTAAACTTCTGACTAAAACATTTTAGCTGCTCCAGTACTTAAAGAAGTCATTTTAACGTTGTTATTTTCAATCAAATGACCCAGATTTGAATGATGACACGACCAACTGGATTTATTTTAGCACAATAATAATAACTATTTTAATTAGAGATGTCCCGATCCGATCACGTGATCGGGGATCTGAGCCGATCACGTGATTTTCAAAAGATCGGAATCGGGAGAAAAAAATCGGGGATCGGGATTTTTTATTTTTTTAATAAATACTTTTTTTTTATTTTGTATTCAATATTACAAAACAAAAATGACCATATTCAAGTCTTAAAGTCATCCTGAGGCCTTAGTTTTGGTTTCAAATTACACAACATCATGTATGTGTTGCTTCTTTGGGGCTTGTTTTCATAGACCTGGTTGCTTATTTCTCTCAAATCTGGCAACAGAGTGGGCGCAGTGTCTAATTGTAGCAGTAAGCTAACGAGTACTGAAAGCTTTATTTAGTTGTTTGATCCAATGCTGCACAACTGAAACTGATCCAATGCTGTGCTGTGAAAAAAAGAAGCTATTATCCATGTTGGATAGAATATCCCAATTAAATAAAAAAAATAACCTAAGGGACAACTGAATGCTTTTTTTTCTTTTTTCTCTCTTAATGCAATTGCATAAAGATCGGAATCGGAAAAAATCGGTAATCGGCAAATTTTCCAAAATCAAATGATCGGAATCGGAATACATCGGGACATTCCTAATTTTAAATGGATATTTACATAAAATGTATTTCTCGAGTGTTTGAATAACTAATGTGAGCAAATAGCCTAAAAGTATGTTTGATGCTATTACCCCCCGGCACATTTCTTGGGGGGTCAGAGTTGATAAACGATATGGGCTCTGAATCCAGAATGAATGAGTGACGCAAACGACGTTTGCTTACGTGAGAATGGTGTAAGTTCTGTCTGAGTAAAAGTAAAGCAAGGTTGGTGA
>NW_011369945.1:16523642-16532777 GCF_000735185.1 Notothenia coriiceps | reverse complement strand
GCCCCCACAAATAGAATCAAATTATGTGGGAAACACTGTTATACTTTAATGCACCCTCTCATTTGATGGTAAATGGAATTAATTTATATAGCGCTTTATTCAGTTTTTACAAACCCTCAAAGCGATTTACATTCTAAAAGTCACCCATTCCCACCCCATTCAAAGCCACATTTCTGACATTTTTGCTTAAAAGTTACCTGAGAAATGAATTCATAATCAGGAAAGTTGTTGATCCTGTTGAATGACTACTTGATTAATGAATTACGGCTTGCTTGAACTTTAATGTTAGATGTCTGTAAAGCCTTTTTGGATTATTATTTCTGAAACCAGCAGTAACACTTGACATCACAAGTTACATTTTGACTTGATGTTATTAGTGCAAACTTGCCACAATAAATATCAGCTAATGTGATGTGTAATGTGCAGTTAGTCTGACAGAGAAACGCTATTGCTGCCAGATGCCTTGTGACTTACAGCTTTAAAAAACGTCCCCATAGTCTAGTGTTTACTTGAGATCTTTGGTAATTTTTTTCAACTGTCAAATCTACGGTACTTGTTAATAATTGCCAGAAGGTTTTTGCAGATAATNCTGTAAAGCCTTTTTGGATTATTATTTCTGAAACCAGCAGTAACACTTGACATCACAAGTTACATTTTGACTTGATGTTATCAGTGCAAACTTGCCCTAATAAATATCAGCTAATGTGATGTGTAAGATATGCAGTTAGTCTGCCAGATGCCTTGTGACTTACAGCTTTAAAAAACGTCCCCATAGTCTAGTGTTTACTTGAGATCTTTGGTAATTTTTTTCAACTGTGTCAAATCTACGGTACTTGTTAATAATTCCCAGAAGGTTTTTGCAGATAATAAACATTTTTAAAGAGTCTTTCCCAGAAACATGTTGTTTTATTCCTTGGAAGAGTTCAGTGATTATAAATGAAAGTGATCAGGTTTGAGGGAAGCCTTTGAAGATAGAAATATGTGGGACTGTATCTGTTCACATTTAACTCCAAAGGTTCACCTGTCATTTCACACACACACACACACACACACACACACACACACACACACACACACACACACACACACACACACACACACACACACACACACACACACACACACACACACATGCAGCTGGCGCTCGAGCTATGCCGTGCTGTGAGATCTGACCCCAGCCGCTGTGTCTGCAGCCCCTTAATATAGCCCACTGCTGTCATGGTAGTTTTTGCCCCTCTTCCCTCGCTCTGTGCTGCGGGTGCACCAATATGTGGGCATGTTGTCCCGTGCTGATGACACGTCCAGCTAGACAGGGGGGTGTTGGGGTGTCAGCCTGGAGACTAGATGTGAAATCTTGCTACTGACTTGTGTAATTTCCCAAGTTACTGCGACTCAGACAGGCCTGAATAAAAAAAAAAAAAGATTCTGTCGATATCTAATCGTCATTCATTTGCATTTTGATTTGCTTTTAAAATGCTTAATTTAGTTGTTTTAATCGTTGTGTGCTTTTAAAGTACAGACAGATGGACAGAGAAAGATGGATGGCTCTTTGCTGTTCACCGCTGGTCCTGTTGTGGCCACTGTCTCTGATTGCATTAGAGTTACCATGGTGCAGCCCGATATCTTTGGCCTGGCCTCAAGCCAGAGGACGTGGTTCAACTTGCACACACACAAACACACATGCAATGCAATGAGGGAGACACAGAGATGCAGCAGCCCCCCGCTCTCAGAGATACGTTTCCAGTGTGATTGGAAGCTGAGAGTGTGGAGGACCTCCTCCATTCGCCCAACTACTTTCTTGGCATTTGTCTGAACTTTCCCTGGCACTCTGCTCTTCTTTTACGCGTTTTACCGGTGTGTCTTAGAAACCTGTGGAATACTATCTTTGCCTAAGCATGGCGTTTGGATAATCAACTTCTAACTTTTTGAACTCCAAACACAGCTCAAGGTTGGTAATTTGAATAACTTGACCTTCAATTACAACTTGGAGATATTATGATATACCAAATGTACCTTGTTGACATTAATATGGAAGGAAAACATTGTGGATTGTAAATAATAGTTTTCTGCGGTTTAAAGTCCTACTTTGTGTAAAGTTGCAAAGGGAATTTCCAATATAAACCTTTTATGATCAACCGTTTAAATACAGGTGCTTAGTGTAACAGACACATTTACACAAATGATGGCTGTCTCAAAATCTGTGTTAATACCCCTATAAAAAGTACAAGTTGTACAAGTTGCACCAGATGCTAGAAGTAGTTCTGTTGAAATGGGAAAATCTGCTTAAATATACAATATTTGAAATCCCAGAGACATCTTAAATCTGACTTTGTGTTTCTTGGCCAGTTTTTAGAATGTAAGAAAGGCTGTGGGTGATCTGGTAAGTGTAGAAACATAATATATATAACACAGTCCTACTGTGACAGTGTATTTCTGAACTATTATGTCCACATTTGGCTAGACTGCACTGTGTACAGGCCAATAGGGGCTGAAAGGAGAATTGTTTCAGCCCCTCTCGTCAGTGGTCAAGGAACAGCGTGACCATGTGAACCAAGTCTGCCACGCCAAAGGAATGTGTTGAATTCTAACGATGCTGCTTTGACAAGTGCATGTGACTCAAGAGCAAGAGCTTAGATTGGCGAGGGCAGCAAAGAGAGGCAAAGGCTGATAGAGCAAAAACAGAGAGGGAGAGAGAGCAGGTAATCAAAATCCAATGGATACAAGTGTCAGGGTTGTGGAGGAGCAGAGCATGAAACATTTTGACCTCGTGCTTATCTGGGGGGAAAAAACGGTATTAAACTGAAAGACCAAACAACAAGGAGATACTGTGAGAATGTGATAAACGTGTGCTTTGTGGACTAACGGTTTGTGAAGTCCGATGAGCCACTCTTTATCTCCAGAACAGCTTTGCTTCTCATGGTTGAGAGTGGGCTGCCATCTGCACTCACAAACTGTCCTCAGAGTATACACATTGAATAGAGCACTGTATGAAAAAGGCCAATTAGAGTCTGGGAATCATTTTCAGCAAAGATTCCCTATAGTTAAATAAAGGAGTCATAGTCAATGTAGTGTCAATGTTTTAGTCAGGGAGTAACAGTGAGTTTCTGTCAGTGTGTGTCTTTATTAGAGGAGTGGTTAAACATTAAAACAGTCAAATGCTTGTTCATTTAAAAGCAGCTGTTGTCATTTGACCAAGAAATAAAAACGTTACTTCATTGTCTTTATTAAGCATCAGTGTGACGGGAACATCCTAGAATACAAACTGTTTTGATAGGTTTACAAAAACGACCTGAGAGTTAAAGCACAACGCTCATAACGGATGCACAACCTCCACTTCTCCGTGTCCTAAGCTTAATGCTGTTTCCTACTCTGTAGGGTAATAGGTATTGATTGGTGACCTGGATTTTACCCTTGCTACCACAAGTCAATGCGAGTGCATTTTCACCATGCTGGCAGAGCAATTGCTGTGTATTACAAGAAAGTGAGAAAGATACTTAAGTTATAGCAATAAATGTTCCCTGGCCACGATCTGATGTTCAGACTAGAATTGAACTCCAGGCATAAAAGCTGGATCCTGATTGGATCTTTACGGCTGTGTATTGGCGGTTCTTATCATTCGCAGGGTTAATACAATCTTTTATCCCTTGAATAATCTGATTAACATCCAAGTTACAATTAGAAAAAAACTTGTATACAGAACTTAATAACAATAGACTGGACCACTTTTTTGTCTAAAGGAGGTTAAATAAACCCTTAATACTTTGTTCAGCACATAACGTTTGTCATGTGGCTGCTAATTCAGATTTCCTCTTTAAATATAGTATATTATGCCTTTCTTTGCATCATTAGAGCCTAGGTTGAATATTGCAGCTTAATAGGTACATAGCACTTTTAATCAGCATGCGCATACCCAATTGGTTGTGTCTTCTGTGACGAAGGTAACTTCATCACTGTGGACTGACGGCTTCGGACCTTGTACTATTGCACATGTGGTTTTATTTTGAAAAGTGTTTCCCTTTCCCCATGTCTGTTACTCCTGATTATGTTCACCTGGTGTCCTGTGTTGTCTCCTCCCCCCCCACCTGTGTCTAATTGCTGATTATTGTGTGTGTGTATTTAGGCTCTGTTTCCCTGTCTGTTAGGGGGCTGGTAGTGTGTGTGTGAGTGTGGCTGCAGGCTGTGTTCAGGGAGAAACAGCAGGATTGAGGCGGTGTGTCATGTGTTCATGATTTAATAAATGCCCACACCGGGTTGTATTTTGGACATTCTGCCTCTGCCTCCTTGCTTGGTCGGGCCGCTCCACGGTCAGCTTCACACTTCTCAAGTGAAACGTACAGAATATACAGATAAGGAATAATAATACCAAGCACTAATCGCAATTCTTCTCACCCATTTCAGCTGTTTTAACAGATTCAGCATAGTGCATACATCGTCCTGTCTCATGTTGCAAACTGTAAACCTCATATACTCATTTGATTCAGCATGAGTTGTCAGTGAGATGGAGAAAATGGCCTCATAACGCTGCAACCATTGTTGCACATGGAGTAATGCAATGTAATTCAGGTTCACAAATAACAAATGGATGCTGGCATTGCAGTCTGTTGCTTCCTCTTTCTATTAGCTAAGAACATCTGAGGGAAATTAGTTAAAAACATATAAAAAGGTATGTTTTTTTTTATACTTGAAGCAACATGTGTTTCGTTGAATAGCTCATTATGATGGAAGGCTAATTGTGTGTGTTTTTAAGTCTCCAGATATGCAGTGGGATGCTTTGCCTTTGCTATTGGGTATTGGTCAACAAGGTTATTTCATTTGAATATATATGGATTCTTAAAAGCAGTTAATAGATTATGGATATGTTGTAAACAGTGGATTTAAAACCTGGCCTTTGCCTGTTTTGCGAACTATACGTGCATTAGATGTCCATAAAATCTAAAAGGCACAGACCTATAAATGTGATCATGGGGCTTTACAGAATTGTTTACATTATGGTTCAGACAGAGTGGCTGTGCAACCAAGAGATGATGTGTGCAGGTGAGTCTGAACAAATCTGCAGGCACACACCCACAGACACCAACCCACTACTAAAGAGACACGAACATTTACAACAAATGCTGACATTGTTTTAGGGCCGTTTGTGTAATAGCCGAGTTGGAAAAATAGTTTGCATAGTAACCTCTGCTGCCTGGTGGTGGCTCCAAATGAATGTGTAAGAGGGATTCCACACATTCCTCCCTAAATGTGAATCACTGCATGGGAATCGCATGAACACGCATGCAGCACACCACCTCGGAGGTATGTGTTCACACCACGCACATTCTCTTTCAACTGAAAGTGAAGGAGTATCATCTGAATGTGACAACAGAGAGTGGAGGTGTGTAGCAGTTTCAAGGGACTGGCTGAAAATGGAGGTGTGTCTTTAAGACAAGCCTCGGCATGCTCAACAGCTCAGCTCGTAAAACAGGACACCAAACATGGTTAATGCGAGCTCTGAGAAGTCACGTTTCTGACATAAAACAAACGTCACACAGAAGCATTCACTAATACCCCATCCTTTTGTTTATCAATTGTATTGGAATAACTGTGAGCACTAATTGTATTTGAATTTTGTTTGCTGAGTAACCAGGTGCCACTTTTGTTTAATGCAACACGATGTGCGTATCAGAGTCCATTTCCTTATCTCTATGTAAGACATCTCAATCCATTTGCTACTGGGTGGACTCTAGCGAGAGAGGGGATAATTAGATCATGTCTAAGGCAACCTCTCACTGTCCACTAAATGAGATTTGGAATAATTTTCATTGGGCTGATTAGATTAGACTGCTGCTGCTCAATGCATGGATACGGATTACTTCTGACATGCACACAGTGGACTAACACAGTATTAACAAGGCACCTACTAGCTTTTTTAATCGCATTGAATTATAATCAATCAAAAGCATTACAATGTACAAACTACACTCTGTTGCTTCGTTAGTGTATTATGCATTTAAAGAAAATCAATTTGAACCTGCCCTCGTTTGACAAATAAGCCACTCATAAACACACACAAGCCCATAGATGCTTTTCAGTCTTGACAAGTCATCCATCTCACCATGCAGTAGTCCCCCTACAGGGAGCAGTGGGACCTTCATGAGTGAGCCGCTCAACCCACAACCTGCTGTAGTGTGAAACCTTCTGCTTCACTGAGAGCTGCAAGGCTGAGCCGCTGCATGCTCGTATTGAAACATTGAATGTTACAATGTCCCCAAAGGTCCGTATTTATAATAATAACAAATGGACATGAGTTGTGCATGTTCAGAAGGAAATGAAAAGCCACGCTGTGAATTCAAAGTTGGATGGTGGGCACAGCTTGTGGAGCAGTGGCTGATATCTTTGGCACCGCCCACCTATCCTGGGCCGGCGTATTGTAGGTGTACTGTAGTGGAGAAGCAGCGTGTGATGGGGGTTGTGGTGGGCAGTTGTTGCCAGGGGAGGTGGTGTGTTATTTTCAGTCCATTGTGTCTATTTCCTGTGGGTCAGGGGTTATTGGAGCAGGGTGTTGCAGACTTGACGGAGTAAAGAGGAGGGGAGGGAAGTCAGCAGGGTAGGCAGGAAAGTGGCCAGACTCACTCGACAACAGCGGCTGGTCAGCAGCGTGCTTACCTTGCTTCTATCGCAATGTTTCTCGTCTTTATCCGTGCAAAGCTTGGACTCTTCAGAAGCAGGTAAGGAGCCATGCTTTGCATTTTGATCATCGCTGAGATAATCATTTCAAATTGTTTTCTTTCTTTCAATTCCAATATTGTTGTTGTCAACATAGTAGCATCTTTCACCTGAAGGTTAGGTTATAGCTAACTAACAAACAATTCTTCTACAACATCAGTTAGTTTGGAGACTTTGGTTTGGGGCGATGGCACCCCCAAAACTATGGAAGACAGGAAGTGGGTGTAAAATGGATGACTCTTGCATAACCTGTGACCTTGATGGTTGTGTTGTTTGATTTGTCAAGAGCATGGATGGCTCCACTTTGATTCAGTGTAACAGTATGTTCAAATGCAAGGATGATCTTAAGTGTTAAAATGTGATTTGCTATCAAATCCTATAAAGATTAGTGAAAACCCTGCCTAAGCAAAGCAATGAGTGCCAATTTCAGCGAGTGACAGCTCGAACGTGAGGAGAATTCCGACTATGTTTGCAGTTTTTGCATTTAAATAAAAAATTCATAAGCCGCAGCAATCTAAGATAACGAGCAAAGTTCACTCAGTAAGCATAATTACTTTGTCTTCTCTTCAAGCCATGTTCTGCAGTCAGCTGTCACTTGTTTTTACGGTTAGCGGCGGGCTCACTGAAGTGCTGTAGTGCCGTATATTTGATTGCTTATTGTTACGTTCCTGCACTTGACACTGTGGAGAATATCATTATGTTCTTGTAAAGACATTCTATTCATTTGGTATTTAATCGTTTATTTGGCAGGGACAATGCACAGTAATGAACACTTAAAACATTACAATGTGTCAAGCGTAACAGTGCCAGGTTTAGCTTTGAGCTCATTTCCATTAAACATTTAAGAGGTTTACATTTTACAAACATAGCAAAAACAAAATACATGATATGCAAAAAGTGCAAAAGGCAAGCACACACAAGTATTTATGACATGGTAATACAATATAGCAGCTACGGCATATAAAGTGCAAGAGGAGATTCCCCTGTGTTAAAGTGCATTTACCAGCTTGTCTACCACTATTATGCAGCCAGTTTAGTGCTACATAATGAGCTAACTCTGTTGCACTTATTATCATTATATAAAATATTACATAAGAAGACACCCTCACGTTTTTTTCACCAATGCCTGTTGGTGGCTGACAAATGATTATAAAAAGCAGGTAGGAGACACTTTATTTTAAACTGTGCCTGGGCCATATATATATATATATATATATATATATTAGGGCTGCTCAATTAATCGTAATTAAGATTTTGGCTTGCAACGATTATGAAAACAACATAATCGAAATAAAACGATTATTTATTTTATTTTTTATTTTTTTATTATTATTTTTTTCAGTTGAGTTATACTTAAAGTTCAGGTTAATCAACTGTTAAAAACATACTGTTCACATTTTGTTTTTCAATAAATGGATGTTTTCAAAGTAAATGGATAATTGTTTTTAATAATCGTGATATCAATTATTTACCCAAATAATTGAGATTATGATTTTGGCCATAATCGAGCAGCCCTAATATATATTGCCTGTAAACACAACCATCCTTAGATCTGAGCATCTTCAAACCAAGTAACGTTCTCCCAGCATTGAGGGAAAACGTCTCCCGGTTGACTCTCAAATCTGGCTGGTTCATCCAGACAAATGCACGCTTGTTCGAGTGGAGTCACAAAGACGGCAGCTCGACCCAACACGGTCCAGTGGGAGCACAAAAGGGAATATTTACGCCCACCTCCATCACAACAGGACGAGGTGGAGAGGAACAGAGCGCTGCGCCAGATCATAGCTTCACTGGGCCTCTGTTCAACATCCAAACTAGTATCTCGACACTCACACACAGCACACATTGGCCATTCATCTCATGGTACGACGGCAGCGGCGAACACTCAGCGTGAAGCAAACACTATTCAGCAGCGAAAAAGAGCTTTCCTGAGCGTGTCAGATAAGCTGCTCAGACCGGTCTTGTGAAATCACACTGACGGCGGCCCCTGTGTGTCTGAGCCTGTGACTCACGCGTGTTAAGCGCAGAGAAGCCACTGCTAGACGTCACAGAGAAGCTGAGCTGAAGGGAGTGCCTGCTGCCTGCGTCATTTTTCTCAAAATTGCCATATTCCCACCATTCTTTATCGAATACACGGATGTCGCTGCTGCGTTTATCGTTAAAGTGCCAATGAGCGCTGCATTGGCGCCAAAAAAGCAAACTAGCTGACTACAGCGTTTAGCGAAAAGTGGGCGAGTCTGAACACGTCATGATGCTACTTTTTGAGGTTTAAGATGACTGAGGAAGTGTGGTTTGTGAGCACCAATGCAAATGTGGCGACCGGTATTCACTCTAGAAAGGTGATATGCCTTCTCTAAAGCCCTCGTCCCCACTGTCACAGTGATGGACACACGGATAGAAGCGTTAAATCTATTGGCCATCTATCTAGAT
>NW_011369945.1:16511532-16523609 GCF_000735185.1 Notothenia coriiceps | reverse complement strand
TATATATATATATTCTTTTGAATCATAGTACACAGGAAAAGCAGATGCAAAACAGTGTCCCATTACCAGTGACCCTTTCAGTTGCATCTTCTTCTTTCCAAAAAACACAATTGTTTGTAGGTTGGTGCCAGAACTCGTTGCCTGCACGTGTCTTCAAAAATAAATGAAAGGATTGAACTAGTTCCCTCTGTTTCTTTCAAAAATGTTTGATACAGGGTAATGGCTACCAACAAGGTCAAGGTTGACTGTTGTTTTAGTTGATGTAGAGTAGTGCTGCTCCATGTATACCGTTTATATAGTTGCTTACAAGTTGATAAGTATGGTTTCAAACAAAAAAAGGATCCGTCTTTAACTCACCAATCACCTGTCCTGCTTCCTCCAACACAGGGCAATCATTTTGTAACACACTTCATGAATAATCTGAGCAAATCATCAACTTTGGTCATTGAGTCTTTCCCAGTGAAAATGTGATTTCTTCTCTGCTTTCTACACTCAAAGCACAAAAGTGAGTGTTTTGAACTGGGATGCAAACGAGGCCCCCGATCACTGTCAACTGTTTGGCGTCTGAATCCAGTCCACTGTTTTCTAGACAGCTTATGAGACATTTATTGTTGCAGCATTAGGTAAATGTTATTTAGAACAAATTCTAAAGTTAGATCCAGACCGACCCCAAAACACAACCACAGTGACAAAAGGAGGCAAAACAGGAAATCTTTCTGCAGAGAGTGTGTGTTGGGACCAGACGACCAGGAAGATAAAAAGCGCCAACAAAGTGGAAACTTCCACAAAGGGATGTTATTTTGCCGTGTGTGTGTTTTTCTCTCTCCATTTCTGCATTTCACAAAGCCCAATGTTTCCTGGAAAACACAGTAAGAGGTAGTGGCTTTAGTTTTGATGAAAAGGCTGTTTGAGCTGAACAGTTTCCTACATTATACGTAACTACTGAGGCTTCTGTGCTCCCTCAGTCATACATGATGTGAGGTTAATGTTTAAACCTGCTCCCTGTGAGTTAATGCTTTACCCTGTGAGCACGTTTTGAGCCTGAGCCTAAACTGTCTGTGTAGTGGGGCCGGGGGGGTTGCTGATTCTTCAGGGAGCGTATTGCTATTGGAGGTGGCAGATGTGGTTCCAAGGAAATTGATTGAATCATCCCCATTTTCTGAAAATAAACAAGACTGACCGCACTCGGCCGCAGTGCAGAGCTACCAATCTATCCTTCCTTTCTCCCTCCTTCTTTCATCTGCTACATCTTCCCCACCTTTTCCCTCTCACTGTCTCTCCCACTTGGTCTTTCCCTCCCTCTCACCGTGGATACTTTAATGAATCAGACTGAATGATTACTTGACTGAGAGTTCCTGTCCCCGCCCTACGGGTAAGAGTTAGTACAGCTACGAATGCAACAACACATTTGTCTTTCCAAGGTATGGAGTAACAGTGGTAATGTGGTCCAGAGCTCTGTGGAATAGGTACAAAGGACCATAGTATTGGTGGATGACAATACCTCAGAGAATATAAAAGCTGCTGCGGGAAAACTTCGGTAAGCATCTCTTTTTCCTATATGCAAATGCTCTTGTCAAAGTTTTGTGTAAAAGTCTGATAAAAGTTGAAACCTTGGTAAATGATTTGAGAATGTGCCTCTGTGTAGTAGACATAAGGACAGGGGGGACGAGGCTTATGATCGCAGCAGGACGATTAGATTTGGATGGAAAATAGTGTGTGACATTGTCTTGTTATTAGGTCACCTGTGAAAGAGCATTAACTTAGAACACCTGTTTGCCTTTCAGACAGTCTTTCATGAGAATGTTGGTCTTTGTGTGCGCTGTTTGCAAAGATAGCAGTATGACTACCAAGGTCTGTGTTCTTTGGACGGTTACCGTAGATTGTTGGAGCTGGGGTCAGATGGCGCCTGGCTGGGTGAGAATTTCACAGCTGCACATGAAAGAAGAATGACCGTGGGATGGCAAAATGAGGGAGAGTGCAAGGGGGTTGTGTGTGTTGACAATGAAAGGGAGAGAACTGGCTTGTTTTGATCATAGGCGCTCCTTATGGATCAATATATTGTTGATGCATAAAATATGCTAGCCCGCTGATGTATACTTCACTCTCTGGAGGAGCTCTTTGTGTGGACACAGCTGCTTTAAGTTGTTGTTTGGAAACATTACTTTTACTTTCTGACTTGAGACAGATTAACAGACCTGGGCATTAACCGGGCTATTCCTATCGCACAGAACAAACAGGCCCACGTGTACACTGTCTTTACATCACACAGCAGATGTCAGTTAGCCAGTTTATTTCTAGCTAAGAAGGAATGCACAAGTGTTGCCTCCATAGTATATGCCCAGCTGCACAAAACAACTGCTCTGTTTTTTGGAACTTGACCAGAGGCTGGTGCTGCATCACATGCACCATTGTCTGTAAGGAACACCATTCACGTATTATCTGGTTGTGGAATATTTAAAGAACAATGTTATATAGGATTGTTTCATATAAAGTCTCACATTGAATCTTGTTGTTGCACCTTGATCAGCAAGAAAACAACCTTTTTGTTTTTGAAAATCATTAGATTCAAATCCTTAAATGCACTAAAATGCCATTGACCCTATTGATAATTATAAGTTGATGTTTCAAGGGGACCTATTATGCAAAATCCACTTCTTCATGTCTTTTATAAATAAACATGTGTCCCCTCTGTGGAAAGAGATTCTGAAAGTTTCAGGAAAAAAGACCCCCTCTCTTTTTGTCCTGATCCATTTATATAAAAACCTGTCTGAAAATGAGCTGATCAGATTTTGGCCACTTTATGATGTCATAATGCTTTTTTGGCTTGTGTAACCATTAGCCAATCACCAACCAAGGTAACCCCCCCCCCACCACCACCACCTCATCACCTGAATCTCCTCCTAGAGCACATTATGTTCTTGTTAACCAAAGATCTCTCAGAGGGGCGTGGGGAGGGGCTCCTTGTTTTCATCTAAAGTAACAGACAGAGAATCAGCACTTTTGAAACAGGGCATTATGGGATGCTGCAATGATCTGTTTGGTGTTTCAGCAAAACACTTCAGAGACATGTTTTGTATATATCTGAGACCTATAATAGATTGATGAAAAACAGTATAATAGGGGACCTTTAAGATATAAGTTTAACCTCTTAACACTGTCATCAAATATTGCTGATAAGTATTACTACATTTATTTTGTTTATTTTGTTAACCCTATTCTGCCATCTCAAGAAGTTGTTCAAATTACACACAACCATTTAAAAAATGTTTGGACTGGAATTTCCCAGCTTTACACTTGCTGCACCGTCAGCAGCCACAGAATGAGGAAGTATAACATTTATGAGAAACTATTCCTGCCTTCAACCCTTTTTGTTAATCCTTAGTTTCACAAGTGTTTGGTTTCTCATCATGCAGCTGATAATCTATTTTGGGATTTAAAAATTCAAAACGTAAACTACAACACTGACAGAAGTGTAAATGCATTGTTAGTCATCTGCAGACTTTTGAATATCGGACGGTTTGTTTTTTTACAGGATTTCTGGATCTTGAGATTTGGTTCTTCTGGAAGAATTGAGATTTCCACTGTTGTGTGTCTGACCTGTGTGGGAAGATTGGGCGACTGCACACAAAGCAAGGATGTGATGTTTTTGTTAAACAAAGATTTGTTCTTGTTTTCTCTTGGAGAGAAGAGAAATGAAGAGGTTGGCTCTCACATGGGAGCAGCGCTATGCTGTGGACACGGAGGATAATTGATAAGACCAGAACCAGTTGAGAGTTTTTGCAGTGGGTGTTTGTTGGATAGAAATATAGGGGTTCATTTGGAAAACACTCACACCTAAGCTAGTGTTGCTGTTATGTTAGCCTGGGTGGTCCTACCATTAGCTTATTTCTATTACGCTTTGTGTATTTCCTTTGCTGTTTTTCAGCTCAATCCCCTGATGAAAAAATACTTTATATTTTCTACTAAATGGTTTATTTGGACAATCAATATCTGTCTCTTGGATTCATTATAACCACACAGAATTACTTTTACAATAGACTGCTGGCCTCATGTGTTGAAATGATTGTCCATTTGCATCTCTGTTGTTGAGAGTGTAGGATTGCCAAAGTAAGGGTTGAAAGTCTTTCTGTTCTTGCAGGAAGGTGCAGTCTCTCAAGCATGACTTCGCTGCCTTAGGGCTAGCCAACAACGTCACTTGTCTTTGTGCTGAAGAGTGTGTATTTGTTTTGACAGGACGACATGATGAAAAGCACATCATTGGACTTCTTTGCAAATGAGTTCCTCAATAGTGTAAGGAAATCTGGGTAAGAGCTGTCCCACCCACACTCTGTAAGCCCTTCTTATCTCCTGACTTAAAAGACCTCCAGTCACCAACTAGCTATCTTTGCAGCATTAGCAGAAAGGACTGGGGTCAGTGAGCTGCTTGTGGATAGCTTTTGTGAAGCAGGCATGTAGAGGAAGCTGTCCATACTGTGGCATCTCTGACCTCTTTTATTGAGAGTGCAATAATAAGGAAATGGAATCATAAAAAGCTTCAGGAAGCAGAGGGAAGCTCAGATCCAGGGAAGAGGATGGAGCCTTTAGATGCAACACTAGGAAGATAAATAAAAGGAGTTATCTATATTATGAGCTGAAGCAATGGAAACGAAGATTAGGAATATTGCACTGCTGTAATCTGGGAACAGGACTGCATTGCTATAACCATTAAGACATGCACTGTGAGACGAGACAGGCTGTACAGCTCCCATAAAACACTGTCTTTACTACCTTTGTGTTGTGCATTTCCTCTCGAAACAGGATGTCAGTATGGCACAGAGACAGATAGTTCTAATCAATGTCTGTCAGGATGTTAAAGGTAGTTGGACGGTACAGGTAATCGCTTGATGTTTGAATTGCTATAATAATAATGATCATAGTGATAAGGTTAGAGCATGTCATATGCTGTCCAGACTTCTTTTTCACTTTGTGTGTAATGTATTTAAATAGTTAAAAACCTGCGTGGATGTGTCATGTTGCTCTGTGCAAGGCAGGGTCACAGCTTGTCTGCAGTTTTGCAATCACAGAATACATATGGTTGGCTAAAAAACTTTTTGGGTCAAATGAACGATTCCACTAAATAGCCGCATTCACACCAAGTACTTTACCGTACTTAGTGCTCCGGCACTTATAACCCCAGGGCACAAAGTACCAATCGCGTTCACACCGGAGTGCTTTTCCTGAGGGAAGATTACGCAAATGAGCCGCTGACGTCACTTCGTCTTCTTCTGCTTTGGGTTTACTGGCAGGCCGCAAACCACTTCACGGCGTATACTGCCACCCGAAGTCCCCGGCCGGAAGTCCCCGGAGTTGGGGACTGGCTTCAGTAGCCTTCAGAGTAAATCGCCAGAACGCCGACACCTCCTCATCTCCACCGCTCCCATGTTTTTTTTTGTGTTGCCATATGTTATTCTCTCTGCGTTGGTGCGCGGGGCTAATGCTAATAATGCTAATGCCAGCAAATACAATGGCGGCTTAAAAAAACTTTTCAGAGTTTTACGGGGCGTGGTTTGCAATTCGCCCAGCCAATAGAAATTGGTACTTTTTTGGTACTTTTTTCGTACCACCTCTCTAGCAGGCACTAAAAATGGGGGTAAAAGTTCGGAAGTACTCTTTTTGGTGTGAACGCGACAAATGTGTGGAGGTGCACTCCTACCTAATTTTTGGTAAACTCAACGCACACCCTCTAGTCTCCCCTTAATCCCACCCCCTCTTATTTAGAAGTGGCAGTTAGGAGGGTCTGGGGCAACCTGATTACATAGAACAGGAAGTCAGAGGAGGGAGAGGTCACAAGCTACAGACCCTCACACACACTGTCTGCAGCACATGATAAGTCAGAAGGCGCAAACAACAACACGCAGGACTCCCAATCACACAGAAAATACACTCCTATGGATATACAGCTTGAAAGGTAGGGTCACTGTTTTCCAATAAGCTCTTAAAAATGGTTGTGTCAACATTTGTGGGAATAATGAGTAGTGTATTTGATCCTATTGAGCTTTTAGGTGAGCTCAGTGTTGCTGTTGACAGTTACTGTTTAAGGCCCTGCAAGATAACTGGAAAACTTTCCCCTGCAGTGTTTATGTCTCTGTATGAAACATTTTCCTGCACACAGGTAGGAAAGATCCCATAGCAACAATGCCTTGGGGTCAGGGCACAGTGCTGATTAGTTCACCAAAGCTTGTATCGAGCCTGAGTTATGAATTCTGATTAGATTTTTGATTTTGTAGCACAATTTGTTAAAGCAGACATTGTTTTTTGAAATAGCCAGTGCTACTAGGTTATGAAGCTGAATGACTTAAAGGGCCTAAGGGTTAGTTAACCTGAACTTTCCAAACAAACCACTATGTGCAGCTACTTTAGCATCAAGTCACAGATAAACATATAGACAAAGTCATTTTTGTTTTTGTGCACATGGATCAGCGTTTTTAAGTTGTTCTTACATTATTCATTGCAACAGAGTATTTCCCTACCCCACCTGCTTTGGATGCTCATGTCAGTTCAAGTGGTGCATTGGGTTTGTCTTACAAGACTCCATCAAGAGTGTTTACTTTGACATGAGAAGCTGGTGGTGGAGTTGGCTGACATGATCGACTGGATGCTGGACCTAAGGCATGCACGTCTTTCATGGAAGTCCCCTCGGCTTCCATCAAGCAGAGGGATGATGACGTCGGCCGCACAGCCTCACTTAGCCAAAGGCCATGCACTCTCACTTGTGCGTTAACTGCCCTCTCTGGTGCTCAAGGATGTAAAAATAGCTGTTTAGCAAGAATCCCAGTCATGTCTGGCTAACAAAGACCGATTTATACAAGTTTCGGCATTGAGCATAGAGGAGCTTTTGTCCCTCCTCTCCTTCTCCTCCTGCAGACCTCGTCACCAAGGCCGCGAGCGCCAAAACCTCTGACGGTCTTGACACTCCTCTCTTAGAACAGCCTTTGTTCAGCACAGTCCTACAGGCCTGATAGTGAGGCTTAGGGAAGCACTGCGGTCTACAAGATTGCGTATTTGTTTACTGCATTTGTGTCAGATTGCAGCGTCATGAATGCAACTATTTCACACTCAGGTATTTGCTCTAAAATCTCACATGAATTCTGGACTTAATTCCTTGGCTCGACCCTAAACTTAGAGATGAGACCAAGAGCATTTGACAGCACACGTGGAGAGACGAGGCTTCAGGGCTTTAAAAAGTCCTACACAAACTGAGTATACCTGTTTCAAAGTCTTTTATACATATTGAAGAACCATTTGTTCAGTTACATGACCCGATTTAATGTTTGCAACTGAAGCCAATTGAACAATGTTGGCTGAAGCTATAACATGCTCTCTAATATGGCATGAAGTAATACATTTGATGTGTATTATTTCCACATGAGCTGAGTCAGATAACGGCACCTGCTGCTTCATTTACATTTTTCTCATCTGCTCTAAGCTTCCTTACTCCTTCTAATGAGAGTGCCGTGAAGAGTACATAGATAAACACTGACACACTGGTTTCTGCTATGTGTTTAATTTCCTGCTTTGAAGAAGACACTGTGAGCGTAAAGCCAGTGCAAGAGAGATTTCTTTTTCATTTCATATCAACTGACTCTTAAGGGTCGTCTGGGTCTTATGGGAACACGAAATGTAATCTGGGTTCGATTTCTGGCAGATCAAACAATACCACATACTAATTTGTTTGGTTATCATCAAAATCTTGACCCTCTCTCCTCCTTGTTTTCACCCTACGCCCAGTCTCTCCCTCGCTCTTTCCTTTGCTCTGTGTTTTTCTTGAGGAACAAACAGAGAAGCTGTCCTAGTCAGGATGAGTCAGTGCAGCTGGGGCTCAGGTCATTTACCCACAGCCCACTCAGATGGGACAGATGGCCCGGCCACTCGCTTGCTGCTAAGTGCTAACTTTGCACCCATAGTCTGTTAGATAAGCTAATGCTAACACGTTTCTCAACCTATTCTAGGAGAGTGCATTTACGTTGACACGTGGTGCCCCTCCACCTCTGTTTCTTACTTCTTACTTCCTACTCCTTTCCCTCGAACTATCCTAAGGGAGTTGACACGTTGTGCCTCTCCACCTCTGTCCTCTATCTCCTAGGGTCACAGTTCATATGGCTAGGGATTACTTTGACCGATATGCGCCGGCCCGTGCCTTGCCTTGGACTTCTACACAACTGCTCGGGTCTTGATAGATTGAGTGGGGAAGTTCAGGAGATATTTCCCTAACAATGAATTGGAGAACGTTTAGCTAATGAAATAAAAATACTCACGTTAAATGTAGAGATAAATAATGCACCACAGCTTTCTTTCAGTTTTAAGAGCCATGTGCTGCTGATTCCAATGGAGTCAGGTTAGTTTTTAGTTTCTGACTTCCTCTGTTAGTGTTTGCAGGAAGAAAATACACATATCCCAGTCCAATGTCAAAATAAATCCTCCACTTCACTCCAGCTATGTGTTCAAAAGAGACTGCTTATTTACCTAGATAAGAATCCTTGTGTTATGTCTAATATCTTTCATAATCGTTGCAAGCCAAAATTGTAATTGCGATTAAAATACGATTAATTGAGCAGCCCTAATATGCAGACTGAAGATCAGTATTTTGGGTTGATTCCAAAAACATGAATGCAATTCTGACAGCACAATTATTTGTAGATGTTTTATTTGTGTATCGGTACACAGACCGTTTATCTTTCCAACATAGTGAAAGATATTAGCCTTTGAGCTCCTTCATTTGCTGTGTTCTTTACTTGGCCATGCTTATCCGGTTGGCTGTATACTTTTGAGGAATACATCTGCATTAGAATCTGACAGCTGTTGCCGGTGTTACCTGTAATTGCCAAATGTTTTTTTTAAAGAGAAGTAGAGGTTTGTTTACATGTTGTCTTTGCACACGTCTTGATTGAGTGAACATGCGTCATACATTTCAACCGGTCATCATTACATAGGTTTGACTTTAGAATGTACAACGCTTAAGATAAAGTGTGGGTAATCTATTAAGTGTCGTTTTAGAGCCCTATTATTGTCTTTGGTCAATTGCTTTTAATGTGCCTGCATTAACACTCACTGACACTTACAAACCAGTTGTCACTCATCACATATTGTCCGACAACACTCCGTTAGACACAGATATGATACATTAAACTGCTCCACCTGAATTAAGAGACATCATATATATATATATATATATATATATATAATATTATAAACTAGTCATGGAGCATTTTACTGCACAATGACTTTTACTTTAACTTCTTAAACATATTTCTGATAATAAACACTTGTCTGGTATGTTAGAGTTTTGTTTTAAGTGTTTCATACTTAAGGATATCTTTTTTTATTTGAATACCCATATATTTAATATTTTAAAAATCATAAATTCCAGCGAATCAGTTGTTGACAAGTCTCAGGCTTTGAAGTGATGGATTTTCTCCCTCTGGAGAAACGTTATTGAGGGGCAGGCAACGAATAACTAGCCAATCAGAGGCAGAGTTTAGCGAGTAATTTCATTCATTTCATTTCATCGTTTATTTAGCAGGGACAATGCACATTAATGAACACTTAAAGGTCGGGTATGTAATTTATTTCAGAAACACTTTTTGTTATATTCCATGGAATGCTCTTAACATCCCGATAGCAAGTCCTATGACCCGTTACATATGGTTCAGAGTTGAGTCTTTTGTAAACGTTTAGACCGTTCCCGGTTTAGACGAAAGAGTAGTGATTAAAAGTTGTTGTTTAGATTCCCTTTCCTTCTTATGGCAATATTACAATGAATTTCCAGTCGGTATACGATAAAAATCCGTTATCGTACCCAGAGTCTTGATATATTTTTATATATTTTTTTGTAAAGATACCTTCACAAAACGAGTTTTGGTTTGTCTAGTGGCCTAAGATCGGTACGAGTATAGGAGTAAAGTGAAGGGCAAAGGTTTTCACGACTAAAAACCCATATTTCGAAAATTTTTTATTTTTTTATTATTTTTTCCTCCCCGCCTCAGTACCGCCTGGGCCTTCGATGACAGATTTGATTTATGACGTCACTACTTTGCGGTATAGTCCTAATAGTTCCTAATAAAGACTTTGTCAAATACCTCGAGTTTCCGGAAAGAGAGAAACGGTCCAATATGGTGTTCCACTCAAGGAACAATAAAGTGACGAAGAAGCGTGTGGTGACCCCACAAAAGTTACAGCCTCCTTCCGACGAGGTCTCGGTGATAAAGTTGCGTAATGATGCAAGTAGCCTCACGGCGGGCTTCCTGACGAAGGTTACAGGTCGTATGAACCTTGAATGCTCCGGTCCGCATGAAGCATCGCTCTTTAAGCCTCCGACGGTGTACACATCTGAGGCGCCAGAATTTTAGGGTGTTACGAAACGCGTGCCCTGTTTAAAGGTTTAGAAACGCCTTTAAATAAGCGAGGTAATTCCGCCCCCGGAGCGTATACTGCCGTGTGGACAATCCGGACAAGGTGTTAGAAGCAAAAAGCTCCGTCCTCACTAAGACGGAGCGAGACTCGTTTCACGGGCCTTCTTCGTTTCGTCCAGGAGCTGTCCTCTTTTTGTCGACAGGTCATGTCCCAATCGAGACTCACAATCGCCTCATTTGTGGCGGTTAAGGTATAATGCATCTTTGTCAGTCCGTAACAAAGACTATCGTTGGCTTCCCCGGGTGTCTATAATGTGGTATAGCCTGCGTTTAGACCTAGCGAGACAACATCGGACTCTAAACATGCCTCCTTTTCTCTCTCAAAATAAAGACTGCCGCTCAAGGGACTGTCCTGTGTAATACTTTTCTTGTTTTTTTCCTATCGTTACTATCCAGGGTTATTATCAAGGTTATTGGAGCTTTAATCTTATTGGAAAAACTTTTTCAAAACTATAGTTAGTCGTTTCTTTCTGTCCAAGTCACTTATAAACTCCATTTATTCACAAACTTGAGAACATATGGCTACGGTACTTTTTCTGTGAATAGGGGTTACCGTGGATATTTCATGTTTAGATGTCTTCTTTTGACCAAACCGTTGTAACGTGACGAAAGCAAATCGTTCTCTACTTTTTACCTTTACAAGGCTTAGTAAGATTAATATCTGAAAACTTCTACCGGAGAAATGGGACGAATACGGTTTTAAGTTATCCTTCATCACTTTCCTTCCCGTGCTATACCGTGGTGAACGTACACTAATTGTACCATTCTGGCTTTACATCCAGTCTAACTTGGTTTTTCTGTCTCCCTTACTGGAGATACACAATCGGACGTCGCCGTATTCACACACCGGTTTGTCAAGAGGATAATGTTCTACATACTAGAGTTAGATAAACAGAGACATAAAAGAATTTATCAACGACCACTTTGGAGCGACCGGTTGTGGTGAGTTCGGGGTGGTTTGAATCGACATGACGTGAATTTTCCGATTAACATGGGAGTACCAAACCTATCTACTTACGTCGGGATTATGGAAATTCACGTGATTACGACGTACTTTGATGAAGTAGTGTTTTAGACGATAATGATTTTGAGTACGAGATGGAGATTACAATGATTATACACTTTAATGTGTCTGACAGGTAAGTCCTGCGTTTAATATCTAGATGACACCCCTATGCGTACTGTAATAAGTACATAAACAGAAACGATACACATATTACAGTACAAAGAATTTACAAAATACACTCCCTGAACGCCTACTTTACTCGAGGTTCGTTTTTTAGGCCGTATAATGGTGATAAACGTAAAAGAACAAAATTTCCATCTCAATCCAGTAAAAACACCTCCTTTGGTCAGCCTCACGCGATCTTATAACTTTTATGTGTTGGCTTTTGAGACGGGAAGGAAGTCTGAAGGAATGTCTCGGGGAGGAGGTTGTGTGTGCTGCACGTCTACTGGTTACTGCCCGTGCTCGTATTCAAAACACGTGTCTACCTTCCGACTGTCCGGTCCATCCGGTAGGTCAATGAAATCGGCCCGGCCGAGTCCTACTGACCAGGCACCGAAACATGTCGCGATCCCGAAGGTGTGTAATTTACAAAAATACATAAATAACAGTTTCGTAAATTA
>NW_011369945.1:16506330-16511487 GCF_000735185.1 Notothenia coriiceps | reverse complement strand
AGATAGTGCCATGTAAACAGACCTCTCCGATCGTTATCTTTTCGCTCACCAATCGTATCACTACCGTGATAGAAAGGTCGTTCATTTGTTTGTTCACGGTTACCTCAGTAAATTCCGCGCCCCCTCACGATCAAAACCTTACACTACTATTCTGATTTGCTTTATAGGAGTATTTCGGAAGAATTGAAAACTAAAGAACCGTCACTGATATCACCTTTTGGTAGGCCCTCTCCTGGTACTGGCCAGTGACTTTTATACACGACTTATGATGTGACTCAGGTTAGTGTTAGTAGTCACACCAGTCTAGTCTTGTCTTCTCCTCGCCTCTTGTCACATGTAGACGACAAACTTGGCTATCTCCCAAGCCACGTTGGCACACTGAAGGTCACAAGAGAGATTTTCTGCCTTCTTAGTCTTGACACACAAAAGAGGTGGGACTACTTAAATTTGTGCGGTCACCTATCACCCTTGGTGTGGTACACTTACCAAGATTTAGCGACTCCCTTGTATATAGAATGGTAGACTTGTAAGTGGACACCTTCCATTTACATCCTAAAACTTTTGCAAACGTAGTACGGATGAACCACGTTCACCAAGAAAAAGATTATGGTAAAAAAACAAGAATAATAATCGTAAAATACTTCTACATCTTGCCTCTCCCGTAAAAGGTGAGTTTATGGTTAGGGTCCATAAAACTTAACCACGTCCGACATAAGTAAGTAATGTTGACCGTCAATGGTAGACCACACAGACCGTCCTCTTATGTAGTTCCCCACTCTGTGAAGAAATTATAAGTCTCTATAGAGAGTTTCTATCAAGAAATAAAAGACACACAAAAACTACAAATTGGACTGGCGGAATAAAAGAATTTCAAGACAAGTTCCAGTCGTGTAGACCTAGTAGGACGCACACTTTAAGGCCCTTAAACCACTCACTACCCGAAAGAAATTTGAGTCTTTTCGTCAGTCATCTACACAATATTCGTAAATAAATTACTTACTACCCGTGTGTTGAATATTAGTGTGATGTCCCTTCCCATTTGCGGGTTTTTCGAATATCCCCGGAGAAAAAAATTTTGTTCATAACCGTAATTCTAATCATAAAACAGAGGTCCCTACACCTCTACTTGGACTCTACTGCGAGGATGTGTCAGCAGAGGTGTCCGGTCTGTCACTAGAGCATTTGGCTCACACGAGATTAATCGGGCACGTCTCTCTTGCCCACCGAAAACTCTCGGTCTTCTTTGTGCCGGCTCTCTTGACACCGTTCGACCGTTTGTGACGATACGAATTGTTAACATTGGTTTCCTAGTTCATTTATGTCCGAGACATATTGTACGACCAGGTGAAAAATTCTACCTCAGGATGTTATTATAGACATTCCTTTGAAGACTGTCGTACCTCTTCAGTCCTGAGTTACTCTATGCTCCTTCTCAACCTCCGAAACTACAGTTTTGTGACCACAAAATAATGTTCGTAGCCGGCCTCTTAACGTATAGTCGTTTCAGTGTCCGTCCGGTCTCCAAGACTGACGGGCCCACCCCAACGCTTGTAGTTAAGACTGGTCGGAGAGAGAGCTATCTGGAAAAATGATCAAAATGTCTCTCAAAATTAGGTGTATAAACCCCCTACCACCGCATTTTGGACCTCTTGTGACCGCTATAGGGTTGTAGACCTCTATGACTTGTAACGGACTGAGAATCTCGAGACACTGACTCTCAAACTTGGCCAGTATTTTTGACTCTTACTCACCGTAGTCGTGTTAAGAAATATTCTTCTATTGTGCTCAGTCCCAACCCAATAATTGCCAGTTGTTTTGTCTTTTCCAATCTGAGAATCCTCATTCTGTCTTACTTCAGGTGGTTGTCAAGGTGAGAAAAATAGTAAATACTACTTGTAACCTTTGTAATCACGATTATTGATTAAACCAGTTATGAATTTAGTTATCCACAGAAGTCTAAACTCACACTGTCTTAATTAGGGGTTGTTATCCGAGAAAATAGTACATTCGTTTTAGTCGCACTAACATACTTTTGAACATTCCCAAATTTCTAGCTAAAAATATTTCTGTTTCCTACTCGATTTGAACTCACATTTTGACACGGATTTTTACAACGGAATAAACCTGGTGAACTCTGACCGATGACTACAAAGTAGTAACCTAAAATTTTATGTAATGTTGACGTTACTAACGATTGACCTTCTTATTTTTGTGGATTTATAAACAGAAGAACACGTGCACACAAAGTCCACACTTGTTTCACATTAACAAACGTAACTTCACTCCATCCAAAACAGTGAATTACATTTTTACGACCAGCGTCTGCTGGTGGACCAAATGGACATATCTTCTGTGTGCTCCTTGGTTTTAACCGAAACTCGGACGTCGAAGATAAGTGTCGGCTCGAGTCCGGAGATTTATACACTCTGGTGTCTCTCTGTAGATGAAGATCGTTCAAAACACTGCATGTGAGTTGTATTGACGTTCTGTTTTCGTACATCATGAAGTCGATACACAACACAAGGCCACTGACATCTGGACTTGCAGACGTAGACTGTGCTCCGGATTCTTCGCCAGGTCTGTGTCATTTCGTCTTCGAGGACTGAAGGAAAATTACTTTGGTAAAGGGTGGGGTTGTGACACTCTCCACTCTCCAAATCACACAAGTCTTCCTAACACGCAGAGAAGAGAAGTCTTGTCCTAGGTTGAGAGAGAGAACTGGCCATAACCTTCCGTTTTACCTACTGACAAGAACCAAGCACGAAGACGAGATTGTTCACAACTTCCTTTACATGACTTCGTAGTAAACATTTTAGCTGACGTACAACAAAAAGAGACAGAAACCAATTTTCTCCTGTAAGAATTGTGGAAGTTCATTCAAGAGAAGATCCACACTTAAATTTTATATGTACCCACAAGTGTTTAATCCTGCTAATGTCGACAATGAGTGCTGGAAAGACAAAAAACATAAACGCCGTCAAACCAATCTAGTCGGAAGTGGAAAATTATAGCTCAGATCTCTCCGCCTAAGAAATACTAAGAGAAGTCCAAGTATAGTCAATACATCGACCAGAGATGAACACCTGACAAGAGGTACGAAATTACCAAGTTTACTTTCGAGAAATAAAAGAGTATGACGCACACGAACGATCGGGAAGAAAGTGGGAGGACAGTACTTCTGGTCCGGGTCAGCGAGACTAACAATCGAACGCCTGAACGATTTCCGATTCACCGCCCTTTTAGAATTTAGTGCCAATGGAAAACAACCAACCTTCGCGATCGTTACTTTTCTCTGCCTAATGACACCTACGTGATTTTAGAAGGTGTTTCATTTTTTGTTCAGGTTTACCGCCGGAAATTCCCGCCCCGCTTCAACATCAAACAACTTTATTGAAACTACCCTGATTTTTATAGGAGTATTCCGAAGAATGCAAAAGGAAAAGAACTAAATCCCTGATATCACCCTTTGTAGCCTCTAACCTGGATCGTGCAGGACCCCTTTAATTACACAATATTATGTATGCGACCAGGGGTAGTTTTATTTTATTATCACACTTCTAGTCCATTCTTTCCTCGCCTCGTCTCACCAAAAGACGTAATACTTGGGCAATTCCAAAGCTCGTGCACACCTGAGGTCCACAGGGAGAGACTCTCGCCTCTTAGTCTGACACCAAAGGCAGAACTACTAAATTTTGTCCGCACTATTCACCCTTGTGTGGACACTTACCATGATTAAGTTCTCCCTTTGTTATAGATGGTAGACTATGTAGTGGACACCTTCCATTTACTTGTAATGGTAGTTGTAAGCATGTTTATCTCGCTTAATTTTCACCAGTAAAATATTGTTGTACAAAAAGAATATGTAAAATCTCTAGTTGACCAATCACAACAGAGCCGGCCAGCTAACCAATCAGAGCAGATTGGGCTCTGGGTTCAGACAGAGGGTGAAAAGAGGTGCTGCAGCACAGACAATATGAGAAAAATAAAGAGCTTTTTGAACATTAAAGCATAGAGACATGTCCCAGTAGAGACACTACATACTGATATGAACCTGAGAATGAGCTAATATGTCCTCTCTTTACTCTATTAAAGGTCCCATGTCATGCTTTTCCGGTTATTACCCGTCCCCTTGTGTGTCATGTAGGTTTTTATGCATGTAAACGGTCTACAGAGTCAAAAACCCTCAAAGTACACCCTGTAGCGAGTAAAAATCTAACACAGAAAAGACCTCCCCAAAACGCCTCGTTGGAGATTTCTAATTTTCTTCCTGGGTATCACTACGTAGGGATACCCAGTAGCAGCGCCCAGAGCTATGAAGCACCCTCTGCCAGCCTTTCACGAAACAAAGCTTCCCAGTGTGAGGGAGCGGAATTTACGGCAGGTAACCTGAAACAAACTAAATGAACACCTTTCTTATCACGGTAGTCATACATAGGGAGGAGAAAAGATAACCGATCGCGAGGTTTTACATGCACTATCTCTTCAGGGCGGGGAATCGGATTCGGGGCTGCCTGGCGATGCTCTCTCGTGGCCAGCGCCTTAGTCTCTGTACTCATGTGTCACTGAGGCGTCCAAGGGGACGAGCGGTGTGTCACGCAGGATGCGATGTCGTTCGGCCCATTAGGCGGCCGCGTTGAGAGTCAGCATTTTTCGTGTCCTTCGTCTCTACCCATCATCCTTGTGCGTCCCGACTCGACTGGAACAAGACACGGAGTCCCCTCGGCATTCTTGTCCATGTCGCGTCGCTAGCGTGGAAGTTGGGGACCGTTAAACCCCCTAAATCCCTGCTACGTTCCCCGATCGGTCACCCACTGACCGTTTTCCCGTCCTCTTCAGACTTACGTAACCACTCCCACCTGTATTAGGAAGATCTTGTAGTCGACAGGCGGTCCCCGGAGAATAGTTCTACACAGGCTCGGTCTCTCTGCCCTACACCATGGGAGCGAACATGACTGTGGAGACAGAAATACGTCAAGGAGGAGATAATGTAGCGCGTCGTAAAGCATTGTCCTGAAATGGTCGCGGTCATGTGTCTGACATATTCGTAGAATGTGCATTCTGACCGCAATCACAAGACTAACAATTTGTTATCGCAAATCCTCTTTGTGTGTTAGCAGAAGTCACGGGATGCGACATGTTATTAGGCCGTACTTAAGT
>NW_011369945.1:16481222-16506285 GCF_000735185.1 Notothenia coriiceps | reverse complement strand
AGCTCGTGCTGCCTGTCTCTCGTCTCCTGCTGCCTCAGCAGCCGTGGCCCCCTGGTCAGTTCCAGGCACAGCCACCCCCAGCCGCGGTTCCTCTCCTTGGTCCCTCTTCTTTCCTCCCATAATTCTCCTTACTTGGTAGAATCCCACTTCTGACACCATTTGTGAGACTGACCGTTGAGCGGCCCGACCAAGCAAGGAGGCAGAGAATCCAAAAAATATAACCCGACTGGGCGTTTATTAAATAGATCAACCCAATGTTAGATCACACACAATGCCACAGCCACAATAAACTGCTCACGTGCCCAGCCTGCGGCCACCAGCAGCTCACACACACTGACTCCAGCACAACAAAAGACAGCACTTAAATACATAGAGGAATCAAACACAGGTGAGGGAAAACAATGAGACACAGGTGAGGGGGGAGGGACAACCCAGGGCCCCAGGTGCGCACAANAAGCACAGTGTCCTATAGTCTCGGTTTCGGGACCACCAGCTAGCCACCCGCCAACACCTTGCAACAGGACAGAGCAGCTTCCGGATGGCGGCGTTGGAGCCGGGTGGCTAGCTGGTGGTCCCGAAACCGAGACTATAGGACACTGTGCTTCCTGGGGAGAGGAGGAAGGAAATGTGACGCGCGTCACTATGGACTGATGGCTTTGGGCCGGTTGATTGTGCGCACCTGGGACCCTGGGTTGTCCCTCCCCCCTCACCTGTGTCTAATTGTTTTCCCTCACTTGTGTTTTATTCCTCTGTGTATTTAAGTGCTGTCTTTTGTTGTGCTGGAGTCAGTGTGTGTGAGCTGCTGGTGGCCGCAGGCTGGGCACGTGAGCAGTTTATTGTGGCTGTGTCATTGTGTCTGTGTCATTGTGTGTGATCTAACATTGGGTTGATCATTTAATAAATGCCCTGTCGGGTTATATTTTTGGATTCTCTGCCTCTGCCTCCTTGCTTGGTCGGGCCGCTCAACGGTCAGTCTCACACCTCTCCACCTCACAGTGTGTGGTTCTTCTATTGTTTCTATATCCTGTAGACAGCTAGTCTTCTTTACCCTTCTGTATTTTCCATTGTTTCCTCTCTTAAACAACAATAGTGTAAATAACTTGTCCCTCCTCATGCACTTCACCTACTTATGTCCTCCACCTCTGCCTCCGTCACGCCCCAGTGATGTCGGGTCAGGAGGCCTCTGACGGCAGCGTGACTCCACTCAGTTGGCATCTACCCTCAACCCTCCCACCCTTCCTTCCCTGTCATCTTCTTATACTCAGACCCTCAATGCCCCCTCTGTCTGGCCCCCGTAGGCTGTAGGCCCTGGGTGGGCGAATAGAGGGTGTCTTCCTGTGTCTCACCCTATCAGAGGATGCTTGGAGACAGGGGGAGGGGGATAGAGAGGGGTTGGCGGAGACAGCTGCCATGCTAGGGAAGCCCCCACCAACCCCAGTCCAGTATCGTCCCATGCCGTCCCATTCCCAACGCCGGGCAGTGATCACTCGACTACAAACTGAAGTGGGGTCTGTGAATGATGAGTGAGCTGAACGCTTCAGACTTTGACTAGAATGAATGTATGTGTTTCCAGCAGTCATTAAGTACTGCAATGTGACTCGGACCAGTTGGGATTTAACAATGGAATATACAAAACAAAAAGCAGGACTAGATGCCCCATCATGTTCTCCATGAGTCTTTACAGGAGGTATGTACTGGTGGACAACTCAGTATTTGGCAAAGGTCATCTGGCAACACCGTGGCAGCATGTGTTATGAAGCTCTGGGTTCAAAGTCCTCTGGTTCTTTCATGTTGATATTCAGTGTAATGCCAAAACATGAAGAGATGTGCAGACTTATTATTAGATTATTTCAAATGACTCTGTTGCCATACGTTTCTGTTTATAGCTAAATAAGACAGTTTTGGGGGGAAATGGAGCAGTGGATTATTTGTTTTCAGTGATGCTGGGTTAGGTTTACTTAATGAGGAAAAACATGTTTTATGCTTGAGTCAAATGTCTTAGCCACAAAGTGTTCAACTACTTATAGGTAAAGCAACTCAGAGATACCAAATAATACGTAGGAATGCATCCTTCCATACCATTTACATTATTCCAAAGTCCAAATGCAAAGGAAACAAATGCTAAACTAAATGAGTCTGTATACGTATATCATTTGAGCTGTAGGTTTTCACGACACATTTGGAGAAAAAAACCGTGTTGTCTCACTTCAAGTGCTCGTCCTCCCACTGCGCTGTCAGTCCACATGCTGTTACAAAAAAAGCAAAGCATCACTTCAGGCTGCAGCGCATATCACTGATACACTTTCAACCTGCCCACATTGGTTTTCAAATATGGTGGGAGGTAGAAAAGAAATCTAATTAATGACCAGCTGCACGCAAATGGGGATTTTACAGTAACCTTATTATTGCCCTGCATGTAAATGTGTTCTCTGACTTCCTGCCTTAACCTGATTTATCCCACTCTCCTGATGTCTTGTGTGCATATAAACGTATTAAGTATCTTTACGCATGTCAATGAAAAATCACTTGCATCAGGTGAGAGAAGCTTTTGTTATGCATTGTCATATCATCAGTGATGTTAGGCATTGTGTTTGTGTTACTCTAGGTAGTGGTTTCATGTGTGAATCATTATATTCTGTTTTTATTTCTTTGCACATATCTGGTGCTAATTGAGTGGTACAAAACGGTGCAATTGTGCACGAGGGAAGCTGTGTGAAAGCCCACAGATGGAGGAGAGATGCTCACACTACCACACAGCCTGTCATGCTGTAACCATGCTAATGTGGCAGAGCAGAAGCAGCGAGAGCTAATTCTCTTCTGGTCTGATACTCTTTGAATTGCAGACCCATGTTTTCAACTGTGATCCGCATCTAGCTTCCTGTCACCTGGGGAATTCTATTTCTGTGCAAATTATTATAACTTATTGTCAAATATTCTGATGTGAATGCGTTTTGTCTTGGACGCCCCAGGAGTAAACAGTTTTGGAACTATTTTCTGTAATCTTTTTTTAGATATTTTCTTGCTCTACTCATCTTGGGCTCTTTTATAGTTGTATGTTTTCAAAGAAATATATTGAACTTTATTTGTGATGCACTGAACAAAGTGACCTTCACAAAATACATACATATAACAGAAAAAGATACCCTACAAAATATAGTTGCAACCAATAAAACAATAGTAAGAGCAAATATATATTGTGCAACACAAATGTTACAATTTAGGCAGTTCATTTTATATATTATTGTTTGTCTTCCTTTTGTTCACTATATTCATCTTCTCTTGGCAGTCCTCTATGATAATGTCTTCTTTATGTGATTTATACACTTGATTTCCTTTATGTGATATATTACATTCAGAGATATTCTTACGATTGTATTATCCTTTTGTTTCAATGATCTATCCGTGTTATCAAGTGCTGTTTTTAAAGGGTTTTGATTTTTAAATTGAGCAGACACTGCAACCTCCTGTCTTTTTGCAAGTACATCTTAAAGAGCAGACTATGCAGTATCTTAAGTATTCAAAAAGTATTTTAATGCACACCAATTTGTATAGGGTTCTCTACTCTGTTTTTACCTCTTAGCTCTAAGTTACCTGTTGTTTTCTCATGAATGTTAAAAGGCGGTCCTGCTCCATGGCTGTTAACCCGTTTTGTAAACAGGTCTCACTTGCCTCGGTCTTCAGCATGTGTAACTTACCCAGTTGTCAACACACTCGCGCTGGGCGGGCCTGGCCTCGCTGTAACCTAAGCTGTCGGTCCTTCTGTTCCCCGCAGGGTAACTTGACCCAAGATTGCTTTGTCATGTGCAGGAGAGAGAGGTTCCCCCCCCCCACGCACCCTCCGTCTTTGTCCCACCAGCACAACACAGACACTTGAGTGTTGTTTTACAGTTAAACTTGGTATTTAAGTGCCTCAAAGGATGCAGGTTTAATAGGTGTAAGGCTCATGTGTACTATGTGGGTGTGTTTGTGATTATATAATGCAGTGCTCTTGAACTACAGTGTGTGAAACATGTGTTGCACGTGTGTGTGCGATATGTCAGTGGAGGATGTTTTCGTTGGGTGTTTTTGTCCATGTGATTCCTGTATGTCCTGCAGTTTGCAATGCAGGGCCTTTTCGTTCTTCTTGTTTTCTTCATCCTGTTTGTGGAGAGAAAGGTCTGATGCTCATCATGCTGTCTCAGTGAGGGGCTTGGCCAGCTAACAAAGGACACCCTGTGGATGGAAAAACAGCCAAGGGATGAAAAAAAATCCCACACCCACAGCATTGTTAATACGGCCAAAATCGTACCCCAAAACAACAACACCAAAGCTTAGTTTGCATTCCTCACACTCTGCTGGTATGCTTCCTGATCCGTCTGATCTCAGTGGTGCTTGTTGTTGCACTGAACATTTCAAACTCGCATTTTAAAACGGCACTGGGAACGTTTCTGGCATTCAATTCATCGCTCCATCTAATTTTCTTTCTAGTACTAAACTATTTGGTGGGTGGAACGTGTACAAAGTGTCCATACACCTCCCCCAGGGAATAAATAGATTTTGGATGACTCTTTTATGCTGCAAACATTTTTAGCAGTTGCTTTGACAAGTTTTGCTAGTGCTTATTTTGAGCCCTAAATCAAAACATGCAGCCTAACTGCCATGACTCAGCAACATCAGAGTTCATGACCTTCTTGAGTCTGCATTTAAATGAATGCCTGCTGGAATCTAAATATAACTTCAAACACCCTGAGGTTGTAAACACAATCCAGACCCAGAACAGTGTCAGTGTAGGGTCAAAATTAATCTCTTTCAGAATTGTATTCATTTTTGAAAAGTCTGAAGAAGCCTCTCGCTGTCATTGACCTTTATCTTTTAAACAGAAAACATGATATGGCTGCTATGCACGATATGTAAACAAGTTATGAAGCTGTATGGTGAGTTTTAATAGCTCTCTATTTAGAAAAACAGTGGTGCAAGGGGAAATAAAAAAAATATATATCATTCAATAATACATCACTGAATTGGTGACTCATTCTCTATCTCCTCAATTATGCTTTAGAAAAAAGGACTTCCTTACTAAACTGTCCTCTCTTTATACACAGAGTGAAGTCATACATCTCAGCCTTTTTTTCCCTCTGTCTGCTATGCCTATATTTAAACCACAAAGCACTGCAGACTAATTTTGCTGTCCCTTTTTCTCACAGACAACAAATCCCATTTGAAAGAAAAAATACGTAATGGCCTATTTCTCTTTATAGATTTTGTTGTTCACCCCGATCCGATCAGACTAAGTGGCTTTTGTTCTGGTCATCCCAGACGCATATTTCTGGTTGCGGGCCTCTTCCCCCTTGCTCTCAGTATTTCTTCAGTGAGGGCAGTGCAGCTGGTGGAGAATACACACAGAGACAAATTGGCTCAACTTGAAAAATAAAGCATTTGGCCAGTCAGTGGTCAGTCAGGAATGGATCAGTCATTGTGCGAACACACTTTTAACCTTTGGCCTCATTTCTCTACAGGCATGGAAGAAGCGGTGGTTTGTTCTTCGCAGTGGCCGTCTGACAGGAGATCCAGACGTGTTGGAGTACTACAAGAATGACCACGCTAAGAAGCCCATCCGTGTTATTGATCTCAACTTGTGTGAGCAGGTATGGTTCCTGATCACTGCCGAACTGAAGAGACACTATCCCCATGTTGGCATGGCGCTTGCATTGATATTTGATTGAACCAGCCCTTCCCCATAAAACAAATACATGTGTAACATAAAAAAATCACAGCTTGTGATGATATTTCTTTTTAACCTTAACTTTGACTTGGCTTATATATGTAACTTGAATATTTTCATCAATTGAAAAAAAGCAGAAGGTGTTAATCAATACGGTTGTAAGTTACTAATAATACTTAAAGTTAGATTTCTCTAAAGCCCTTGGCTATGTCTTTGCTAACACTCCAGCATGCAAACATTTTCAGATAGCAAATTCATCGAGTAAATTCGAATCACGATTAGGCGGAGGTCAACGTATTATTTGTTAATCTGTAGTCATCTGTTTTTTGTTGCTTCAGGTGGACGCTGGGCTGACGTTCAACAAGAAGGACTTGGAGCACAGCTTCATATTCGACATCAAGACCATCGACCGTGTCTTCTACCTGGTGGCTGACACTGAAGAAGAGATGAATAAGTGGGTTCGCTGCATCTGCGACATCTGTGGCTTCAACCCCACTGATGAAGGTAAGGGCTGACGTTAGATTAACCAAACATCACTGCTGCCAACCATACATACTGTGTCAACCTGTCAGGTCTCAGATGAGTCCCTAAGGTTTAAAGTTATACCTCACCAGAACAGGTTTCACAGACTGTGAAAGTTGTAAAAAAGCAAATGTTTTTAACCACATACCATGCAGATATCTTTCTCTGAATGTTACATTTCATTATGCATCTAAACAATGTTTCTTTATAGAACAAACCTGAGTGAATGTTGGCAGTAGTATTATAGGTAATTTCTATAAACAGTAGTGACAGTAACAAAATCCGTAGGCAAAGGGACAAGATGTTGGTGTTGGAAGCAATCTAGTTTTTGTGTGTAGGTGGCGCAGAATTGACAAATCACTTTTGCAGAGGCTTTGGTACAGTTCGTCTGGAGAGCAATAGAGGCGGAACCCATCATTCACACGCAAATATTACTTTTTATTAGCCTGAAATTATCTTGTGTACTGTACCGGCTTTTTGTGAAAGAATTTGCTCATAAATGTCGTCTATCAACTCCAAATATATTCACATGTCTGAAGTTGTTATACGAGGCATCATTCTGTGATTGCATTACTTATAGCACTATAGCTAGATGTGAATAAGCATTGTCATTTTGTGGATGATTTATGTTTGGTCAAATGATAAAATATCAGCAATGTCAGCAGTTCTCAACCACAACAGACTTAAGCTTTTGTTTGGAATTCTTAAACCCCGAGACCAGGATTAGCTGAAAAGAGTCCAAAGAAGCTTATAAAAGTTAACAGCATTTAATTAAACGAAATAATGCGATGATATACAAATGAAAATATGCGAGTGGTGTGGCTCCCCTCCTCAGATCAGCTGCTACCCGTTTGCGTGGGGTCAGCCGGGGTGAAAGAGATCGATTTTTGGCTTGTTTCCCCTGTTATCATCTGTGGTCTTCTCCTATTGGCCGGTCTCGACGGGGGGCGGGTCCAAAGCACATCCTGTCGTTTTTCTGGTGTTATTTTACAATATTCTAATGTCTGTCGTTATTTAAACATTCCCTAATAACAGTATTGCAGCGTCAATACGTGAGGGGTTAAAGACAGTGTGTTTAGTGTACAACACCACATGTCATTTCACCTTCAATTCACGGTTTCAAAACGTAGTATCAGCCACATGCTAATGCTAACCTTGAAGCTATATCCCGTATATTGCCATTTATTGGTCTCTCTTTCTGAAGAAGTTATGCGAACCAGCTGAATGTGCCAAAAGGCCTCTCTCTATTCAGCACAGCTCTTCACCGAGGTCTAATGATCCATGTGTTGATCCATGTGTTGAGTTAAGTCTCACGTTACCCTTGTCCCAATACTGTATAATCAAAGCATTGTGTGGCCGTCAGTCTCACTTCTTTCGTTCTTTCGCTATTATATCGTTCCCATTCTGTCTCGTTTGCGTACTGTTGTTTCCCACTCTGTTTTTGGGCCCAATTGCACTTATATATCCCCCCCCTTATCAACTAAGTGTGTGCGTATTTGAGTCTGATGAGATCAAATTTACTGACATGCTACATCACCAAGAGAGAAGAATGTATCTTTCAAACCTGGCGTCTGAGTCACAGCTGCTTCAAGGTCGTTTTCTCCACATTGTTGTGCCTCCAACTCTGTTACATAGCAAGTGTTGCCGGAAAAGCCTGATAACAACATTCATGGCACCTCTTCAACACAATTATTGGAACGGGCTGTTAAAACCCTGATGTGCAAACAAAAACATTTATTCCCTTCAAGGAGAAACTTCTAAAGGCAAATATCCTTGCAGATATTGCGTTTCACACAATTCTTATTACAAAAGAATGTCCTTGGCTCGCCGTTCTGCGCTCGCTGCACTCCTCTACGTGTGAGACCCAACTCCCAGTCCTCTGATGTGTGTGTGGCCACGCTAGAGTGTTTAATGGATGGCCAGATATTAGAGGAGGGAACATTAGGAGGGCCAGGGGTGGAAGGCTCTGAAAGATGGTGTAGGAGGTATAGAGGAGTATGAGCAGAGGGGAATTTCCCTTTTCCTGCATGAATCAGTACTCACAGCTTCAACAAACAAATGTGAAAAGGGGAAGGAGATAGCAGAAGAGGAGAGCGAGGGGAAATGATGCAGTGTTAAGAGAGAGAGCTTATAAAAGAAGGGAAAAAAGGAGACCTTGTGTAAGAGAAAACCACGTCAGTTAGAGAGTGGGAGCAGATGTAGAAAGATGTGGTATGAATACAGATATATTTAACAAACAATCAGCACAAGCAGAAGGGTTTGCAGAGGACGCTGATATGTGTGGGACAAAGCGGAGACCTTGAGGACATTCTGTCTGAGAAGAAGTGTGTGGGATTCTGAAGGCAAACACCATATTCACACTGTTAACGAACAAATGAAGCTTTTAAGTCAGGGGTGTCGAACTCAATTTCATCTCGGGCCACATTAGCATCATGGTTGCAGTCAAAGGGCCAGTTTTATATACATACAAAAAATACATATAAAGTGGACCTATCATGCTATATTTGAAACATATATTGTAGGGCCATACCTATATAAAACATGTCTGTGAAGTTTTTTTTCTCAAAATTATACCAAACAGATCATGCATTTTAGCCATGCCTCATTTCACTCTATTTGCTCTTTTCCAGCCCTGTTTTTGCAAGGGCTGATTCTGCTTTTGTGGCAGACTACAGCGCCACCTACAGGCCTGGCAGATGTACTACAGCGTCTCCAGCGCTTTCGAGCGGTCTCTCATTCCCCTGATAGGTGGAGAGTTGCCCATATAGGCGGAGCACCCCTTTTCTGACATCAGAAAAATTCAAATAATAATCAGCTCCGTTGCAGCCCCGTTTTTAGAGATTTGGGTATGGAGGAAAAGAGAGAGGGTTGTGTTTTCTGACACTTGGTGAGTTCCCTGACACACCAGGGACACATATTCATGTATAAAAGACGTACAAATGTGCATTTTGCATGATAGGTCCCCTTTAATATAAAATAATGTATTATATTACATTATTGCCGTCTGCATTGGATTAGTATCGGAGATGGTAATAACTTCATAAGTCTCTTCAGTGAGAATGTTACAAAAAGGATTTAAAAAGAAAAGCCAAATTCTGGAAAAGAAGTCAAAATCAAAAAAAATAAGTGACATTATGAAAAAGAAAAGTAACATTTTGAAGAAAAAAAGTCTAATTCTGAGAAAAAAAGTCAAATTTGAGATGCATTATGGGACATGTAGTTTATGGGCAACGTGCTTAATCGGCATGTAACCTTATAATAAACATATTATATTCTTTGCAAGCTCTTGTGGAGCCACATAAAATGAGGTCACGGGCCGGATTTGGCCCCCGGGCCTTGAGTTTGACACCCCNATGTAATCGTATAATAAACATATTATATTCTTTGCAAGCTCTTGTGGAGCCACATAAAATGAGGTCACGGGCCGGATTTGGCCCCCGGGCCTTGAGTTTGACACCCCTGTTTTAAGTAAAGTAGGTTGGAAACACTAAGTCATGATGGTGTTCTTCGTGTACATTCACAGTAATGACTCAAGTGTGTTTCAACTTGACATTGGCTGTCGGTGCCAGTGTTATTTAGGGCATCTTGTCCCACACTGATCACACTTGTATCATGTCCTTCCCCTCCAGCTGGACTGTGTACTGTATTTGAACACGTTTTGATTTCCCTCAGGAAAGTGAGGTTATAGATTATTGTGGTTTCTTAGCACTTGTTGTTTAAGCTGCAAGGAAACAGCTTTGATTTGGAGTTAAACTATTCTAAAGTGATACCTGAGACATGTCCTCAAGTTGTTGTTGGATCAGAGAGAGTTTACACACAAACATTCGGATATTAAAGAGATATAAAGTTGATGTGGTGTCAGTCTGGGGACTATAGGCTATTACATTGGAATTGGGTTGCTAGGAAACAGCTTGGGTGCAAGACAAGTTTACTCAGCCAAAGTTGACGTTAGCAAACAGCTTACTGTTTACTTTCTGCCTTATATCACCAACATCACCTGCACCGTCTCAATGGGCTTTAGAGTGAGAGCAGGGCCCGACCTACTGAGATGAGTAGGGGTTCAGTCGGAGCCATAGGTGATTCATTTTGTACTCATGCATTGAATAGAATATGAAATACCCATAAAACATCACATCGCCATGGGTCGTTATTTTGATAATGATACGAAAGGGGTCATTTAAGGGAAAACATTTTGGGAACCACTGCAATAGGTAAACAAAATTCGATGATTGAAATCTAACATCACGTGTATAATAAGATCCACACAATTGTAGTAAATTCAGTAAAAGGGGTAAAAAAATAAATAGGCCAAAGAAGTAAACTGGATTTAATGAGTCCATCTGAAGTGAGTAAAGGGACTGATGAATGCTTCAACATCATGTTGATGTTGGACCTATGTCTGGCTGAATATCATTTTTAATGTGTGACATTCCCTCCCCTGATTAATATCCGCAAAGCCAATGAACAATAAGCCAGAGCAGTCAATCACTGATATCTGCTGAGTCCAGTCTGACAGATCTTGATGGCATCTAATCTTTTGTCATCAATGTTGTCGCTTGATGACAATCAAAACTATCTGTAATTCATTCATCATATGGCATTTGTTGTGAAACAGTTCATCTAAAAAGTGTATTAATATGTGATCATCCTCTATAGTTCTCTTTTAAAACAACCTTGTATTGTAAGGTTTGGTATACTGAAGGTCTGAGAATAGACTCTTAAGAGGAATTAACCCGGCCGTCTCCTCTCTCCTGCAGAGGCAGCAAAAGCTGCTCACCAGTCAGCCATCGGAGGCCTGGTGGTGGACACCCCCCCACACCCAGCTCTGGGTCACATCCTCGGCCCAGCAGCAATGCTGACCAGTGTACCCCCCCCATACCAGCCAGTCAGCGTGCGACACCTTGACTCTCAGTCCAGCTCAGAGGAGCCCCAGGACTACCTGTGGCTGGTCAACTGTGAGAGCAAGAAGCCTGACCCCAACAGGTGAGCTTCTGTCAACGTCTGCTTATTATATGTATGAGTCTCTGTATTCACCTTTCTAGAGTGCTCTTCTAAGACATAAGCTTCCCTCTGTATTTTTTCCAACCCATTTATTCTTTCTGTACTGCCACTCTGGTCCCCCTCTCTCTGTGTGGTGTGTAGCTCAGTGCAGCTCCACCCTCCATTGGAGGGAGACCCGGAGTATTTGCTCCTGGAGAATTGTGAGAGCAAGACTCTTCCCTCCCAGGCTAGACTGTGAGTGCCCAGCCCTCCAACTGGAACTGCCTGCTTGTTTGGAGTGCTACATGCACGTGTATTACAAAAAAAACGAGATCAACAAGCACTTCATTCACTAAAATGAAGAATTACATGGCTTCTGAAGAAGACGGTTATTGCTTGTTTTGAAGCGTTTGAATGTGTTGCAACTAGCCCATCTTCAGAAAACCTTACCTAACACTGCAATGATGTTATCATTGCCTGCATGTTTTGCATTTACCCAACATCTACAGACACCTTCACATGACCCAAGTAAGAGATGCTAAAATGTTATGCTGGACAATATGAAGAAAATGAAATATCAAAATATCTCTCTCTATATATATATATATATATCTGTTATTGGGTAAAGTCCTCTAAATACATCCGATAATACGATATCCAAGACAATATCCAGTCTCATATAACATCATTAATATATTATTACTATATATATTTCCAAGGCCTACTTGTATGGCTAGAAGTGCCTCAGATTAGTTATAAGTGTAAAATGTCAAACTGAATGTCACTAACCATGTTTTGCAGACAGTGCTCTGAAGGCTAACCATGACTCAGTGAATTTCTTGTCTCTCCTAAATCAGCTGTTAATATTCAATCCTCCTCGTATGTGTATTTTCTTCCTAGAGCCCATGCTGAGTGTTCCAAGTCTACCTCGTCAGAGACAGACCTGAACGACAACCTCCCCTCTCACCGCACGCCCACCTCCTCCACCTCCTCATCGAAACACACCTCGCACAACGGCTTCTTCCCGCAGCACCCGGCCCCCGCCTCCGCCTCTTCTATCTACGACTCGCCTCCATCACGCGGTGCCTCGCTCTCCACCGACGGCGGCTTTTACCACCTCCCTCGCAGCTACTCCCAGGACACTGTGCTGCTCCCCAAGTCGGCCTCCTCCCCTCCGGCCCACCCAGACAGCATTGATGGCTCGGAGCTGTACGTCTTTAACACACCAACGCGGAAACCCTCCATGGAGTCACATCTGCGTAACCTTTCCATCAGTTACGATATCCCGCCTACACCGGGCTCAAACTCTACCTACCAGGTGCCACGCACTTTGTCAATGTCGACGGGGGTAGGAGGCTCAGAGGGTGGGGGAGATGTAGTTCCCCCTCCCAGACCACCAAAGCCTTCGCTCAGTTCCACCTCAGGACCCCCACCCCCCCCTGCTGAGCGCTCACCTACGGACACCTATTGTGTGCCTCGCTCAGCGTCAGAGACGGACGGAAACTACTGTGTGCCTACTAGTGCTGGGAATAAGCCTTTACGCAGCAACACTATTGGCACTGTGGACAGTTCACGCCTCCGCAAAGGTTTGTGTCGGGGACACTTTGTTTTCTAGTTGGGAGTAGAGATTTCCCGTGCTTTGGAAATCTGCTATGACATTAAAAAGTATGATTTATGGTCTTAAGAATATTTAAATCATAATACAACTTTGTATTTAAAAGGAAGGGTTAGGGTTACATAAAGCCTATTTATTCTATAAATCTTTAACCTTATGTGCAGTGATACTTTTCATAAACTTTATTCAGATTTTCACAGCTTTTTATGTGAGTATTTTTTACTGTTTTCTCCGTAGGAGCTCTTGGCATGTTTATTTTAGCTGCAATTTCACACTCAATCTTCTGTTCAGTTCACAGTCTATTCAAACTGATCAGAATGAGACCCAAAATAAGAGCCCTTGGTTTCCTGCAGATGTCATCATCGCAGGTCTTGACTCACAAGGCATTTGATTATTTAGGAATTTGGTTGGCAAACCAGAGACGAGAGATACCTTTGAAAACATTTGAAATGTTACATTTCTAGCTCCAACCTTAATTCAATGCACAACTTCTTTTGTAGAATGGCTTTAATTAGATTACCTTAGCTTTCAGGAAAAGGAAAGAAACTAATGGAGTAATTAAAGACACTAAATAATCATCTTCCTCATACTTCTCCCTCTTGTGGTGACTAATGTCATTACGGGTGTATTAGTGACAAGATAATTGTTTACAAAACCCAACAGAAGCCAGGCGTGTCTGTGCTAAACTTTTAAACAGCTTTCAAACTGTCATTGCAGAAATGGAGAATATCCCAGGCTCATCAGATGATGTGTTTTGTGAGTTCACACTAAATGACGATAAAGCTCTTGAGGATTTCCCTCCCATACTTAATTCTAGATTGAAGGCTTAATTTATTCTCTCTTACTGACAAATAAGCAGACCAGGGTTAGGGGAACCAAAATAGAAATACACTGTAAAGAATCATGACATTGGTGGATAATGTGCCCCATTTGGACAACACAAACCCTGGCTATCATCTGACCCGTTTGTAACTGTAATTTTGCTTCCTTGGAAGCAGTTAGTTCCCTGTCTGGTTCTCCCCCCACTTAGTCTCCTTCAGCTGACACTCTCATTTGCTGTACAAGCGTTTCCTAGCACTGCTGTTGTTCTTGTGGTCGTAAGAGAAATGCATTAGCGACTGTATCAGCAGTGCTTAATGAGAATACAAAAACAATAACAATGTGCTACACAGCAGAGCCATTACGTACTGTATAGCTGCTGAGCTCTATCCCACTGAATAAGCAATGTTTGTAGCTCCATGAAAACACAAACGGTGTTTTAAATATGCCTGTGTTGTGTGTATTGTTTGCATTATAGCATAAAGGGGCTCGAAGTTCAGCAGAAAGCTTTGATATAAAAACAAATAGTTTGCATTACCTTACATTTACTGATAACACTCTTAATGTAACGTATGCAGCTGGATAAAGCTAGAGTATGTTGAATGTATTAGAACATATTTGGTAAATGTATTTGTTTTTTGCAGACTTTGGTTCCCAGGATTGCTATGACATTCCTCGATCATTCCCCACCGAGAAAAGCTGCTCATTTGACTTCAACGAAAGCTTCAACAGCTACTTTGTAAGTGTTGTTTCAAGGTTCACGGCTTTATACAGTAAACTCAAATGATGTAGAACACTGGTGTGCTTCGAGTAGTTGCTGCCTGCTAAAGAAACCCTGGTTGTAATGGCTATGGATGTTTTGATTGTAGTTGTTAGTAGAGACATAACATTTTTAAAATGCAGATGACTTGCTAACAATAAAGCTCAGATCTTCTTAGCTGTTTTTATAATACCTAATATATGCATTGTAATCTCTGGCCCAGTATGCAGACTAGTGTAATGTAATGGAGATTAGAAGAATCCTAGTGTGGCAGTTAATGCTAAGCACTTATAGTACGATATTAGTTTTTTTGTATTATTGCTACTCATTAGCATAATGCATTGCTGCATAAGCAAGCCTTAGAAATGCAGTGTTTCTGGGTAATTTCTTACTACTATTATAATGCATGAAAAGGGCGTGCTAAAAACAAGTGGTCTATGTCCCTCCCTAAACGATAACATGCACTCGGACACTATTTTTAGCATTTCTGCCCGTGCACAATATCGTTTGTATTTGAAATATAAATAAGAGAGTTTAGAGGCAGCCTCATACTAGCTATATCTGTCCTCTTCTTGTGAACACATGTATGACTTGTCCCCCTCAGAAAAACAAAGGGATGATGCCAGTGGGCAGCCAGTCCACAGAGGAGGTGGACCAGAACTATGTCCCCATGAGTGCCAACTCCCCGTCACACCATCACTCCGGCAGTTTGTCGGAGCCCATCCACGAAACCAACTATGTGCCCATGACCCCGAGCACCATGGAGTTCTCCTCCCTGGGGAAGCAGGTCCCTCCGCCCGCCCACATGGGCTTCCGCTCCAGTCCAAAGACCCCTCCTCGCAGGCCAATGATCAGTGACTGCCAGCCCCCGCCTGTGGACCGAAATCTCAAACCTGACCGCAAAGGTGAGAGGACAGCGGCTGTGCATGCACCTGTAGCTGTTCCTTGCTGTGGGGTTGATGTGTGCTGAAGTGTATTGTTGCACTAAACTTGTCTCAGTATGTTCAGTGTTCACGACTAATGCACAAACTGACCGTGCTTCCTCTCACACTCGGCTGTTATTCTCACAGTGCTGGCTCATGGTCACAAAGCCATCTGTACAGCGTTTCATCATTTCCAACCATTCTCTCTAACTTTTCTTTTGGAACAATCTAATGTTGTCTCCCTTGGTTTGTTTGGTGCAGAGGTAGCGCTATACTTTTTTCGCTGCCCGTCATTTTGACTGACAGGATCGTAACATTTCTGTCAAAATCTATTATTACCCGTCGGTCTACCCTGTACACAACTCTGAGGGGGGAAGAGAGAGAGCACGCTCGTGAACTGTCAACGGAGGGACGGGGGTTGACGCACGCTCGTGAACTGTTAGCGCCGGTGTTATGCCGTGTTATGCATGCCCACTGCACCTCGCGGGAGCGCGCACAGCGTAAAGCAAAAACTCCCAGACATTTCAATGATTTGTACGGCAAAGTTAGATTTGGAAACAATATCATTTCCATTTTGGCGGGCATAACACCGGAGCCTCGCTGCGGGGAAGCTTTGGCGCTGTTCCGAGTTTGTTCTAATCTGTCAAAATGACGGACTGCTTTCAAATGTTTCCGTCATTGTTAATAAAAAAAAACGTCAGACGGAAAAAATATTCGGTTAACGCGACCTCTGGTTTGGCATATTAAATACCTTTTATCTTCTTCTATGCTTGTCCTTTAACATCTTATATCATCTCCTGATAAATTAGTTTTAGAGCCCTGCCTGCTACATCCTCTTACATCCAACACAGTAAGCTCCTTGTCAAAAGCACTTTTGTCCGAGCTCAAGAGGCCTGCAGAGCGTTTTGGAGGGGGCTGGTCCCTGTGCCATGGAGTGACCGAAGCCCGGAGTGGTCACCTCCGTCCCCTTTGTTCCCCTCATCTGAATAGAGCTCTTTGATGAAAGACCTAATAGCAAGGGGAATTACAATCTCGGCAGATTGAAAGGCTGATTAATGGGCAAAGAGACACAGAGAATGGAAGAATGTCAGGGAGACGGCGAGTCATCACGTAGACAAACTAAAAGGCAGGGCTGTTAATGTCACTGAAGAAAAAAATGGAGTTTAACAGCTCCCTGTCGGGCATCCTCCCATGCACCACATGTGGTTGTTTTTCTGTGACCTTTGAGACAGTCATCTCCGAATGTGGCTTGCATCATCTCATCACTGCCATGTCCTTAAGTTATTAAGAGAGTTTTATTACTTGAAATAATCTTACTACCAAACTGCAGGCCAACTAGTTCAAGGACATTATTCTAATATCACAAAAAAGCCATAACTGGAAATAAGGAAATTCAAATGTAAGCCTCTGGCTCTTGATCCATTATTTATAGGAAAGTATGACAGCAAAAATGATGATGCCTTTGTACTTGTGGACCTTGTCATTTTCAGTTTTCTTGCCATCTATCACTTCCTCTCACATTCATATTGTCAAGTCACCCTGTTTTTTTATTTCCTCTTTGTTGACATAAAACAAATTCAAACTTCAACTCAAAGTTAGTCATGAGTAGCTTGTACACAAAAAGACACAGTGTATACAACAACATATAAATAAACAAATTCTTGATTTTTACTTTTGATCTTTATTTGTCATGAGCCATGCTATATTCCTCTGTAATCTGGACTAACTCAACCCATCACCAGCTTCATCTTATTTGTGCTTTGTTCTCTTAACCGTACTTTGTCATGCCTTTGACATCTGTGGTCAAGTCCAACAAACGGCTTTTCATGTATTAACACTGTGATTTGTGATTACACTGACATTTAGATATCCTACTTTGAGATTGTGATATATTTAGGTTGCTGTGATTACTGTGTTGATGTAGAAGAGTTATGTGTCTCGTCCATGTGCTCTTCTCAACATGGCGTAATTTCTCCGTGTACTCTCAGTGCTTCTACACAGCTTGTCGTGCATGCACAGCTGTGATGTCAGTCTTTGTGTGGGAAGCCTTGGTGCATGGAGTGAGGTGCATGTTGGGCATTATGGTTCTGCTGTTGTCATGACAATCTTCCTCTTATTAACTGCACAATGAGGTGATTGGTTGTGTTGGGTGTAGTTTTCTTCTGAAAAAAGTATTGTCTGTCGCTTTGCATGGCGGGGCAGTGGTTACTGCAGGGCTAATTTGTTGTGATCACCAAAAATATCATAATAAGCAAAGTCTTTTTTTACCAATCAGGTCAGAGTCCTAAAATAATAAGAGCAAAAGGTGTTGTCTTAGAGCGAACCGACTCTCAAACCGTAGGTGAATTCCCGAGAGGACGACGCAAGGGTAGGTACTCCACACTGAACTGCCATTGTGTACGTGAAAACTTTCCATTCTCTGACCTGTCCAAACTTCATCCTGACTCTCTGCATGCTGTTGGATTCATCTTGTTTTCAGGTCTGTTGGCTCTATAAGAGATAAACTGTGTGCAAGCCAGACTCAATTAAACCCTATCTTTAATACTTGCTGTCTGTGATGAGCACATCCACTCAGAGCTACCCAAATAGCTTTAAGAATATAACATGGGTGTCAGAGCTGTTGCATTAATCCAGTCTTATTGTTTTAAATCCTAGCAGGAAGGGAATGAGCGTGCACTTCATGCTCGGTGGATTGCATTCTTAGTCACAACATGACTAAACTAAGAATAAAATGTTCAAATTACCTTTTAAATATCCCCTTATTCAGATGTGACTATTTACACACAGTATAGCAAGTTACTAACATTTCTCTTCCCAAACATTTCTTTTTGTGTTTTTTTTTGTTTTACATGTTGTGCTTCCAAAATACACATTTACATGTAGTCGCAACAAAATAATTATAGTCAGAAAACACTTGCATGGTGAAAGTAGTAGATAGCTCTTCAGAAGGAAATTGAACAATGATACTATCTAATGAAAGAGAAACTCATAGTGATGATCTTTCCGGTGTGTGTACATAAAGTATTGACTGGCAGATGACTACCTGCTTTATTAAAACAATTACAAAATTACGTTGTCATATTTGGCTAAATTATCCCTATACCCCAAGCAAATGTGAAAAACTTTAACTGCAACTTTAATGTCAATACTAAAGCAAAAGTTGTGTTCTTGCTACAAAAGTCTAAACACAGTTTCCAGCAGAAAAGACCCCCTTGTGAAAAGGACATATTTTGATTTAAATTAGACATAAATTGCTGGAAAATGCTTTGGAATTTTAATGTGCAAACAGAATTTTACATTTTGTAGCTTTTTGTCATTGTTCAACACAGATTTGTTTTTCAACATAAAAGCTTCCTTGCGTTTATTATGCAGTTTTTGTTTTAGCTTTTGAGCTGCACTTAAACACAATAAATAACGAAAAAACAAAGGGTTGTTTATTTCCCACTATATACGACGTCTATGCATTTGTCAGCATTGCAGTCATGTAGCATGTGTGCAGTGACTGACTGTGATGTGTACCTTCAGGAAGACCCGCTCCTCTAGAGATCAAACCTCTGCCAGAGTGGGAGGAGCCCTCCACGCCGATCCGCTCGCCTGTCACACGATCCTTTGCTCGGGAGTAAGTATCTCAAATATTCTGCAACATTTTTCATGGTTAAGAATTTTTCTAACAACTAAGGGCGTGTTCACACTACTCTCTTTTCTCATCAGCCAGTTTGTATTCCCTTTTTTAGTTTCACTTGAGTTGGGAAATGTGTTTTTTTTTCACAAGGCACAATTCAATAAAAAATAAACTCCTGCACTTCATATCCAAGAGACTGGGCAACTGATGTTGTTAAAGAAATGTTGTGCAATATCTGCCATATTACCAACAAGTGTTTTTTTTCTTCTTGTAATTATATTATCTGGTGTGAACATTCCCTTCTGTAGTGAATACAATAACCTAAATGAGTAGGTACTAACACTTCATGCATTACTGTGTTCACCCTGTGACCACCGTAGCACTGCTCATATAAAACCATTGTGGGATATGTCCCAGAGCTACGTTATACTGAATGCCCTTCGTTGTCTTATCTGGGATAAGTTCTATTCCTGTTATTCGTCCTGCAGGGACTCTTTTTGCCGCAGTGGTTTACAGCTGTGGCGGTTATGTCTGTAATATATTTGATGTTCAGCAGAGAGTGTATTTTCCTGGAAGTCGGTGTGTAAACATTGTGAATGCTGCTCAGTCTCTCTAGGTTTCCAATGCCAGCAGTGAGACCGCCGTCAGTGCATAGTACGGCCTCCAGCACTGACTCCGAGGAATGTGATGAGACTTATGTAGCCATGGACTCTAATATGTCCACAGATGAACCAGTATGTAACACACAACTATCCTCTGATATAAGAAGCTGCATGATTATTCTTTCTATCCTCAAATTGAAGATAATCAAAGATACAGAAAAAAATTCCAAAATGTGTGATTTGATTTTGATCCTCTTTCTGATGTGTTGAACCTATTTTAAATGATTAATATATTTGACATTTACAAAGACGAAGATCCAACATTGACAGAGTAGAGATTTAGTAAGAGTCAGACTTTTCAATCGGGGTTAAACACCATGCCTCCCAGAATGTTAAGCTGTAATTGTTGTGAATTAGAAATCCCATTTGCAGTCCTTACTCCTCGCCTTAAGGCAAACATTATTGAGGACAAATGACTGTTCGCTGCAGACGGACTCCTCGCCACTCAAACTCTTTTCTTTGCAGTTTCCCCTTGTTCTGCTGCTCTGCTTTCTTTATTCCCTATTTTGTTCTTTCACATTTCCGGTATTATGTTCTTTAAAAAAAATGCCTGTTTTGTTTAGTCAGTACCCAAACTGTTATTCAAAAGATCCCCCTTTTATCATTTGGGCATTGGTTTGAATGGAATCAAAATTACATGTCTTTCGTCATTGATTAATATCTGCTGAAATAGATATTTGAACACAGATATGACAACATTTCTGTCATCTGGTGATCTTCTTCTTACAGTTTGGGTATTAGATTATTAGATACTATTTTCTTGCTTTAACAATTTAACTTTTTCCAACCTTTGCTTTGATATTGTCTGCTGACTTCCTGTTCTTTACCACTCATGTTTTTCTCCCTAGTTCCTCATTCCTTTGACTTCCCCAGGCTCTGGCTCCATCCATTTTCTTTCCCCTGCATTTTATTCTTGACCATCTGCTCTTTCTCTTTTTTCCTTTGTCACTGCTTTTTCTCACTCTGTGTAGAGAGGAGTCCTTCTACTGCACAGTCCCCATCACCCCTGTAAAGAGGGAGGTGGAGGAACTTGACAACATAGAGGAGGTGAGCAGGCTTGCGAGGTTAGACATGCATGGCCTGCCCTGTCAGAACACCAGGGGTTACCGGGTGTTATTATTGGATCAGAAATTCAGAATGTACATAGGGCATACTTTGTTTTGCTTGTATCACTCCCTAACACCAGCTAGAAACTGTGGATTGGACACACACCAGGGAATTTAAAAGACGTTCATAACAACTAACATATCTTTGTTTTGTCATCATCCTAATAACTCCACTCACTTGTAGTCAGAGATTAACACTACCTATTGACCCTGTTTGTGCCTTTTAGTATTGTCACAATACCAGCCTTTTTACTTTTCTAGTAACACTAAAGCTCTTTATCCTTATCTTAAGATATTAAAAAAACAAGGAAATCGCAAAGGGGTGTGAGTGACCCACTGCTTTATTCAATATAAATATACTATAACCTCAGAATTAAAATTCAAATCTGATCCGCTTTGCTTATCATTGGACGGCTTTAGAGTTTTGGCCCGTTTGATGCCAATTATAATTGCTGTATCAGCATAATGATGCATCCAAGGCTTCAGCTAACACACTTTGACCAGCTACATGAAAATATGTTCATTGATCAAACAAATCTATTTTTATAATGGACACTTCATCTAAGTAGCATAATTGCTCCTTACTCGCTCCAGTTTTTTCTGACTAATGTAAACAACCCATCTGTACCCATATTTGCAACTTTGTAATATGTTTTGAATGCAGTTTGGGCTCACAGGACATACTTTGTGAAAGTACCAACTGTTTGTGAAATCAAATCAATCTAATTTGTTACAATATTAGCATCCAAATTATGGTTATTGTGACAATACTAAAAATATGAATGCTCTTACACTTTCACTAGCTCAGTATTTTTCTTCAGTCAATAACATTTTTTCCCTGGCTTATATAGAACATGAAGCTTGTCGCCCCCATGACTGTGGATGGTGGGAGCAGCCCTAAGGTGAAGCCGAAGGGAGACAAACAGGTGGAGTACCTGGATTTGGATCTTGACCCCAGCAAGTCTACCCCACCTAGGAAGGTAGGAGTTTATCAGCCCCCTCATCCTGAGACATATTTTACACAAGTCGGTTTAAATTAGGACCAACCTTCATGTTTTTTCATTCTTCAGATGAAAAGCAATGGAACTGGAATTGTAGTGTCGGATGAGCGTGTTGACTACGTGGTTGTGGACCAGCAACGAACACAAGCCCTTAAGAGCACCCGGGAGGCCTGGAACGATGGCCGCCAATCCACAGAGACAGACACCCTTTCCAAGGGACCCAAGTGACCTTGTTGTCCCCCGAATCACCCTCTGAACCCCAAAACCGTTGAGCCTTTTAAACTAGTGTAGGCTCCAGTTTGTGCTTTGGGATGGTCCAGTTGTCACGTTCCACCTGAGCAAAATCCTTAATGTGGAGGGGCCAGTGGAGCTTCATAGCCACTAAACTGTGTTTAGTTTACACTGCTGTCAGGCCTAGAACAGCACTGTGTGTACAGTTGTAGGAAGTGGTGTGAGCCAGGTATAAGCTGTATGCAGTATGAAAGCAGGTGGAATGACTGGGTTTGACTAAAGCAGACTCACAAACTTTGAACATTCACTGCCTTCTTTATTGGATTCAATTGATTCTGTTGTACACCTTTCAATGGCCGGTGGGATGATCCACAGTTAACATTTCCTTAAAATATAATGCTGTTTGATGTTGTTTTGGAGTGTAAGTGAAATCACTTGATAACATGATCAAAATACTTTATCAATGCAACACTACTTAGCATAGCTGTTAACAGTGTTGATTTTCAGTTTCTCCTGTTTGAGCAGAGTGAAGTTTCTATGGTCACCGGTCCGTTAAAAAAATTCCACCAGAATATGTTTGGATGGCAGAAACTGATCCCAATCTGTGTCTAGGAATACTTCAGGTGATTCCCTAGATAACCCAGTACGACAGAATTTCATATTTGAATTTTTTTCAATGCAAAGGCAGTTGAACTTGATCATTTTACATGTAACCAAGTGCTCAATTTAAGCTTTGAATTCAAGGTTTAATCCACTGAACATGATTTGATGTCCATTTACTTTGTACATGGAGATGCTTCAATCTCTTATAATGGAAGTGCAAAGACTGTACAAAAGTGTTATGTATATAAACATGAAAAGTGTCCTTTTATTTGTATGGAATATCCAGCGTGTTTGACTCGAAGGTATGTGGATTCTGCAGGGTAGAATCCTGTGCCTGTCTTAGGTGGTATCAGGACTTGTGATTAATGAATGAATTACTGTGAGTTTTTAAAAGAACGTGACAGGTTTTCTATAAGTTATGCAAAGGTATCAAACTAAGGCTAGAGAGAGAGAAAATCAGGTACTAATAATACAACTATCCATTTCTAATTTATTTCTCAAGGTATTTCATCAGGTGGATGTCGTGTCCACTTTTAGATCAGTATTCTTGATTCATATAGAGGAACATTAGCTTACGTCTGTTAAAGTGCTTAGTTTGACAAGCGCCCAATTAGTTCACAAGTTCATTGAAATTCCTCATTTCTCTCTCTTCTTAGGTTTAATTTATTTAAAATTAAACTGCATACAGTTTTGGGAAATTGACTGCCTCGTGTGGTCAACTTGATACATCTTTTATAGACAGTGAATAAATCGTTATGTCTGCATAAATCTGTGCTTTACTAACCTGTGAACTCTCACTCTGTCCCAAGCATGTGCTACCACAAGATAAAATCATTGCTGTACATATTTTTGCCATCAATTAGATTACATGTATCATTTGAAAAATGTGCCTACTAATTCATCTTCATTCTACTTCACTCTTTCCTTATTGCAGTGTCTTTGTGATACGGACTGCAAAGCTGATGATGCTTTATCTTTTTTAATGAATCTCGACAGAAAATGTAAATTTTAAAAGTGGACTAAATAAAATCCAACCTCTTATTCTTGTGTTGTTTTTCTTCAATATGATTTCCATTATGATTATGGAATCAAAAAGGAAAATATAAGGTGAATAAATAGAATGGGAAGGTAAAAGTAAAGTAAGATTATGTTTCGTGCATAGTGTTCTTTGTTTTCTTTTTTCAATGTTTACGCATCACATTACGATTAAACATTTGATAAAACCATTGTTCTTGCAGGTTGCATGTGTCTTCAATTCATATATCTCTTGTCAATCTCAAAGTTATAATTAAGTATTCAATTAGCACGTTTTTCATGTACATTTTATCCACATTCTGAGCAATTATAGCCTGCAAGTATGATATGATTATCAGAATATTTAAACAACCATACATCCATGTCTTTAACTTCTTAAACCAAACCAAGATGGCAGCATGGAATTGAGCTAACGATCTTACACATATTACAATATAATACAAACTATATAACATTAAGGAAAAGTACATTAATATTGTACTTAATGTCATTAAGCTAAATATAGTCATTTTAATAGCAATTCTACAACTACACATTTTGGTAACGCATGAAACAAGCACACTGTTTATGTCACTTCCGGTGGCCATTTTTTGTTTAATTAGCAATCAACGCAAGGCTAATTTGATTATTTGAGGTCAGGCTTACATTCTTTAAAATGTATATATCATGCATCCACCGAGAGAAGAAGTACATCATGCATCCCGGGGATTATGTTTTGTTCTGCACCTGGAGGTACAGTGGTAAGTGTTTTTAGCACATTTTGACGTTTAATGTTAGCATTAGAAATGTTTTCCTTGAGATGGCTAGCGTTAGCCCAACTCTCCGTTTTAATCAAATGTAACCAACATAACAGTACGGTCTAAGTCTTAAATAAATCGCCTGAGAGACACAAACTAAACCCACCGTCATAATAATCTTGTTTTATATCTTTGGTTATTGATATGAATGGGTTTATCATCATTAGCTAATGGAAAGTAGCGAACAATTACTAAATTATTTGACCGTTAGCCGTTATAGCCAAGAAAGTTATATAAAACACACTGTTGAACTACATGTACGTTTACTCAAGAACAATTCTTAAGGCACTTGAGTATACTCTCCTTTTAATGGCAAACTTAACCCTTACTCCTCTCCATTTAACAGCAAACTATTGTAGCTTCTTTTAACTCCATTACATTAATTTGACAGCTAGTAGGCTACATATAAAAATCACCCAAATATTATATTTTATTATAGGTTCTAATGCTCAGCGTTTACTTTAATTCTGATATTGTTTATGTTTTACTAAAGTAGCATATCTGAATACTTCTTCCACCAAAAGTGAAGAGTATACTAAAGTAAAAAAAGTGCAATACAATATCTGGACAGTCTCTTTGGAAACAGCATCTCTAACAATAGGCAACCTGAGCAAGGTTGTTGAAAGCATGAGAAACAAAAAATATGTTGGACTTTGTGAAAAGATTTTTGTTATAAACCGCCACCC
>NW_011369945.1:16474406-16481200 GCF_000735185.1 Notothenia coriiceps | reverse complement strand
ATGAGGCGCGAGAGAGAGAGATTGCTAAAGTGACTATTGAACCAAGTTGTATGGAATCTGCTGAGATTTTGTGTACTTTTACCCTTGGTTCTAAAAAACACAAGCCTTATGCAGCTTTTGCCTTGTAAGGAATTCTTTCAAAAATAAAATCTTGCCAAGGGTCCACAGGGCCAGAATAGCAATTTAAAGCTTGTGTCATTTCCTGGTTTTAGATTTACTCAGCCAGCCACTAGATGGAGCTGTTGTTTGACTAACTCTGCCTCTACTGTGCCTATATGCTTTTCCTTTGTCCACACCCCTCTCAGTGCACTCGCTTCTTGACATCCTCCTCTCTGAGCTCTGCAGTGCTGCCTATAGCATCATTATCATTTCTCCAGCATGAACTTCAAACACTAGGTGCTGTTTTTCCTGGTTAACTGAAGCTATTGTCCAAAAAGAGATTTGAAATCCATGAGTTTGTAATTTTAGATGTTGTTTTTTTACAACTCAGAATTACATTTGTTGCTATTTCCTGTACAGTGAGCAAATCCATTTTTTTTTACTAATATGTAATACCAAATAAAGTGGTCTGTCAGTGGTAGAAAGCTTTTCAGGGATTTTTCTAAAGCCCAAACCAAGTTTGATTTTAGGTTGAACATGGTAAAACTTTCCTATTTACACTTTTTATTTTTTACATGTGGTGACCAAGGCTCAACAGTCCCCTTAGCCCACAAGCACAACATTTTGTATTGAATATTTTCTTCTTATTCCTATTGTGCTACCGTCCTTCAGATAAATACAATTTTAGTTTTTCCAAAATATGTGGGTGGTTATTCTTTGAAGTATGTGAATGAGTGGATTCAGATAAAATCTTCTATGTTGGGTGGTAAGTAGGGATGAGCACCTACTTTAATTAAAATATGTATATACAACTTATAAATGTATTTGTATAGAAAAATCTTCAATAACTTGTACAAGTTTGCATGAGGGTGCATTAGTCTGTCGTATTTTACCTTTGATATGATTTTATATTTTGTCTACTGATGTAAATATATCAACAAGCTAATTATCATTTATGGATTCAGTACAGGCCTCCAGTTTACTCCAAAGTAGCATATGGGCTGACTGGCTTCACAGTCACATTTAATCCCATAAATCTGTTGCTCTCCACATCATGAGCAACATTTCATCCTACGTAAGTCTGTGTTTTATTGCACTGGCTGTATGTAACCTTTTAATCGCTTTGTAAATAACCTTATTAAAGCTTGTGTTGGGGTATGATTATAAATGCTACTATGGCGTATAACAGATTGTAAAATGTTGCCATCAGGTGGCTTCATGCTTTATTAAAATGTGATTTTTCAAGTTTTCCCGTCACTGTCAGACATGGCTGACGGGATGATAGGTTAACATATGGCAGTTGACAGGTTTCTACTAATTTTCTTTTTAAATTGCTAGTGTTTCATTGCTCGTGGGAGCGTCTGGTTTGCAGGCTCAATGTGTGAGAACTAGATTACTGATAATGTCATCATCTCGGGATATGCTGGAGTTATTTTCATCTCATGCTTGACCTTGGGGACCTGAAGAACATCTCTCCAAATGTGAACACTTTTATCAAGGCTGCTTATAAAAAAATTAAACCTTGTTTTGCTCTTATTTCTGCTATAATTCAACCCTTTCTCTTCTCTCTTTTCCTCCTGAAACAACGTTGTTAATAGCATTATTACTAATAGAAATGGAAAGCAAGAAGTTCAAATCTCAACACAGAGAAATGTTTGGTTATTGCCGTACTTGCATGAAAAAATATGCCACATGTAAAAGGTAGCTTTGTTTTGATCTTGTTAGGCATGTATTCACAACACATGGCACTTTTGTATTCTTCATTCAGTTAAAAGCTTATTAGCTGTTGTAAGAAATCCATCGTTATCAATATCTTTGTGGCACATCGAGGCAATCTTTGAAGGTAAAGTACACTTTGCTGCTCAGTTTGTTTGCACTCGTGTCTCTACAGCTGTAGTGGTGCAGCCCGGGGAACCTCTGCAGTATCTTTGGCAGTGTGTGAGTAATGGAGCAGGAAGAGAGTCTCTTAACAGGGCCAGCAGAATAATTATGAGTCGAGCTGAGAGGCTGTTCCTGGGCAACGGGGAGCTTGTGAGCTTCATTGGGAATGGCCTGTCCTCTTGGACCTGTGCCCGACTGATGGGAGCCGTCTGTAAGGTGAGGGTGAGGGTGGGGCGTGCAGTAATATTACAGAGGTACTCGTGTTTAAGGACAACTGCGCTTTGCTTTGGCTAAATGGGAATGGGAATTACAACAATAGTAAAGTATCTCATATCAGTTTAAGGAACTGTGTAGTCCTGCTCTGCAAGGAATAGTGGATCGAAAGAAAATAGTCTCTAAACATTTTGATATTTTTGTTTAAATGTTTATTTTGTTTTTTAATCCTTTCTAATATTGGCATTTCCTGCTTAAGTCATTTGATTCTATTGTGTTAAACCGCTTGGGTTTTGGACTTTGAGAAACTGGGATTTACATTTTTCACAGTTTTTACCTTTTTATTGACCAAATTAGGCATTTAGTCCCGTAAATAATTGAAAGATTAGTACGATTGTTAAATGGGGGCTGCACTGGCTCCATACATAGGGCCTGGGCTTGGGAACAAGATGGTCACCGAATAGACACTGATTTAAGTGCTGGAGAGGTGCTAGTTCACTTCCTGGGCACTGCTGAGGTCTCTAGAGCAAGGCACCGAACCCCTATCTGCTGGGGGCACTTAACCATGACAACCCAATGTGTAAAACAACAGAGTGATAACTTAATATCCCCTGGAGGGATTAAGAAAGTATATCTTCTTCTTCTATTGGATCCCCTTGTGTAGTCAATGCTTCAAATACTGCATGGTGGGTGATTCTGAAAAAAAAATGCAATGTGCTCTTGTCAACAAAATCGTGCCAACACAAGGCCTGGTTAATTAACCTCATTAGTTTGAGTGAAAAGTCAGCACTATAGACCTCAGTAAATTATGCAGATGAGTGTCATATTAATGGGAAACACGGTGCATGTGTTGAAAGTGAACATGTCTCCAGAGGCATGTTTGCCCTAGTAGGCATCATTGGGCTGGCAGAGCAGATAATTGATGAGGAGCTTCATGTGTCCCCTGCTGCTTACAGGGGCAACTGGAGCATGACCAACACTGATCTTCATATTTGAGGGTATACAAAAGGTGATATAGAAAGATTATATGGAATACATTCTTTCTCCTCACATTGTTCTTTTGAGGATAAATTCCTTTTACCACTGTGACTAAGGCATTTGTACCGAGTGACATATTTACAGTTAGGAAATAGGAGATATCTAATTGCAATGCGAAACTGATTCTCAATTAGGGCTGAATGATTAATTTAATTTAAATCGAAATCTCGATTTGAAATGATGCAATTATCAACTTGCAAAGCCTGCAAATTTTTTTTTTTTGGTTTTGTTCTTCTTGTGTGTCAGTCATCCACACCAATCAGAAGTGCTGTGCTCCACATGTACCAGTCATTGTTAACCAATCAGAAGTGGCCCATGATAGAAGGTGATAAGACAGATTGATCCAATCACCTGCCAAGTATTTTTGAAATACTTTTCCAAATGGCTTCCAATGGAGCTTTCCTAGATGGTTTGGTGAAACAAACCATCTGAGTCAGGTTGGTGATGCTCCATCACATGTGTTACATCTATTACAGGGTGAATCTGAAACTGAAGCTTGACTTTAAAGCAACCCAACGGAAGTTTCATGTAAGTTTTAGTTCTTTCAATTGCGGGGTGCCTAGACGACGGAGCACGTCTGATACGACCTTCCTAGCCGGGATATGCCGCTTTACAAAAAACTTCCGTTGGCGCTAAAAACAAATATCGCAAATCGGAATCGCAATATCTGTCAGAACAAATGCAATTAAATTTTTTTTCCCCCATCGTCAGCCCTATTCTCATGCAAACACACTTATTTATTGCTAAAAGTCGCTTTCAATATCAATTATTCTGTGAACTTATTGTTCATCAAAATTTCGGACGGTGCCGTAATTGTGGCGCTTGCATTGTGTTTTGTTTTTGAGAAAGAGAGGGAGAAACATAATGCTTAACGTCGTTTTTAAAAGTTATTACAACTTATTTTTAACCATAATTTGTCACATGCCCACCCGAACCCGTGATATTTTCTATCAAGTTTTCCTTAGGCCGCACTTCTTTGCAGCCATAATGGAAATCAAATTCGACAAATAGTTTAATATCCTTTTAATATTGTTAGTGCGTGTAGCCTTACCTGTATGGGCACATTAAAGACATTGAAACATGTTAAAGTGGTAATGGAGAATTTGAAATGTCACTTATTACTGACGCTTTGAAGTATTCAGGACAGCTCTACTACACACCTGGTACTACATTAGATATCCTGGAAATACTATTCTCCAGGTTTTTCACTTTAACTTTTGATGGCAGGCTCTTTGTGCAGCACCTATTTATTCTGGCATACAGTATGTTGCACAGTTGGCTGGTATACACAGTCTTTGGTTGACTTCACTTTCTATTCTGCCAATATTTTTGTCTGACTTTGGGTTGAACTCCACTCCCTCTACCTGTCTCCCACAGTGAACATCCTGAATCCTGGACGTACTTCTGATCAGATGCATCTCATTACTCTACTTCCTGGCAGCCCTGCATTGAGCCATCTCTAGTCTTGTTTACCGCATCCGTCGCACTCCCTCATCTTCCAATCCCGCCACCCAGTCCTTCTGTCAGTCGCTTAACCCTCAGCCCACACCAAGAACCGCTCGTCTCGCCTGCTGCTATCTGTCCACTTTCCTCTTTCTCGCTGCTTCTCCAACTCCTTCTACTTCCCCTCAGCTTCAACCCTCTAATCACAATAATGCAGCGCCAATGCTGGACTGACTCAAAAGCAACCTAGCATCAGGGCTCAGTGACTCCAGATCTTTCTTTGTTCAGTCCAGACAAAATCAATTACTCCTCCAACTCTGAAGTCGGCCATACAGCATCGTCCTCCTGACACTTGCTTCCAAATGCACTATTGTAGAATCGATTGAGGTGGATAGAAAGAATGAAAAACACTATCAAAGTCAAGTAGAAAGAAAGACTTCTGTGTTTGATCCTATATATATTTATATATTTGTGTACATCTGATTAAATATTTTATACTCTGTTTTACATCCTTGTCTGTGCAGAAACTGTACGTGGAGAAAAAAACTTGTTTTGTTGTTGCTTTTCTGTAGATTTCCAGATCAAAGCAGCCCTTCTCTCCCCAGGCGGGTCCTTGTCACTCAGCAATAACTTGGACTCACCTGCCTGCCATGCCCTGTCTTTGACATTATACCGTGGATCCCACTTCCTGGAATGGAGCCAGAGGAGAAAAAAGTCAGTCATTTCAACACCCGCTCTCTCACTCTCACCAAAGCTGGCACTAATCAGATTTAGCCAGGGCTTGAGGATTGAGTTTTTGTGTGTGTGACTGCAATGTCATCAGCCCAGATTTGGAGCAGTAAAACCATCACTGTATTGGAAAGAGTGGTAATTGTATTTAGAAAGCAGGATCCTTTGGGGAATCGTAATTCAGCTTATGATTTGCGTCATTTTCCACTCCACAGTTTCACTGCATTTATTGCACATTTGCACAGGTCCATTAACTGAGCTGACGATTATTATATTACCAAGGATATATAACTGCACAACTCAATTGCTACAGATACTAACTTTACACTGCATAACGAGGTTCCATTAATTTTTAATAGCTTGAAGAATTTGCCTGAAGATAATAGTAAACGTATCCCACCTGATAATGCACCTTTGTGAACAATAGGACTAAATGTCGCCTTACAGTTCAGTGATTTGTGGATAGGACTTTGCTAATAGTCAGCATTGTAGATGATCTGCTTATTAAACATGACTTGGAGATCTCCCCCTAGATTGAGAAATGATTGGTGCAGTGTTATTTGTGCGGGAGAAGGGGACCTGAGTTGTGCATCCTACGATATCAATCTTTGATTACGCAGCTGCCTGAAGATGGCTCTGTATTTTCCGCCTCCACTTCCTCCCTTGACTCAAATATAGATTGGCTCCTCGAGTCTCCTCTTGGATGTATCTGGATATGTTTCTGCCTCTGTCTTCACTTTTTGTTTCGTGGTGTGTCAGCTTTTCATACGTGAAGCCGGTTGTCTTACACAGCAGCTCGGAGCTCCCGGCCTGACAGAGTGTCAGCGGGGGCTTGTGTCACATTATTGTAAGAGAAAATCTAAGTCGGGAATATATTTTCTATATCCAAGTTATTGAAAAGACATCGAAGTAAGGCGTATTCAATACAAGCTCGTATGAAACTAGTAAAGGAGAAAACACTAACTTTAATTTAGAAGGAACATACTGACAGTTACCAAGGAAAACACATTTTATATTATCATTCAGAGCAGGGGTGGGGACCCTTTTTTTCTCTCAAGGGCCATTTCAATTTTTTCAACATCCTCCGAGGGCCGTACAAATGATTTACCTCTGCTTAAAAATACTACAATCAATCACAGCCGATTCATTTGGCCTTTCTTTCATGCTGTGCAAAGAAAAAGCAACCTCTTAATCCAGATATTTTACCATGACTCGCGCATGCATGGTGCACGGTTGTGGCATGACCACCAAAACAGAAAGATATGGACAAAAGATGTGTGTGAATGTATTTAGTTTCCTATCCATCTGAACATGATTTAAGTGGGGGGGGGACCTAACCTCCTCTACGGGGGTCCGGGGGCATGCTCCCTTTTAAATGTTGAAGTTAAAAG
>NW_011369945.1:16474109-16474368 GCF_000735185.1 Notothenia coriiceps | reverse complement strand
AAGATGTGTGTGAATGTATTTAGTTTCCTATCCATGTGAACATGATTTAAGTGTGGGGGTGGGGGGGGGCTGGGGACCTAACCTCACCTCCTCTAGGGGGGTCCGGGAAGATTTTTTTTTTTAAATGTTGAAGTTAAAAGCATCAATCTGGTGCACTTTGAGAGCAACATTAAGAGATCTATGGATCCATCTCTCAACACCCAGATGAAACAGAACTGGAAGCAGATTTTATTTTTCTTTATGGACATTTTACAAATCA
>NW_011369945.1:16457774-16474064 GCF_000735185.1 Notothenia coriiceps | reverse complement strand
TGTAACCTGTGTTATATGTAAATTTAGGCTGTTAGTGGTTGGCCCTGACGTGATGGCTGACCATCTTCCTGGTCCGCCTCCCAAATGATTGGTGATTGGAGCATGCGGGCTCGACGCCTCCAATCGCAGCGCACAGCCGGCGGCACACACTGCTGGAGATGACTACAAAGCCTGTGACTGACGATCACTCAAGAAGCTCTGGCTGCCGTCTAGGTCGACTTTTTCATGTTAATCGTCCTCGGTATCACCGGAAGCTTGATTTGTCTGCGCCATCTTGAGTAGCGTCCCATGGCTCTTATTTCTGCCGGAGAGCCGAGGAGCGATAAGGAGAGCGATAACCGAGGATCCCACCAGGACCATCTCCGATTAGAATCCTGCAGGAAATATTCGCTCCCGCTTCTGTGTTATCGCTCACTGATTTGGACGACGCAGCGATGCACTGATCTGATGCTTCTTGACATGAGAGCAGTACCCCAGCGTGGAGTGAAGAAAATTACATGAACCTCACGAGAGACACTCTCAATGTTATACTGTGTTTTGTTTTAATTTAATGTATCAATTTAGTTACAAATATGTTTATATCTGAACAACAATAGTTGGTCAAAAATAATTTTATTCATTTATGGAAACACTTTCATGATCGCTTTTTCTTTACATTTTCTTTATTGTCATTTCCATTCAGTCAGTCATTAAGTGCTATTAAAATCGTTAATGTGCTACACTATCAACAAACAGGTGTGCAATCCAATGAATGTTAATCTAACTGGTTTTGAAAGATAATATACTCTTTTTCTTTCTGCTCAATCTTTTTATATGTGCACTCTAATCAATATTAATCAAACTATGTTCGTTGTGATCATTTTAAGATGGGCGTGTTGTATCTTTTTGAGATGAGTTTTAAGTTGGATTATATCGGAGTCGGTGATACAACAGATGACACAAATGTTTGTGTCGGTAAATGTGTGGCCGGGGGTTTTTGTGAAAATACACGGGGCAGAGCTGCTGTCAGACGAACAGCTGTGCGGCGTCATCACAAACGACGTCGGCTTCAGGTGACGCTCCGAGGGAACGACGTCCATTGCTCTTAAAACTCATTTCCTGCTTCTCGTTTCCTGCGTCTCTCCATGGCTTCCTGGGTGGTGAGGACTAGACGCAGGGAAAACGACGCAAGTGATGGACGCAAGGATTCCATTTAACGACCTGAGGATTGCAGCCTCTGACATGGGACAGACGCCCTCCGCTACTTGGTCCTCTAGACAGATCTGTTTAACTTGTGGTCAAACTGGTGTGCCCGCATCTCCGTCGTGATATTGTGTATTAGTAGTGTGCTATAGTAGCTTAGTTAGGCTGTAGAGTAGCTTAGTTAGTGTTTAGAGGATTTTGTGGACTGTTGCCTTTTGTTTGCTGTGGTTTTTGTTACAGGAATCCTTTTGTTAGTTGTACACTTTTAAAGTGAGTTTTGTTTCATTCCTTATTTAGTGTATTAGTATTTACCTTTCCCTGTATGCATATTAGACTCCTTTTTTATTTTTTTAGGTCCTCTTTCGTTGTTTATTTTATCAACCTATGCCCTTTTGGCCTTTTTGTTTGATTCCGCAGGGCTGAATGCCTTCACTGCTATTTCACATAAACCTTGTTAATCTGATACCAGTGATATCCAACTGGTGGTGTGGTTGTTGTCCTCTACCCCTTAGAGGGGGACGTAACCGGCATTGATGCTCAACATAAAGATGTGTTTGTGTGGTATCCAAAAACTATGGGACTTTTTCCTTCTTTTTTAGTAAATACCACATTTTCTTCATTAAATAAAAGTGTTTTGCTGTTTTATAATACTATAAAATTGAACAATTTGAACACTTCAGGACTTCTAGGAACTGTCTCAATGATAAGAACTCTCGTGTATAAACAAAAAGTAGGTCAAAAATGACAACAATTTCTGTCCCATGAATGTGGGAAAAAAATGCGTCATAACACAGGAAAGCAGGAAAGTGAAAAGAATAACCAGAAAATGACAAAATGGTGTTTAAGTCTTTGAGTCTGTTTGGCAGTTGGATTTGACTAGGGAATTAAACTAATTTCAGGCTTCCTGAATAGAGTTGTCAGACAGCCTAAAGCGAGAGAGAAGTGCGCGACGAACAGACGCAAGCAACTGAAATTTGGAATATGGAGTGGGTGCAGGAATGAGGACATTTTTCCCAACTCCTGTTCGCTCGTCTGGATGTTTTTTATTAAATGCGTTTGAATGAAAGACTTAGCCGCCTTTAGCTTTAGCATTGGTAATATGCTGTTTAGTTCCTTTGTTAGTGTATATCCTGTTGGAAGAAAATGTTTACTATCATAATGGTTGAGGATGCAAGGAACAGGGAGATGCGGGATGTTATTGTGGGGATGTTTTAGCTGATGTAGTGAAGGTGAGCGGACGGATGGGGCAGCCTGCACACGGGACACCGCTTGTTCCTTTGTCTTCAGCTTCCTGTTTCCTGGCGCACACGTTAGCAGACGTCAGGGCTGAGGTCGAAATAGTCCATTTAGCTTAGGAACCTTCCTAACGGAGTGAAATGACCCGGAAGTACCTCAGTGGGCAGCCATGATAAAAGTTGCCGTTTCGAAATTCTCTAGATATAGGGAAAGGAGGTTTCAAACCTTCCTTTATAACCTACCTTTAGTTAGGAACCCACTGGACCTCCCTCACCGAAAGGAGGAGGGAAAATGCTGCCCACGCAATGCGCTTTTTCCGCCGCAGCATTTGGCCGCGTCCACACAAACGGTTGGTCGTTCACGGAAACAACCGATTATGACGAAAGAAATTATATCATGGAAAGTTACGGTGCTTATGAAGCATTTTAAAACGTATCGTGTAACTTGCCAAAGCTTTGTTTTGAACCGTTCATCAGTATTATAATCAAAAAAAGAGAAATAATAAACGTTAGTTATTTACTGAAATGATCAAATAAAGTCAACATTTCACAGTCTTTACTGAGCTGTGTGCGGGGGTTGTTCAACTTTAAAAGATGTTGAATTGGTGGATATACACGGGAGTGATAGATGTTAAGGACTAACCGTTGTAATAATAAATACATTGTATGGATTTTACAGATCTTTTGCATAAAATCATACGTATTGGGGATCATTTGTATTAATTGTGGACCGAGGGAGGATGGTGACGAGGCATAAGTTTCACTTAAGAAAAATGTGGGTTATTATTACTAAAGAGAGGGGAAAAGTGCATATTTTTGGATATAAACAAACACATCTTATGTTGAGCATCAATGCTGTTACATCCCCCCTCTAGGGGTAGAGGACAACAACACACACCAGTTGGAATTGGTATAATTATAAAGGGTTTATTGTAAATAGCAGGGTAAACAAAGTTGGATTCTCTAAAGTACCGCAGTCTCTTCTCCTAAATCCTTTTGAATTCTCCTATCCACTATTCCTTAACCCCGTGACGTTTCACTCAGAGGTCAAGGGATAGACGATAGGGATAGACGTTAGGAGCTGACTTTTGGATTATCCGACCGCAGCCCTGGTGTCTCGTGCGTCCGTGAACGATGCAGCCGTTCTTCGGACGTGACTGACAAAAAGTTTTGACTTTTGAATGAAGCTTGAAAACGACCATGTTAAATAATCTTCTGCTGAAGCATTCTACGATGAATCAACACCTGGAAATTGTGTTCAATGACAAACCAATGGTACCAAAGCAATACTTTAAGGAGAATGAATGTAAGAGACAAGATGGTTAGCTGTTGAACATAATCTATTTTGAAATGTATTGTGGTCCCTGAGACTTACAAATTAAGATTTTTAAAATCAGGTTGGGGAATCAAATTCCATTTACACATGCTACTTATTGAAATTTCTTCTGCATGACCTTAATAAAGCCTTAACATTTGCAGTCCCAAAAAAAAAGACATAAGAAAAAAACAGCCAAAAATATTTTAAACACACTAATGTGTACAAGGGACAGTGAGTATTGTCTCAGCAAGCTGTACATTGATAAACTGTATATTTATCTGTCAGGCGCTGGCATCACTGTGGATGACAGTGATGCCAGCTTAATTAAAGACTGTCATCTGGTGGAGTGAATGTTACCATGTAATTGTTTAAAGTAAATGTAAAAGTATGGCACACCTGTTTTTTAAAATTTTATTTTAGTACACCTATTTTATATCAATATTGATACTGTCACTCCACGGAGTTCACTCCGTCACGGAGGGGGAGTGTGTAGGGGTAGGGTGTAGGGCGTGGTTTGGGATTGGGCCGCCCTGTTCGCGGGGACGCGCAAAGGTGACGTCATCGCCTGTATTGAGCATTCGCCTACATTTCTAAGCCTTTCTCTCTCTTTTGAATGATATATTTCCCATCAGATTAAACAGCAAACGGCTGAATAAATAATCTGGATACAATTGCGAGGTGGCTCGTTTTAAGGGCACAGTCTTCGTATTGGAACAAAATTCCGTTTTTAAGTGTAGTCACTGTTATGTTCCTACAGAACAGACAATGAAAGGATAAGATGTCATTTGTCAGTATAGTCCTATTTCTTAAAACCTTCTCTGTTGTTTAAGTGTCTGATAGCCTACTTGTTAACCACGAATAGTAAGCAATTATATGATAGTAATGATATAACATAAGCCTATATGATAATGTCAGACACTGTTATTTTCAATCAAGCCTAAGATAATGTGTTCAAACTAGCTTCACTCGCTTTAATTGCTCCTTTGAATGTAATTTTCCTCTGTGGTTTCCTACTCAACACATTTTTGTATTGTAATGCCACTCATATTTTATTTTTTATTTTATTTTAAAGTGACATTGAATGTTTTGAAAGGTTTCCTAAAATAAAGTGTATTATTGATCTTATATCTGTGCCTATACTATTAATGTTCCTTATTTTAGACTCGGTTTTTCCTGGTGTCAATAGGGAAGATCTTCACTGTTCTCTAGATAATATGTTCAGCAGAGCAGGTATTTCTCCTGCCAGATATGGCACCCCCCTACAACTTTGTCCAGGACATTCACAACATCACCAACATCACACTGGTGCTGTTCCCCTCTAGTTTGTGCTCACAAAAGCATTTTACTCTGGGCCCAGCAGGTGAAAAACTAAAGAGGGGCTTCCACATCCGGCAGAGCAGGTGTTGTAACTGCCGGATTTGGAAGCCCCCCTATATCTTTGTCCAGGATAGTCACAACGTCACCAAAAATGTTTTTTTTTTAATGTTTTCAAATATTATTTTTTAGAATATCTTAGGCCCTGACGGCTCGCCACTGATGTACAGCAAGGTACCATAATACCACAGCTCTGTACTGCTATATCACAGTACTTCCATGGGCATGGTAACTGTAAAGTCACAGTACGTAGTTGTACTTTTATTCTAATTTACTGTAAATTACTGTGAAATCCATGCAACTAGTAGCCAGTAATTTACTGTAAATGTACAGCCAAAAATGTTACAGTGTAGTCATTGTCAGCCAACATGTGGGTCTCATTTTGCATACCAAGCATGTGTTTCATTAGTATCCGGCAAAATATATTTTTGAAAAACTAAAGCAAAAAAGGCCTTTCCTTAACAAAATCATCTGCCTTAAGTAGTTCAGGACATGAATAGTATTCATATTATATATTATGTATGATATTATATAACTATGAGCTCTGCAAAATCCATTTGTGCCATCTCTACATCCAGACATGTAGACAAAACTTAAGACTCAATGTTGACTTAGTGGTTTTAACAGTGTCCACGTCTTTCTCCTGTCTCCCTCTGTCCAAACTCCTTCAGCATTCCTTGAAGGGTCACATCCTCTTCAGTGTCCCATGACAAAAACCACATCTATAAAACATTTCTTTTTATGAGTTGGGATTGAGAACATTTGAAGGAATGAGCTTGAAGACACAGCTCGGGTTTGAGTGGATCTTTCTCTAAATGAGAAGCCAGGCATGTGTGTGGGTTTGAGGTTTGATTCCAATAAAGCTGCTGCTGTGACCTGTCTACGACTGAACAATCCCACATTCTGGAAATGAAGGTGTGCCACAATTAAACTAAGCATTAAGCATGTATAAAGCAGGTCTCCTCCAAAGTTTCTTCTTAGTCCCACTTCATCCGAGTTTATAAATTGAAGGCCACGCATGAGACCGAAATGGAAAACATTGCTGCTGTCAAACGTCTAGCTGTCCAAAAGGCCTATTTTTATCTTTGTCACGCAACACAAATCACAACCAATATATTTTCGCTGCCTCAGTTCTCTCCTAGTGGAAGAAAAAAGTTGATCACTCCCACTCTGTCACACTTGTCAATTACTCATGGAAATGTTAATTGCCACAATAAAGTATTTTTCCAAGACTTGTCCCCAAATTCATTATCATTCCTGCTCAAGTGGCTCTTGAGAGTGAGAGTGAGCCATACATCTAGAGAAGGGATTGTAATTCAGAACAGATGTACTCCTAACCACAGGTGATGTCGGGAGGGGGCCAGGCCACCGCTCCCATTGAGGAAAGGACAAGGGAGGGGGTAAGAAAATAGACCTAACCCTCCTGGTGGGAACCTGAGCCATGAAAAGTATCGATGTCAGTCACCGGACTCGCTGAGATTGTAGGCTTTGTTTTCCTGCCGGGCAAGGTGAACTGTACATTCCTGCTTTCCAGCAGAGAGGGACAGGGTTTAGTCCGGAATCTGAAGCTCTGATAGACCAGGTTTCAGCAGCCCTCATGCCTCTTGCAAACACACCGGTGGGAACTTCTCATCCTGACCCTCAAAAACTGAGGAGAGGCTGCTCTCTTGTTTTTTTTCCGAGAAGGAAATATAATCTTGCTTGTTAACAAATCTTGAAAAAAACACAAACCTGTTTTTTGAACGCTATTGTAATCTTTTCTAATGTCAGTGAGAAAAATGTAAAGACTGCTCTTCAGCCTGCATGGCTCTGCGGTGTGGTTCAAATTCAGAGTGCAGGGTTAGAGTGTGTTAAGGTGACTTCATGGGGGGCTCTGCTTTGTAATGTATTTTTGGTTGAGTTTTTTACAAAAAGTATTCTAGTTTACCCGGTCCTCTCCGCAGACCCAGGGTGGCGTGTGGAAGCTGATAACAGGAAGGAAAGCTGTGATCTCCAGCCAACGGATGAACAACTCCTCATCTGTGACCAGGTCTCCAGAGAGAGAACCACCTGCAAGGAGAGAGAGAGGCAGAGAAAAATGCCATACATGAAAATGGTAGACTCAAAAATATCCAAGAGGAAACATGTACGCTAGGTGATTTTGGAGACATGGTCAGGTTGTCTTTTTAGCTGGACATAAGCTACTAAAGCACGGGAAAACATAGAGGGAGTTGGAAGTGAATGAACCTTTTAACATAGCTAGCATCAGGTAAAGCTCCCTCAGGCGATACAGAAGTCATTTTAATGGTTGCTAATGTCAGTCATTAATATTAAACATGTTTAAAAGCTAGCGGCTTCTGGTAAAGACCTTGCCAAATTTGTTCTTTGTGGTGTTTCAGGATCTGGCTTATATGAATGGTGTTTGATTAATAAATAAATCATTAATACATTGATAGGAGGAAATAGTGAATTAAGGAAATTATAAAGTTGCATAATCCTTGCACAATTTTCACACCTACCAGAAGTGACATACAGTATGGGGCACATGAACGTGCCATGTTTTACGAAGGTCAGAGAGCAATTACAGTATATCAGGTCTTTTATTCTGTCTGTAGCAGTGACACTCTCAGCTGTTTGACTGCTATTGCAGGAATTTGCTATACTACACAAATTAACCTAATTTATGTCCAAAACATCTAGAGCTATTTTGTGCCTATTTCTTGATGAAGTAGTGAAATAAAGATGCTCTTTTTAGGACATATGACGTACTGAGGTGAGAAAATGTACTCATAGGCTGTGGTATTACCTACTGCATCAGGAATGAGGAAGTTGTATCCCAGCAGAGTGTGGTGCAGCAGGGAGGGAATGATGCCCTTCAGGCCCATTGGGCTCCAGTCGGACTGCAAGGGGCTCATCCTCACAAACAGAGGCTTGTGGCTTGACCTGAGACACAAATAGCATCATAAGAAGTGGAAGGAGTAATCTCACATTGGGAAACATCTCTTTCTGTAAACAGTGGCAGTTGGTACTGATGCTCGAGGGAGTTACCGTGTCCCCGCTGTAACGATGGTGGAGTCTCCTATCCGTGTGGCCATGTCGGCCAGCAGGCTGATGTACTTGTCTCCCCCGAGAGCCTGTGGAGGCCTCAGAGCTTGCTCCTCAAACAGATTCCCCTCAGCCCCCTCGAGCACCACATACTCCATCCCTAGGTGTGCCTGCAGGGACCCCACCCTGTCCAGAAACCAGCTCACCGCTCCAGGGTTGGTGATGTTTAGCTTTACACAGAACTTTCCTCGCCACTGACTCATCACAGGGATCTAAAGGGGAAAAGTAGAGTTTACACAACGATCATTTTCAATTTTTGCAATTCATTATTAACTACGGCTCCTCCGCTGTTGCAGTTTTAGATTTACTGTTTTAGGCCATGCTCAAACTGCTCTGCTTTTTATCAATCTGCAACTTGTGAGAAGAGACAGGCTGCAAGGCAGATGGAAATGGTCTACTTTGGAAAAAATAGCTGTTTCTGGTTTCTCTTTTTAATGGGGGTTCTCAAAAGTTGAGGAAATTGTACGTTTTAGACATGGAATATGTTTTCTGTGAATGGACCGATCACAAGGCAACTCTTTACTACAACAACAACCAGAATGAAATTAGAGAAACCTCGGGTAAAAGTTAACATGCAGAGCACAGGGAACGCAGCCAAGTGCTTCTCAGGATGATGATGAAGTCCACTCAGTTCTCACCAGCTGTCCCTGGGGCGCTGAGGGGAGGCTGAGCCAGAAGGCCTCGGTGCCGTCCATGAGGGAGGTGTGGAACTGCATGGTGTCCACGCCCAGGAAAGGGGACAGGGTGATGGAAATGTTAAGAAGCTTGACAAGTGGGAGGTCCCTGGTCAGTCTCTTGGACATCCCCCTTTTCCTGCTGTTGAGGTAGTCATGGTCCTGCAGAGAGACAGAGACATTCACTGTCATATCTGAATCAACAGTTAGAAAAGTGTCAACATTCTACACTCAGAGGGAAGCCTTACATCTTAATAAATGCTACACTTCAAATGACGATAAAATCATTGTATCGTATCGTACATACGATACAATGATACTTTTTCGTCATTTCAAGTCAGCAGCTCCATTTCCAACATTAACAAGGACAAGAACCAAGGGAAAATACAGTTAACGTAACATTGCAATCGGTAAATCCAATATTTTCAAGACCCCTTGCCAACATTTGATCCACGAAAAGAATGCTTTAATCTCACCTTATTAAATCGTAGGACCCTATATTTTAGATTTTATGGTGCAGGACATTGCAGTCAGAGACAATGTTAACATGTTATTATAATGGTAGGTTGATCATAGAATTTCTCAAAGGGTTGACCTACAATATGACTTTTGCCCTTTTACCATATATCATAATCCTTTGGTATTTACATGGACAAGTCAAAACAGAGATGTCAGGTTACATAACTCTGGAATGAAACCTTTTAAGAATACAACGAATGAACCCAGGAGGTAAACCAGCTGTGGGAAGAAAAGGGTGGATTAGCAGGTTATGTAATTTTCGTAATGCTCCCCTTTGTCCTGCTTCTACCCTGAATTTGAGTTCTGCATAATTGACAAAATAAAATAAATTCTGAAAAAGATGACCCAAACATATTTTTATAGTAGATTTGCGAAAAGCTGCATTATTTAGTCTGAGTAATGTTTTTAGAAACATGACAGCCTAATAATAACTCCACTTCCAGTGCCTGTAATTCCACACTAATATGGAAACTCGGAAAGAAGTGTGACTGATAATTTACGAACACTTGTAAAACTGGCTTTAAAGAGAAGCCTAGTTTTATTTACAGAGGGTCATTGTTGCCTTTTACACCTCAGTACACTTAATGGACAAATTCCATACGTTTCCAGGCAGCACTGTACAGTACACATGGCTTATTCTTTATGGCATTTATGGAGGGGAACTGGATGACAACAATACCTTTGATGTACCAGAAAACTTCACATTGTGGGTAAAGGAAACTTGTTTTAACGTCGACTGACGTGCGTTATTCCTCTCCCTCTTCTTAATCCTTTCACACCTTCTGAACTAGTAAAGGAAACATATACTGTAGGGTTTGTGTGTGTGTATATTATAAACTCTGCCTCCTCTTATATTTCATGTTCAGGTCAGATCGCTGCATCAAGTGTGTCTTGGCTGACATCCCTTCTTGTCTCAACACAACCATTTCTTCACCATCCCACGGTTACCACTCTCAGAGCAACCTGAGATCAGTTCTGAGAGTCTCTGTTTGTCTTCTCTCGGCTATATCTGTTTTGTAATGGAAGATCTCAAGTATTGACTTAGATCCACTTGACAGTGGTCCTGTTTCTAGGCAGTATAATTAAATCCCAAATACTGGGAGTATAGTCTGTGATCATGATATCAGATTTACAAATGATGAGACATATTTCCAAGAAGTGGCCAGTGTGCTGTGGTTTACATTCAGACTTATTTTTCAACATAAGGACATGAAGTACTTAACCATCTTTTTTTTCTACGCTGTGACATTTCTGTGAACCCGTCCCCCCTCATTCCCTCCTCGCCCGTCTCCGGCACTCTGGAGATTTACTTAAGTTGAAAAGTCTTTCATCTCTACTGTAGGCTTGACCAGTTTTGAGCCTCTGACCAATGAACCCTCGCCAGCTTCACAGCCCAGATGGTTAAGGAGGAGGATTACAGGAGTCTACAGCTACACAGTGCAAGAATAAAGGCTGAATAAAAGATCATTTGCACCATTAGAGATATGCTTATAGCAGAAGGCTACTAAACTGAATATGCTTAAGTGAAATGCGAACTACTGTAAGGTTGCCAGAGTATGACAGAAAGTAAAACTTTGATAACATTGGCTACAAACATTTTGGTAAAACAGCTTCTCTGTTGGTACAAACATACTTTTTTATAATTAGAGCCAAGGGTTGCAACTAACAATTATTCATCCCTCACACTTTATTTTCACGATTAATCGTTGATCGTCAGAAAATATAGAAACAAGTCTATCCCAGTTTCTCAAAGTCCAAGGTGATGCCTTTAAACGTCTTGCTTTGTCTGGTCAAAACCCACAGATATACATTTTAATGTGATTTATAACAAAGCGTAGTTGAATACTTGATTCTGATTGGTCAATTTGGACATTACAGAGGTTGTTAATTTTCTTTTAAGAGAACATTCCGTTGCTAAGGAGCAACAAGGGACCAATGCATGTGCCAGTCATATCCATCTGCAGAACAGCATGACTTTATCTTTTAAAGGTTGCCAGTCTACTAAAGACTCTGAGGCTGCAGTAAAGAGACAGTGTGGCGGGCAGTGAGGAGTGAGGAGCTCGTACCATGTCGGAGAGGAGGGTGGTGGAATGTTCATTGAGGCTGATGACTCCCTCCCCAAGCTGGTGTCTCTTCAGACGATTAGAGAAAGTCCTCAGCTCCCTCTCCACCTTCGGCCCCGAATCCATGTTAGTGAGCAGCTTCCAGAACGGCAGCCTGTAGTACACACAGAGGGATGATACGGATCTGCTGCTCTGAGGAACCTGGGTAAAGTGTAGTTTATCACTCCCTAAATACCCAGAAAGTTGTAGTCTGTGGTAACTGGAACCAGAGATGCACCACGGCTTGATTTATTGATAATATGAATCAACAAAGTTCCACTTCTGACAAGTAACCCACCACTAATCCTCAACTTAACTGAACGTACCACAGTGTGTTCATGTTGGGCAGCTCCCTGCTGTGCTGGTACAGTTGCTGCACTGCTTCCTGGTGAGCAGCTTTCACATTGTTGGCCACACACACGGTGTACTGCAGAGGCTCTCGCTCCATACTGGGCAGCGACTGCAGGCAGAACTGCTGTCGGCTGTCCAGCCCCAGCTGCAGAGGAATATCAGGAGAAACAAGCACTGCCACACCTGCAATGAGAAAGAGAGGGGAGAGGGCACAGGGTGTTTATCACATTGTACTGGTCAGAGATCCATACTTGATGCTTCAGATCCGTCTATATTATGAAATACATCAAAAATAGTGTTGTTACCAATTAAAAATACTTGCTCAGCGAACATTTTTAAATAAAATACAAAATATGGGTAGGCACATTTACAAAATATGGGTAGGCACATTTCTTTTTTTAAAGTTCTGTCAGATCAGTCAATTTCCCACATCATAGATTTAAGGTGGAAAGCCATGGTGCATCATGGGAGGCTCTGACAGTCAAAGTAACAATTGAATGAGAACAACCAATAGAAAAGCAACTGGGGAACATCAACAGTCCTTGATGACGCATTCATTATTTCATAACAATAAAAGAGATGATTTTTTAAGAAAGATAAATATAAGAACAGTAGAGCAAGCACAATTCCAAAAACATCTCCAACTTTACAAGCGACAAATTGATTGAGTGCAAAGGCCACAAAACCCCTGTCCTTCCACCTAATACTGACAACAATCTAGAACAAATAGTATTCTATGTACCACCTAACACTGCAGTGGAGGGTAACACAAATAAATACTGTATGGTAGACTGGTAAAATTGTCTTATTTCACAATAAAATGAAATGGAAAATAACGCATTTAATTTCAAACTCCCTAAAATATTTTTTATCAAATGACATCTTATGTTTTATGTCCTGCCAAATACTCCAAAGTAATAAAATACATGTTTTGAAAAATATAATATAATTGAAAGCTACCACCCTCAGATAATATGTGCCTCTTCAAACAGATATATTGCGAGTCTTAATGTACAGCAATGAAAAGCAGTGGAAGTATGAGACGGTCCATCGCAGATTCCTCTGATATGACATAGTGCGCGAGTGATACTGAGACGAGGATGAGCGTGACGGATGGAGTGTTGTGGGAGGTAGAGTGCGGGCTGTGTCAGCTGATATTGCTCCGCTCAGATGTGAGAAAAACACCCCTGAGTATGAGATATCACAGTATGTAGTTAGATGAGTTTACACCGGCACTGCTGGCAACTTCTCGGTAGGTAGGTTACACTGCACAGCAATGGGAGAAGTCTGGGATACCTATCCAAAGTCACATTGAAGATGTTTTTTTATTCTTCTGGGTTTTACTCCAGGGAACATCTCTTAATTTTGGGCGTGCGGTACGAAAAACAACACCTAAGTCTTCAGAACATTTCTCGTTTTCTCCCCTTCTGTAAGTAAGATTTTGTCAAGCGGATAATTGTGTCCGCAGATGTAGCTGCCCTGCAAGGAATGCCTTGTCCCTCTCAGGTTACCCCTACCCCATATCCTCACCACTTCTCACCCGTCCTGACTCCCACCTTCTCCCTCCCAGATTTAACTGCCTTCCTTTCCTCTCTGCTGCTACTCTGCCCCATCTCAGGTCAGCAGAACCCAGCCAGTATTGATCAGAACCCCCAACCCAGCCTCTCTTTCACTTACATTTGGCACCAACTGCTCAAAAGCAGCCAAACTGGAATTTGGGAGCTGATCAATAAATAGATTAGAATTTGAGACCAAAGGCGGTTCACAGTTTGAGAACCGGGGCTGGAAGCTTGGCTCACTTCCGCCCCCCCTCTCTAGTTTCAATGGGCTTACTGTTCTCCTGCAGGCAGGGACCTGCAGGAGCCGGCAGGATACGGGTCTATAATCAGATTAATAGTTTAAAGATCAGTCTTCAAGTGCTGCATAAAGCCTATTGAAGAGCCTTCAACAACCGGCTAACGTGTTTGCAATGGATAATGTCAAAGAGATACTGGTAACTCCTCAGCTGCCCCTCACAAGGTATTAGGTCACCCCCCGACTGCTTGTTATAGATTCATAATGCCAGATAAACGTAGGGTTTTGATCGAAACTGCGTTATATATTTCAAACCTTGAGCGATAAAATAGATAAAATAATTGTTCATGATAACAGGGGTGCCATGAAACTGCACATTTCAATAATGAATATACAGAGTGGTGTAGAAAGTGGGGCAGCAGGAGAAAATGTTACAGCTTTATGGAAGGATGGAAGAGGAATGCAGGCAGTGGAAATAGAGGCTACTGAGTACACCAGACACCGAGCAGCCTCGTAGAATGATGTGCAGATACAGCAGGCTGCAAACAGTGTGTTTTACCAAAGTGCACACAGGGTGGAAAGTGAAGTTTGCAAGCACGACTTCTGGAGTCACATTTAATTTGTTTGGGAAATGACACTGCAGAGCCTCAGAGAAATGGGACAATCTGGTCAGGAACAACTCTACCTTTTATTCTAGCTTTTAAACATGCCGATTTTAATGTTAAATATACTAAATCTGTTCTGGGGGTTTAAACAGATCTATTCAAAGCACTTTGACACATTTAGTTTCAGTATAGGGGGAAGTCCTGATTCTAAATGAAATTCTAACCTCTAGTTATATAAGTTTAAGGCTCAGACAAACATCTCTGGATGTGCCAGATTGGAACAGGAATCAATAAGTGTTATTTAAAGAAAGTTAAGCGGGTTTGAGGCCTTGAGTTACAGCCAAAGCGGGGTGCACAGGAGTTAAAGGCAAAGCGAGGGGGGATGAGACCCTATTTTTAGAACAATTCCTTAAACACTTCAAGCTTCCCCCGAAATATTTTCCACTAGCTCTCAAAAGCAAAATTATACGCCTGACAGAGCGTATCCGCTCACCTTTAAAGCAGCAGAAAGGCAAAACGTAAAAATGATTTAAGTTCATTGGGCAGTTTTGAATGATTGACACACACATGCCTCATTTTTTTACAGCTGTTAAGGGGGCACACAAATGAAGATTGCCTCTTCACACACATTGTGCATTCACACACACTCCCTTTAATGGGAAACTGTAGACATCCAAGGAAAACAGAGCAGAACTTATAGGGCTGTAAAGTTTCTGCACTTTCTCTCGCTCAGTCTAACCCCACGCACCTTCTGATGGGTGAGGAAGGTTTTAATGTGGCGTCTAGCCCCTCGGAGACTGGCTGGTCTGGGTGGGAAACCAAGTTGAATGACTCCCTGCTGCCCCGGGCCAGATGGGCTACACTCTTTTACCTGTCATATTTATACTGTTATTTATGACACCTGTGCACATTTACAGACCTGAGTTAGGTTATAAAAGGTGCATTCAAATGCTCACTGTGTGTGTGTGCGTGTGTGTGTGTGTGTGTGTGTGTGTGTGTGTGTGTGTGTGTGTGTGTGTGTGTGTGTGTGTGTGTGTGTGTGTGTTCAGGCATGCATTTCCTTAACAATGGAAACTTAGTTTCTTTGCCCAACCTCAAGAAATTGATGGCCACAAAACTGGGATCTTGCCATGGTAGTACATTTCCAATTCCACTTATTGAAGAAAAACAATGAAACACTAAAGAGGCCTTTTCTTTGCTCCATTCCTGTCATCAATCAGCTTTATTGTTTCCTGTGTGAGATGCTGTGTTCCGTAGAAACATCACAACTGTGAAAGGAGATCAGAAGATACAACATTCAAATACTTTTATGTTATTTAAAAGTATTTTTCATTGCTGGATATTGGTTTAAGAAATACTTTATTTACAGGTCAATTATATAGAAGATCATTATTTAGAAAATAAACAGAGCTGGGATGAAGAACCACAGACTGATCACATGTTGTGTTAATGTGGACAGTTGATACTGTAATATAAGTGGACTAACGCGGCTGGATAAACCCTCCATTAAAAACTGTCTCTCTCTTGCTTGTTGTCCTTGATGGAAAGTATTAGGTAGGACATGGACTGTGGAAAATCTTGAGGGATGATGTTCATATTATAGTAGCCTTTTTATACAGGAGATGACAGCTCTCTTTTAACAAAGCTTCAGTTGGCCAAGTGAGTCATTGTTAAAGTGTTTCACCTCTTACTTGTCCTGCAGAGTGGAGGTTTCAGGGCAGCTGCCCGCAGGCACCTCCTGCTGACCCGTTGAGTAACAGAGGGGCAGCTTGTTTTCCTCCTACATCCGAGCTGAATATTTTAAGCATTTAATTCTGTTTTCGTGTGACTCAGTGATCTGGGGTTGGAATAAGGACAAAGAAAAGGCTGAGGGAATACTTAACCAGGAGCTATTTAGAACAAGAAAACAAGCCTTTTTTCTTTTTTCCCTATTATTCCTACTAAACAACTTACTTAAAGGTGGAGTAGGTACGTTTGAGAAACCGGCTCGAGATACACTTTTTTTTATATTCCATGGAATGCTCTTAACATCCCGATAGCAATGAATATCTT
>NW_011369945.1:16454130-16457729 GCF_000735185.1 Notothenia coriiceps | reverse complement strand
TGCCACATCCCCAAATCAGGAGGATTGCTGACCACCTGATTTTGGGTTGACTGCTCAGCTACAAAGTATGGGTGCCTGAGCAGTCAGTCAGTCTCTCCTCTTGGGTTGACTTGGCTCTACTGGACCTCAGGTTTTGTTTGTTTTGCTTTATATAACTGATGCATGTTCACACCACCCACACATTATTGATTAACTGACTTCATAGTTGCACTTTAAATTGGGACGCATGAATCATGTGTGTCTCCTTCTTTTGTCGCGTCCTTGAGCCAGGGCGTGACATAATAAATGCATGTATCCTGATATTGAAGGCCAAGCCAGGTGACGAGTGATATTTTTCTAACAGAAAAGCAATCAATAATCGACCCTATACCATTGTTTTAAAATATACAATATGTGATTTATTTCACTTTAAGAAGTATAGGAAGAAGCAATTCTGTTAAAGCTTGAATACAACGTGCTTCACAAGTTGTTCGTTCTTCATTACCTTTGGAAGGCTGAAAAATCAATTAGTGCTTTATCTTTGTGTACACTTTCTGTATGTTCACAAACAAAAGCTGGACAAAGGTTTGGAGAAGTACTGTATTTTCCTTTTAACCTCGGACTATTTTTCTTGTACGATTTGTGGGCAAAACTCTGCAGACACACTGATCCGAAAAATCCCATTTAATGGGCCCAACAATGAATTTGTTTGTTAAGGGATTGCCCTCCTAAAAATGTCAAGCAAACACGTTTATTTTCATTTATCGAATATAAATACCACTTTGAGAAATTCAAGTGCTTCTAAAAGTCCACTGAAGGGCTTTAAAATAACATATACAGTATATTAATGAGTCCATTAGAGCTTATGGTTTTGGCAGTGTTTTATTTTACATTAGAAACGTTGCAGGAGTAAACATGCGCGCAAATGCAAACATAAAGTAATAGCCATTATCTGTATATTTTTTATTACAAGATGTTCTTTTAGATTCTGGTGTAACTGCATGCCTATAATACAGCAAGAGAGCGAACATTTCTGATTATATGGGACAACTCAACTGTAAAGCAAAATCGGATATCTGGGAACAAAAGAAAAAAAAATATTAGTTATCTAACAAGAATCTTAAGGGAGGGAAAGTGAGGTGACTTAGCAATTGTGAATTAATTAAGCTGTTCAATGAGGCAGCATGGCTACATGGATAAAGATGTTAGCAGAGGAAGCCAATCATTAAGGATATCCCTCCATTTATCTCCCGTTGTAGATATGGCACTGAAGAGGAAGGAATACATGCAGATAACATACATCACAGTCCTGACAATGGATACGGGTAAGGAAAAGGAGAGCATCTGTCCCTACGCTCACTTTGCATCTCAGCCTGCTCACTGCCTCAATGGGCTCTCACAGATTATCAGAGTCCCTTTCAAACGCAGCCTGGTCTCAAAGTGAATTGCTGATTCTCTGTAAACTTCTGACAAGGCGTATTACACAGATGGAGAGCAGACCTGCTGAACTGAGATGTGCTTCCAGCTAAGTGTCCCTCACCAGCAAAGCCCTGTTAAAAAACACTTCAGGCAACTCAAGTCTGAAGGGATGTCGGATTTTTTTCAGCAGGAGTTTTTATGTAGCAAAGTGCAGTTACTTAATCACAGCACTAGGGATGACCAATTCTTCTGGACTCGTGCTTAATCCAAATCGTAGATATTTGGTAAAGGCAACATTTGGAAATATCTGAATTAAGTATTTGTGGCAACGCAGAGAAGTCCCGTCCAACTAACAACTAAATAAAAAATCCTTGTTGGGTACAAATCCTCTTAAAAATCTCACTATGGTCATTAAATATATGTTTCAATTATTGTGTGAATAATGTTTCCAAAATGAGCATTCCCAAATCATTTCGCAATTGTAATATCAGTCAAAATAATCCCAGTTAGTTTCTTTTTTTTTTTATTGTGCAGCCAATAATGAGAAAAAAAAAATGAAAATGAATTACAGTTTTAACGCTAGGTTTAACATGCTTACTGCTTTTTTACAGTAATTGATATCAGTATGATACATACATAGCCTCTAAATCAGGGGTGGGGAACCTCCGGCCCCCAGGCCGTATAGGGACCGCGAGACCATTTGGTATTAAAGAAATCTAGACCGCAAAATAATTAAACAAGCGAGTGCCTGTTTTTCCTGGCCTTGGCGTATTACACAGATGGAGAGCAGGTCTGCTCTCCATCTGTGTAATACGCCTTGTCAAAAGTTTACAGAAAATCAGAAATTCACTTTGAGACCAGGCTGCGTTTGAAAGGGACTCTGATAATCTGTGAGAGCCCATTGAGGCAGTGAGCAGGCTGAGATGCAAAGTGAGGTAGGGACAGATGCTCTCCTTTTCTTACTCCGTATCCATTGTCAGGACTGTGATGTATGTTATCTGCATGTATTCTTCCTCTTCAGTGCCATATCTACAACGGGAGATAAATGGAGGGATATCTTAATGATTGGCTTCCTCTGCTAAACATCTTTATCCATGTACCATGCTGCCTCATTGAACAGCTTGATTAATTCACAATTGCTAGTCATCAGTTTCCCTCCTTTAAGATTTGTAGATAATTATCTGTTTTTATTAGTTCAGATATCGATCTTGTTTACAGTTGAGTTGTCATGATGATCAGAAATGTTCAGCTCTCTGCTGTATTATAGGCATGCAGTTACACCAGATCTAAAAGAACATCTTGAATTAAAAATATACAGATAATGGCTACTACTTTACGTTTGCATTTTCACATGTTTACTCTGCATGTTTCTAATGTAAAATAAATACACTGCTAAACCATAAGCTCTAATGGACTCATTATATACTGTATATATTATTTTTAAGCACTTTATTGGAATTTAGAAGCACTTGAATTTCTCAAATGTGGTATTTATACTCGATAAATGAAAATAAACGTGTTGGCCTTGGACATTTTAGGAGGTGCATCCCTTACAAACAAGTCCTTGAACGGTATATGGTATATGTCTCGTCTGACAGGGGTGCAGTTCTGACGGAGAGCACCAGAACGTCGCTCCGGCACTTCAAACTGCAGTACCCATAAGGAGCCGTACACATGCCGCAGTGTCTTTAGTTGTAAGCCCAGTGGCGATCTGTTCATCTGTCATACTGATCATACAGTCAATAGCTTTGTTGTTATTAGGCATTCTGGTTAGCTAGCTATGCTAACGAATATAAGAAACTTTTTCTTCAACCAGTGAGGTAATGGCACATCTTTATATGGATCATTATAGTTATAAAAAACAAGAGAATAAAGTAAACGGGTATAACATACTATATGATCAGAAAAAAAAGTTATAATAAATCAAGAATACAGTTTGAAAGGGAGTGATTTGTAAAATTATCCATAAAGAAAATAAATCTGCTTATCAGTTCTGTTTCATAATGGGGTGTGAGGACGATGTATCCATAGATCTCCTAATGTTGCTCTCAAAGTGCACCAGTATTGATGCTTTTAACTTTCAACATTTAAAAAAAAAAATCTTCCCGACCCCCCTAGAGGAGGTGAGGTTAGGTCCCCAGCCCCCCCCCACCCCACCACTTAAATCATGTTCACATGGATAGGAAACTAAATACATTCAC